>NC_064618.1:626996600-627601100 GCF_023898315.1 Schistocerca nitens
ACTGCCACAGAATCTGCCATTCCCTGTTCTTCTGGGTCTCCTCTGCGGAGGACTGTGCCTTGGTGGTCGCCTGAGATCGCTGAGGCGATTAAAGATCGCAGGCGGGCACTCCAGCGTCACAAGCGGCATCCCTCATTGGATCCCCTTTAAACAGCTCCATGCACAAGCCCGCTGCCTCATTTGCTAACACAAACAGGAGTGCTAGGAAAGGTATGTCTCCACCATTGGCCTTTGTACCTCTCCATCACATGTTTGGGCCAAGATTAGGTGACTCTATGGCTATCCCACCCCCGTCAGCGTACCTGCGCTTTCACTTAATGGGGCAGTCTGTACTGACTCCGGCACAATTGCAAATCGCTTAGCGGAGCATTTTGCTCAGAGTTCCACTTCTGCGAATTACCCACTGGCCTTCCGATCCCTGAAAGAGTGGTTGGAACGTCGGAGCCTTTCATTTCACACACGCCACCCTGAATCGTACAATGCTCCGTTCAGTGAGTGGGAATTCCAAAGTGCCCTAGCCGCTTGCCCTGATACAGCTCCCGGGCCAGATCGCATCCATTGTCAGATGCCCAAACACCTCTCAGTGGACTGCCAGCGACGCCTCCTAGACCTTTTCAACTGTATCTGGGTGGAGGGTGAGTTCCCGCCGCAGTGGTGGGAAAGCATCGTAATTCCCGTGTTGAAACCTGGCAAGAACCCACTGGAGGTGGACAGCTGCCGCCCCATTAGCCTCACCAACGTTCTTTGCAAGTTGCACGAATGCATGGTGAGCCGGAGGTTGAGTTGGCTACTTGAGTCTTGGGGCCTTCTGGCTCTGTCTTAGGATGGATTCTGTAAGAGCCACTCTGCGCCAATAATCTGGTGTGCCTGTAGTCTGCCATCCGTATGGCCTTTGCCCGCCATCAGCATCTAGTCGCCATCTTTTTTGACATGCGGAGGACATATGATAAGACATGGCAACATCTCATCCTCTCTACACTTCATGGTTGGGGTCTACGGGGTCCGCTCCCGATTTTCATACAAAATTTTCTGTCGCCTCGTTCCTTCCTTGTGCAAGTTGCGGCCTCCCATAGTTCTTCCCAAGTTCAGGAGAATGGGGTCGCAAGAATCTGTCTTGTCTGCCTCTTTTTGATTGCAATTAATGGGCTCGCTGCGGCGGTAGGAATGTCTGTCTCAGCTTCCTTGTATGCTGACGACTTCTGCGTATACTATAGCTCCATTGGCATTGCAGCTGCTGAACGGCAGCAAGGGGGACCATCCAAAAGGCGCAGTCTTGGGCTGTAGCGCATGGCTTCGACTTTTCGGCTACCAAGACCTGCTTAATGCATTTCTGGTAGCGATGCACTGTTCACCCTGGGCCGCGGCTTTATCTTGACGGCGAACCTCTTGCTGTGGTGGAGACTCATCAGTTTTTGGAATTGGTTTTCAATACCCGGTTGACTTGGCTGTCTCATATTCAGCAGCTTAAACGTGCTGTGGCATCTTAACACTCTTCATTGCTTGAGTCACACCAGCTGGGGTGCTGATCGGTCTACCCTTCTACAGCTGTACCAGGCATTAAGTCAGTCCCATCTAGATTATGGTAATTTGGCTTACGGTTCAGAATTCCCTTCTGCATTGCGGTTGCTGGGAGCCAGGTGTCCCTCCATTGCGGTTCCGGCGCCAACTGTTACTGGCTGCTTTGCTACACACGTTTGTAGCTTGCTCGGGCATCCCAATTACCATCTCCTGTTCCCTCAGTTGGTCATCCATCTTCCGGAACGGCAGCCCCAGTCAGGCTGTATTATCGCGGTTCACGTCATGAGCTCTTCTCTCTGGGCTTCCGGTTTTCCGTCTTCCACCTCATTTCCAGGCCCCGCTGCGTATACCTCCAAGGTGTGTGCCCCGCCCTTGCCTCCGGCTCAATTTGGCACAGGGCCCGAAGACTCAGTCCCTCCTGAGGCCCTCCGCCGCTGCTTTCTTTCAATCCTTGCCGCGTTTCAAGGCTCTGACGTTGTCTTTACTGACGGTTCGATGGTTGCTGGTCGTGTCGGCTATGCTCTTACTCTAGACGATCATTATGAACAACACTCATTGCCAGCTGGCTACAGTGTTTTCACTGCCGAGCTGGTCACCATCTGTAACGCTCTAGAGTATATCCGCTCCTGCTCAGGTGAGTCCTTCGTTATCTGTAGTGACTCCCTGAGTGGTTTACGAGCTATCGACCAGTGTTTCCCTCACTCTAGTCTGGTGATGGCCATCCAGGAGTCCCTCCATACTCTTGCCCATTGCGGCCGCTCTGTGGTCTTTGTGTGGACCCCAGGTCATGTAGGCATCCCGGGAAATGAATGGGTTGACACGCTGGCCAAACAGGTTGTTGGTGCACCGGCCTTGGAGATTGGCCTTTCGGAGAGAGACCTCAGGTCTGTTTTGCAGCAGAAAGTACTTCACACTGGGGTGAAGAATGGCGCGCCCTTCCTTCACCCTACAAACTTCAGGTTATGAAGGAGGCTACCGGTGCGTGGCGCTCCTCCTTGTGGACCTCTCACAAGGACTCTGTTGTCCTCTGTCGGCTGCGCATTGGTCACACCTGGATAACGCACAGCTATTTATTGCGCCACGAGGACCCACTTTTATGTCGCTGTGGGTCAGCTTTGACTGTGGTCCACATCTTGTTGGACTGCCTGCTTTTAACTGCGTTCAGGCAGACGTTTGCGCTGCCTGATACGCTTCCTGCATTTTTATCAGATGATGTTGCAATGGCAGATTTAGTTTTGAGTTTTATTCGTGCACGGGGTTTTTTCGCTTGATCTAAGTGTTTGTCCTTTTTTGTGTGTTGAGTCTGGCCTTTGGCATACGATTTTAGACTGGGGTTTTTAGTGTGTTTCTTGGTGGTTGGCTTTTTCTTTTTTTCTTTCTATGGTCGGCCAACCACTGTCACACTTGGTGTGATTTTAATTCCGCTTGTCTGGTTTCTGTGTCTTTCTTGTCCTGTGTCGTCTCTTGTCATCTTCATTGTTGTTTTTATTCCTTGTGGGTGTTTCAGATTCATGGAAAAAGGGACCGATGACCCTAGTAGTCTGGTCCCTTCACTTCCACAAACCAACCAACCAATCTCTTTCTGCTCTCCCACCTTGTAGACTACGTTCAGTGAGAGGTCATTTATGACCTTCATTCCAGTGACCACTTCCCACTCCGCATTCACCTACTGGATGGAGCAGTACCTGAAGAGAAGCCACCAAAATGGATGACAGCAGACAACCTCAGAGCCTTTTGAGTCATGAGAGCCAAGGCTCGACGTGTTATTAAGGAGAGGAAGAAAAGGTTATGGCAAGCGTTCCTGGACTCCATCAATCGTTTCACTACTTCTACAAAAGTATGGGAATTCATCCAGAGGATTTCCAGTAAATGCAGTCTTTTACCAATAGCAGCAATGCTGAAACAGGGGTGTCTCGAAACAAGCGAGCATTTTGTAAAAACTACTGCCAGGATCCGGTGTTTCGTCGTTACTGTGTGACTGTAGAAAGGGGGAAGTTGGACTTCAGATCGAACAGTTCTGAGGCCTACAAATCTCTTTTCTCCACGTGGGAGCTCAAATCAACATTGACTGAAACTCATGACACTACACCTGGTCACGATCAAATGTGGTTCTGCAAGCTTAGACATTTGCCAGTGGCTTCAAAGGAAATCCTCCGCAAATGTTTTAATCTCATATGGCAGACAAGCAACTTCCCCAACTCGTGGATGAAGGCAATTCTGACACCTCTCCTCAAACCAGAAAAGGACCACACATGTCCCAGTAGTTATCGGAGTATTGCCTTAACGAGCTGTGCAGGAAAGACCATGGTTAACTGTCGTCTGCTCTGGTTGTTAGAGACAACGCAACTCCTTAGCTTCTCTCAGTGTTGATTCCTGAGATTTCAGTCCACTGTTGACAACCTGACCCTGCTAGAGGAGGCTATTTGGCAGGCTTTTCTATGTAAACATCAATGTATCGGCATATTCTTTGATATCAGTAATGCCATGCAGTACTACTTGCAGGCACTGCATTCTCTCACAATTACATCAATGGCGCTTTCGTGGCCACCACCTCATCTTCATCGATTTGAGCAGAAGAATGGTGTCCCTCTGGGCAGTGTTTTAAGAATTACCCTCTTTGCCATAGCCATAAACAGTATCACGTCTACAATAAGGATTTTTGTGTGTGTGTGTGTGTGTGTGTTCATTTTAATTGTTGTCATCATATTTTTAATTTATCTGTCTGACATTTGAGGGACACCGTCCTACACTTTAGAGACTCAGGGAGGTTTCTGGGCCTTGTTTTTGACCACAAATTATCGTGGTTGCACCACCTGAGAGACCTGAAAGCCAGAACCCTGAAGGCATTGATCTTCATCAAGTGCCTTAGCCACAGGTCTTGGAGAGTGGACAGTGGGTGTATCCTCCAGTTTTATAGGGCTTTTATGCATTTGCGGCTGGACTATGGGTGCATAGTGTATGGATCGTCAAGGGTTTCTTATTTAAAGATCACTGACATATCCACCATGAGGGGACTCAGCTGGCCATGGGTGCTTATAGAGCCAGCCCCATACTGAGTCTCTGTGCTGAGGCCCTTCCATTCACGATTTGGCAGCAGCTCCTCATGGTGCATCAGGTATGTACGTAAATTCCTCGCAGCTCCCATTTCACCTGCTTATCATACTGTTGCTCATCCACCTCTGGAATGCCTTTTCTCCAACCGTCCATGAGCCACAATGCCGTTTGGGATCTGCATGCAATGTGTGCTGGAGTCAGTCAACGTGGAGCAAGTACAACACCAAATCCAGGGTTTTAATTGTCTGCCACCCTGGCTGCTGTAGAGGCCCAGCATAATTTTAGATTTAGTGCAGTGCAAGAAACATTGCACTCCTGCTTCTGTTTTTAATGTGATATTTTGCAACATTTTATATGACCACCATAACATTGTAGCTGTCTTTACGGGTGGTCCCAAGCTGGGGGACTCCATGCAGGCACCGAAGCAGATGAGACGTTCTTCCAGTGCTAAATTTCTTGTCTGTTCAGATTCTCTGAGTGCCCTTCACTCTTTACAACGTTTGTACCCAGAAGACAAAGTCATCCAGAATATAAGGACACCCTCCTCCAACTACAACTGGGGAAGGAGGTGTCTTTCTGCTGGGTACCAGGGTGTATGGGTATTTCAGAGAATGAAAGGGCAGATCTAGCACCCAAGGAGGCATGTCATGCCTCTCAGTTCTTTCAGTGTGCCATCCCCATGCATGCTATAACCTTGCTGTTGAGGTACAAAGCCACACATTGATGGGAAGATGAGTGGCTGGAAGTGATTGACAATAAGCTCCACGTATCAAAGCCCACAACTTGGCCATGACGTACTTCTTTCCAGCCATGTAGAAAGGATGAGGTCCTTCTTATTCGTCTTTGCATAGGCCATTGTCCTATGATGCATAGCTTCTTACTCCAATGTGACGTGCTTGTGGTGTACAGATAACTGTGCACCACATTTTATTGGATTGTATATTATTATCCAACAAGCAGACTGCGGCAGATTTGTCAAAGAATCTTTGCAGTATTTTAAGTGATGTTCAAATGAATGTGGTTTGATTTTTAAAGTTTTATGAACTGTCCATTATTTCTAACAAGATTTTGGGGAGATATTTTTATTGTTTTAAGTTTTTTTGTAAGCGGTCAGCCAATCACATTTACCTGTGTTTTTCTTTTAGTTCTACTGTCTTTTGTTTCCTTTGTGTTATAATTTCATGTATAGCTACTTTCCCTCTTTCTAATTTGTTTTAGTGCATGTGAGATTGTGACTGTGTGGTCATTTCGAGTGCATGAGTGTGCATCAATTTTAGAGTTTATCTCCTCATTCATTTGCTTCGCTAAGTGTAAGGGTGCTGATGACCTTGCTGCTGAGAGTGAGAGTGTGAGAGAGAGAGTGAGTGAGAGAGAGAGAGAGAGAGAGAGACATGAAACAGAAGTAATATCTGGCATTCAACAAGGAGGTATTACAGGCCTTCTGCATTTCCTGATCTACGTAAACGATGTGGGAGACAATCTGAGCAGCCGTCTTGGATTGTTTCTAGATGATGCTGTCAATTACCATCTTGTAATGTTATCAGATGATCAAAACCAATTGCAAAAAGATTTAGACAAGATATCTGTTTGGTGGGAAAGTGACAATTGACTCTATATAATGTGTGTGAAGTCATGCACATGAGTACTAGAAAGAATCCTCTAAATTTTGGTTACATCATAAATCACACAAATCTAAAGGCTGTAAATTCAAGTAAATACTTAGTATTACAATTGCAAACAGTTTAGACTGGAATGATCACATAGATAATGTTGAGGGAAAGCAAACAAAAGTCTGTGATTTATTGGCAGAATGCTTAGAAAATGCAACAGTTTCATTAAAGAGAATGCTTACACTAAGCTTGTCCACCCTCTTCTGGGGTACTGTTAAGCAGTGTGGGATTTGCATGAGATAGGATTGATGGAGGACATCAAAAAAGTCCAAAGAAAGGCAGCTTGTTTTATATTATCACGAAATAGGGGAGAGTCTTCCACGGATATCAAAGACAAATTGGCCTGGCAATCATTAAAAACAGGCATTTGTAATTGCGGAAGGACCTTATCATGAAACTTTAATCAGAAACCTTCTCCTCAGTGTGAAAATATTTTGTTAGCACCCACTTACATAGGGATAAATGATCATCATCATCATCATCATAAAATAAGAGAAATCAGAGCTTGCTCAGAAAGATTCAAGTGCTCATTTTTCCTGTGCCCTGTTCGAGAGTGGAATGGTAGAGAAATAGCTTGAAGGTGATTTGATGCCCCCTTGCCAAGTACTTAATTATGAACTGCAAAGTAATCATATACATGCAGATATAGATGTAGATATAGATGTAGCTATAGGTATAGATGTACTTAGAACAGGTTGTTCAGAACAGAACGAATTCTCACTCAGCAGTGGAATGTGTGCTGATATGAAACTTCCTGGCAAATTAAAACTCTGTGTCAGACCTAGAATCAAACCTGGGACCTTTTCCTTGGAGAAGAGGTACTGGAAAAAGTAAAACTGTTTGGATGGGTCATGAGTCATGCTCGGGTAGCTCAGTAGAGCCCTTGCCCATGATGGCAAAAGTCTCAGGTTCAAATCCCAATCCAGCACACAGTTTTAACCTGCCAGGAAGTTTGGTTGTTGAGACAGCCACTCATGAGGCAGTAGTAGTAACTATGATTACCAAAGTTCAAATGGTGACTGAAACAAGTAGAAGGATTTATTTGTTCATTAAACTACACAGAGATTAACTTGAAACATTTAGCTCCAAGTTATTGACCAAGCACCGAATGGAATAGTTTGTGATGGGAGAGATCATGCAAGGTATATGACCTCTATAAAGAACCTCCTAAAGAAATAGAGACTGCTGCACAATAATTGTAGAAAACGTCAGAGCACTATAGATAGATAGAAGCTAGCAGAAACACTTAAGTTAGCAAACATGCAGTCCACGAAGTCTTAGATGACTAAAATAGTAGAATCGTATTGAAAGACCTCTACAAAAACCAAAGAAATACCGGTTGTCCATGTCCATAATGTGACAATTGATAATAGCAAAGCATAAGCGGAAATCATACTCCATATTTTCAAATGTTCCTGTATAAGAAAAATCTGAGAGTGCTGTCTCATTCTCATTTTAGTTCTTGCACCACTACAAAGATGAGTGATAAAAGTATTAGTGTCATTGAAGTTGAGAAACAACAGAAACCACTGAAAGTGAACAAAGCTCCAGGTCCTGACAGAATCTCTATCAGATTCTAAACAGGCACTGTACCAGAGCTGGCTCCTCTTTTAAAAATAATATACTGTAGATCCCTCAAAGAGAAAGACTGTGCTCACCAGCCGAAAGAAAGCATAGATGGAAACTGTCATGAGAAAGTCTACTAACAAAGTTTCAAGAGACATCTTTAAGTGACAACTCGATGAATATACAAGAATCTCCTATATATCTCTCCCATTGAGATCAAGAGGACAAGATTAGATTAATGACAGCACATACAGAGGCATTTACCAATCATTCTTCCCACAGTCCATGTGTCTGAAAAAACAGGAAAAAGCCCAATAACTGGTACAATGGGACATACCCTGTGCCATGCACTGCACAGTGGTTTTCAGAGGATGGATATAGATGCCACACCTGTCAACAAAAAGGGTTGCAGGAGTGAGCAACACAAAATTACTGTCCATTATATTATCAGCCAACTGTTATAGAATCTTAGAAAAATATTGAGTTCACAACTGTACCTTGATCAGAAAGTCTTCCTCTTTGCCATATAGCATGGCTTCCACAAATGTGACTCATGAAAAATCCCACCTGCATATTTCTCACATGTCATCCTGAAAGCCATGAATCAAGGCAGTCAGGCAGGTGCGGTATTCATTGAGTTCTGGGAAGCATTTAACTAAGTAACATACCAATGCTTAGTAACACAAGTCCACAGAGTACCAAAACGATTTGTGACTGGATTGAAGATGCCCCAGCGAATTGTTTTGGGATCCTTGTTGTTCATATTGTATATTAATGATCAGAAAGACAATAATAATGCTCATGCAGGCTTAGTTATAATCTGCTCAACTGTGTGGGTCCCATACCAAACAGCAATCTTCTAGGGTGGGTTTACCAGAGTTTTGTAAGCAAACTCCCTCGTACCCTGAAAACATTTTCTCAGTACCAATATACTGGAGTCTGCCACCAGCTTTACCCTTAACTATTAACTACCCAATTAATAACTGACTAAAGGATGAGTGAGAAAAATATTCAAGAAAGGAAAAGAACACTAACACTATAAATCAACAGGAAGTGCAAGGAAGTGATAGCAAAATGGTTGCAGGAAAAATATGAAGAAATCATAAACGAAATGGCAGTCAGCACAGATTCAACATATGAAAAGTCATATCTTTTGGTGCACCTAAAATAAGATAACACGCAATATTGAATGTAGTTGTCTTTAATTATTTTTTATTAATATCCTCAATAATTTTCAGCAAAGTATCATTTAACAGTAAACCTTCAATGTATATAATGTTTAATTTCTAAATTTGAAGAATATAAGATGTTTTGGAATGAAAACTTATTCAGACAGTGAATTTTTAAATTTCTGTCACTCATTGCTAGAGATTGACATATTACATGTCAGCTAATTGGATCTCGATGTCCACATCACCCATCCAAAGTGAACCATTCTCTCTCTCTTTCGTACTTAATAAGAACACGGTATCTTTGTTAAAGGAACATGAGAAGAAGCTCAATTGGCAGTCTAATAAAACACTAACAAGACAACAGAATATAGTGGAACTCATCGGGGATCGGGGGGAGGGGAGGGGGGGGGGGGATTACATGAATGTTTCTGCAACCCTCATCAAAAAACCTGTATTTAGTTGTAGCACTAACTCTGTTTGAATGAAAGTAAAGTCATTTTGCACTGTTTGCTGGCAGACCCTGAAGGGCAGTTTCAGCTGCCTAATTGTAAATGTTTTTCCTAGCCCACAACACAATGTATTTAAGTGTGTCTATGTAGATGACTGTAATGTGTGTATGTTATGTGGAGGTTCATGTTGGATGATGATGATGACAGATGAAGGGAGAGGGTGCAACCCATTGCTGGCACATCGCCTAATCCTCTCAAATAGCACCTAGGGAGTGCTGAGCTCAGTGTCCCCCTCTGGCAGATAGATCACAATCAACAGTGCCACATGCCCTCACTCCTACAGAGAAGTTTGGGGTTTAATCCAGGGTATTGGTGGCAAGACCAGCTGTTAGGGACTTTATGCCATCACCCCTCCACTACTTCGCCTTAAAGACACAAGGAAAGTAGCTAACACCACATGGTGTACCTCTCCCCTCCCCCTCCCCCTCCCACTCCACAACCCCTTCCCTTCCCCCTTCCCCCTTCCCCTCACAACCTCCTCCACTCCCAGGTGATTGCCCACTCAAGTGCCAGCCACTTCCGATGTTGCTTAACTTCAGTGATCTGATAAAACCATTGAATTCAATGAGGCAATGCACTTGGCAGCGTTCTTGAGAATATCCATTTACGAATGTTGAAATAAATCTTACGTTCATGATTGAAATTATTATTATTATTATTATTATTATTATTATTATTAATATAACTGTAACATTTGCTATAGGAAAAGAATCCAAACAAACTGTTCAGAATATTCTTTGTGTGTTCTTTCCTCCTTCAAATGACTTTATCTACACACTTCAAATACTCTTTCTGCTGTTCAGTTACTATTCTTTACACAATAACCTCTACAGTATCATAGAATATTATATGAATTTGTGTGATGTACAGCTTAAATTATACTGTGTCATTATTTTTCAATAATAGGATGCTTGAATAAACATCACAATGAAGTTTGCTGAGCACTTGGGAGCTCATATTACTCCAGAATGGCGAAAGCAGTACATCAGCTATGAGGTCAGTTCCTTGCATTAATCTTATCATATATTATCATTCTTTACATGGTGATGGATGCTTAGTTTGCTAAGTACTACTTTGCTTGACAGTGGATAAATAGTTTTCTTTTTTTAAGGTGTTAGTTGTTCGTCTATACTTTCAAATATATCTTGCAACATTCTGTGGGGCATAATGGTAAGCAGCTAGAGTTTAAATGTTGGCATTTTCTTGCAGGAAATGAAAATGATGCTCTATAATGCTGTAGAGGAAGCACCTTCAGCAGAACTTGTGGAGCCTGAGGTTCTCACAAGGCATTTTGCCAATTTTGATGATCACTTTTTCCAGTACTGTGACAATGAACTGAAGAAAATCAATACTTTCTATTCTGGTAATAACAAAATAGTGATTTGTATTGTCATCTTGTTTCTCTGAAAGAAAAATGAAAGAAATTGACAGCCATGTGTTCTTTATTTGCAGAAAAATTAGCCGAAGCTACACGAAAATTTGCTGCATTACAGAGTGAACTCAAAACAGCTGCACTTGTAGATGGCAAAGTCAACAAATCAGTCTTCAGGTCAAGTGAAGCTAAGCCTAGTCTTCCTGCAAGGAAAGTACAAGAGCTGAAGCTTGCATTTAGTGAATTTTACCTAAGCTTGATCCTCCTGCAAAACTATCAGACTTTGAATTTCACAGGATTTCGGAAGATCCTCAAAAAACACGATAAGGTGAGTAACACTGTGCTGTTTCTCAATATATGTGACTTTCAGTATAATATAATGAAATCAGACTGTCAGAGAATATTTACGCCTGTGGTACTGAGTGATCTCTTTAAAAAGAATGCATTTACTTTCTGTCTATAGTAAAATGTTGTGCCTTTATATTTAAGGATCTGTATCATTTTATAAAATAATGTGCAGTGTTATAGATGAAAAGCACAAACCTCATCATTAAATAGAATATTTTATAGTTTTCGGTTATCACTACTTTACTGAGGTTTAACATTCTTAATTGCCCTAAAAATAAGTTCCTCAAAGGAAGCTAAAACTTTAAAAAATGATCTATTTTTATTTACAATTCTTTTTTGCAATAACAGTGTTGCTATATATGCAAGTATAAACAAATAACAGAACATATCCTTTTTAAAAGTTGTTTTTTGTCCCTCAATGTAATCTTTAAAATTCCACACACATACTGTAGCTTTTGAGTGTACATTCAAAAGTAATAACATCAAATGCTAAACATATTTATAGTAGGTATGTCGTGTCATTCAGAGAAAAATCTGAAGGGACCAAATCTGGAGACCAGGAAAGTTTAGGCACTAGCTCATATTACATTTCAGGCAATTTGGCTATTATGATAATGAAAGTGGCAGTTTGTGCAGTCTGCCAGCAACTTTTTTGGTTTAGCATTCAGTGCTTTGAGCACAGTTCCTCATTTAAACTGCCAACAAGAGTTATAAAACATTTCCTGGTAATTATTTTAAAAATTAGTGACCAAAGGGTGAAAAGGACAAGAGAACTGGAATCATACATGTGGTATCACTCACACTGATGCAGGGAAATGGTAATCAAGTTTACAAAGTTTATTGATCAATGAAAGAAACATCTGCTTCAATGATAATAACAAAATTATCATTACAGTGTCTCACGGGTGTGAAGACTTGACAGTATGATGATTACATAATCTGACAAAGTAACACGATTAGGATCTTTATAGACAAATACACTTGTATGGAAAATATTCTAAGTCCAAATAAGCTGTCCACAATAGCACCAAGCATATGAACAGAAAACTCTATCCTGGATACAGTCTGAGTGCACCAAGGGAACAACAATGAAGGCTGAACACAGTGGCATTGGTCCCTACGATGGGCTTTGAGAGTGTCGCAAGATGATGGGGTGAAAGTACCCACTTGAGGGCTAGGAGAGGCTCTCAAAGCTGGAAGAACTGACTTGTGTAGCTCTGGAGCCAACCTTTATAGGGCCAGTGGCAAAATACTCACGGCACTATTTTCTGGTCATGTGTGTGGCAGATGTGAGTAGTTCCTTTGGAAGTGGCAGCCTCTACTAGCACTGGAACTACTACCTGGCGTCTGTCCATTACTGCAATGGAGCGAGTCTGTGCTGCTGAGGTGTGCGTGGGCCATGTAGGCTGCACACTTGGCTGAGGTGCCCAAAAGGTTGCCGATCACTTTTGCAAAGATCACCAGTATAGCAATAGGCAGATTGAAAAATGTCACCAGGAACATGAGGAGACTCAAACCTAAATAAATGAAACTGGAAAGAAAGCTGAAGAAGGAAATGTACCAGTTGCAGTCCCAACAAAAACAAAGAAAAAGATAAAGCAATCAAAGAACTGAATGATTACATCATTAGTAAATAGAGGTTAACAAAGTACAAATATATGTCCCTAAAGAGACCAAGATAGAAGAGACTGATAATCTGCAAACATCTGCTATGACAGATTAATATTATGAAAAGGATAGACTTCTACACACAGTAACAATGACACTTTGAGTTGCAGAAAGGCACAATGAAAAGACTGTCACACATTGAGCTGCCAGCCAAAGCCTTTTTCTTCAGAAAGAAGGCAGCTTTGGCATAAAGCTCAATTTGTAACCCTCCTTTCGTTGTGACTGCCTCCACTCAATGTGCCATCTTTATGGTGAGTAGCAGTCTCCCTTTTCACAATATTGTTGACAATCCAAACTGGACTTTCCATTGTTAGATTAATAATACAAACATTTAATGCTATGGGCATTTTATTGCAACATGGACATTCAAGGAGGGTCATTACAAAAACAATGGCAATGAAGCTGAACAGTTTAGTTGCATGAATCATAAATATCTTCTTTAGGAGAAGGGATATTTACAAGTATACATTATTTTCTAATATATGACAAGTTCAAGACTCAATTAAGAGATGCACAGATTTTTAAGGATTTTTAAAAGATGTGACAGTAGGGCCTACTAACAGTAAAAGGTGTCCTTTTGGAGGGAGGGGGGAGGGGGGGGGAGGAGAATGGAATAACCACGAAGCTCAGCAACACTGTCCATCAGATAGATGAAGAGCGTGAAGTGAACTTACTACAACAAGAAAGCATAGCAAGTTTGAAAAGGGAGCAGAAGAAACATATGTGACACACAAAGACGCTAAACCTGGTTAGTTATCATCAGTGCCGGTAAGGTAGTAAAATACTTGATGCATGGCAAAAAGAGAAGTATTATCTTTGTTCAAGAAAGGTAAGTTTAATGACCATTAAAAGGCAGAAGTGTGTGTTCTCAACACTGTATATAATAATAAATATCAAACTTAAAATAATTTCTGAAATTCTTGTTGATGTGAACACGCTGAACTGATGAAGGGACTATCAACTACAGACTATGTGCTTCTTCTACAAAAGATAATTGAGACAACACTATGAGTCAAGTTACAATCTCACATACATTTTATAAAATTCATAAATGAATTGGATAATGTAAACAAAAATAAACTTTCAACTGCAAAGAAAAGTAATGGGTATCCTAGAAAATTAATAAAAGCTATAAGACACCTATACAACTAATATAAGATTTTATAAGAGCAAGCAAAATAAAAAAATGATGAAATTTTAATAAACAAAAGAAAAGACCACATAGGTGTGGTCATAAATATAATCTTGAGACAATATTTGAAAAGAACTGTACCAGACATAGGGCATGGAGAAAGACGACATGATGTTTGTGAGAAACAGATATATGAAGATATTGGTAAGAGATGTACAAATGTTAACATTGTTATACCCCCCAGGGGGTCCACAACTCTTTTGTGGATACGTGCGTGGTGAGCACGGGACCCCGAGCTAATGTGGCCTTCCTTCCTTCCCGGGCTGCATACCTTCCCTATCCCCCATCTTCGCCCCCCCCCCCCCCACCTCTGGCTCTTTCCTTCCCTTTCTCCCCCTCTGGGAGTATGGTTTGTGCCTACTTCAGGAGACGGACACTCGAAACTGTAACAAATTCTTTGCTTTCTCCGCTTGCAAGTCTTAGTCATTCCTCTGTCCTTCTCTTTTCCTTACCTCTTCTCTTTGCCCTATTCTCCGCTGCAGTGTTTGAGACCCCTCTTCTTTCCTTTCCCTTTCTCTTTTTTTCCTCCCTGTGCATGTCTGAAGGCCGACCCACGCATTTCCATGCGTAGCCGGTGATGGGGTAACACGTAATTCCCTGCCCCAGGGAGACAGGTAGGACACGTACGTACCCCCTGGTAACGGCCAGGCCCAGGGAGGGGTGATTACCCAAGCTGATACCTTCCGAAAGTGCCGATTGGTCCCTCCGTCCGTTTGTCGGGAGGTGTGACCTGAGGTGTGAACAATCACCTAAGGCGGGAGTGCCCTCAGAGAGGGCCCCCACAAGGGAGGAGCGCGCCATCGGAGACGCCGGTAATCATGGGGGATTCTTCTGCAATGGTTTCCTCACCTTCCACTATGTCTGCTCACAAGCGTAAGTTCACTGAGTCTCAGCCACAGACAGTTCTTCCATCATTGCCACAGTTCCTTGTTGTTTCTCGGTCTGACGAAGGTCACAACTTCTCCACGGTCAACCCTTTCATTATTCAGAAAGGTGTCGATGCAATTGCAGGTCCTGTAAAGTCTTGTTCCAGATTACGGAATGGCACCTTGTTGTTAGAAACAGTCAGTGCCCTCCAAGCACAAAAGTTGCTACGTACTTCACTGCTCCACACCTTCCCTGTACGGGCTGAAGCGCACCGCACTTTAAATTCCTCGCGTGGAGTCGTTTGTACACGCTCCCTCGATGGATTGTCTGATGAAGAAATTCAGCACTACCTGTCTGACGAGGGCGTAACGGCTGTTCATAGAGTTATGAAAAGGGTTGACACGAACATCATTCCAACCTGCACTGTCTTCTTGACATTTGACAAAGTTCAACTCCCATCGAAAATCAAAGCAGGCTATGAGATAATTTCCGTTCGCCCTTACGTCCCAAACCCTACGCGTTGCTATCAGTGTCAGCGGTTCAATCACACCAGCCAGTCCTGTTCCAATCCGGCCAAATGTGTTACGTGTGGCAAGGATGCCCATGAGGGTGCTTTTCCACCTCCATCCCCTCGCTGCATCAACTGTATGGGTGACCACACTGCTTCCTCTCGAGATTGCCCCATTTTTAAAGACGAAAAGCTCATCCAGGAAATCAGAGTGAAGGAAAAGGTGTCGACCTTTGCTGCTCGAAAATTATTCGCCAGTCGACAGCCCACCGTGCCTCAGACAGGAAAATACAGCACTGTCCTTGCTTCTCCTCGGCCAACAAAGGAGGCAGCCACGCAGACTTGCGACCTCACCTTTAGTACCACGGTCATCAGATCGGACAGCGCAAAGATCGCCCGTTCAACCTCACCACTTTCGCCTGCCCACTCTATGGCTCACCCTTCATCAGGTTCTGCTAAATCTCGAGCCCAAAAGTCAGACACAAAGACTTCAAAAAAAGAGCATACTCGTGAAGATTTTTTACGTACCCCAACTTCACAACCATTGGTTCCTCCTTCATCTAAACATCATATTTCCAAGAAGGCTAATAAGAAACCCAGTTCATCTCCTTCTCCGCCAAGGCGTGTCCCATCTACAGCACCACCTGGCGGAAATCTCCCTCGGCCGTCTTCTGTGTCGCTGAGGCGCACTGCTGGCGGCCGATCAACCGGCCGATCGCTGGTGGCAGGAGCTGCTCCTGAACAACCTATGGATCAGGATCTTCTGCCTTCGGCTGAATGCCATTCCATGCTGCCAGTCGGAAGCTCTGAGCAGTCGTTGAGTTGACAGCAACCTTGGTCACATTCCTCCATTTTCTGTTCACCCTATGTCCATTATCCACTGGAATAGCCGTGGCCTTCGAGCCAATCGGGATGAATTGTCGATCTCCTTACGATCCTACTCGCCGGTCATCTTCTGTCTTCAGGGAACAAAGCTGCGTCCCCATGACCGTTTTGTTCTCCCCCATTTTCAGTCCGTCCGATTTGATCTCCCCTCTGTTGAAGGCACTCCAGCCCACGGTGGACTCATGATTCTTCTCCATGATACTCTCCATTATCACCCAATCCCCTTAACCACCTTCCAAGCTGTCGCTGTCCGTCTTTCCCTATCTGGATGTACCTTTTCTCTTTGTACTGTATACATTCCATCGTCCACACCAATGGCACGAGCTGATCTCCTTCATCTTCGTGGTCAGCTTCCACCCCCCTATTTGCTGGTTGGGGACTTCAATGCCCACCACCTGCTTTGGGGATCTCCACATCCTTGTCCACGTGGCTCACTATTGCTAGACGTCTTCCACCAAGCGGATCTAGTTTGCCTCAACACTGGGGTCCCTTCATTTTTGTCTGCCTCCACGACAAATTTCTCTCATTTGGACCTTTCGGTCGGTACTGTTCCGCTAGCTCGGCGCTTTGAATGGTTCGCCCTTGATGATACACACTCGAGTGACCACTTTCCATGTGTCCTTAGACTGCAGCCTCAACTGCCATATATGCGCCCGCGATGCTGAAAGTTTGCCCAAGCTGATTGGACACTTTTTTCGTCTCTAGCGACATTCGATGACCGTCACTTTCCTAGCGTCGACGATGAGGTCACACATCTTACCGACGTTATTCTTACAGCTGCGGAACATTCAATACCACGCACCTCCGAATTGCCCTGGCGCCCCCCAGTTCCTTGGTGGAACGAGGCATGCCGTGATGCACTACGTGAGCGGCGACGTGCTCTTCGCGTTTTCCGCCACCATCCTACTTCGGTCAACTGTATCCGCTATAAGCAGTTCCGTGCATGATGCCGTCGCATCATCCGCGATAGCAAGAAGGCAAGCTGGAAATTCTTTACTAGCTCATTTAACAACTTCACTCCCTCCTCGGAAGTTTGGAGTCGAATTCGATGGTTATCTGGCGCGCCTAGTTTCTCCCCGGTCTCTGGGCTCACTGTTGCGCGTGATACGTTAGTGGACCCCGTCACAATTTCTATCTCCTTGGGTAAACACTTTGCTGAGATTTCGAGCTCTTCAAATTACCCGCCAACGTTTCTCCCGAAGAAACGTGCAGTGGAAGTGCAACCTCTTGCTTTCTTCTCTCAAAATCGCGAAAGCTGTAATACTGTTTTCTCCATGCGGGAACTCCAACATGCACTCTCTTCTTCTCGCTCCTCTGCCCCAGGACCAGATGGTATCCACATCCAAATGTTGTTGCATTTATCAACCCATAGTCTGCGTTACCTCCTTCGCATTTATAATCGAATTTGGACCGACAGTACTTTTCCCAGACGATGGCGGGAAGCTATCGTTGTTCCTGTTCCGAAACCTGGAAAGTACAAACATCTCCCCTCTAGCTATCGCCCCATTTCTCTCACGAGTAGTGTATGTAAGGTTTTGGAGCGTATGGTAAATTGCCGTTTAGCTTGGTGGCTGGAGTCCCGCAGTCTTTTAACACCTGCCCAATGCGGTTTCTGAAAGCATCGTTCTGCAGTTGACCATCTTCTTTCTCTCTCCACTTATATCATGAACAATTTTCTCCAGAAACGCCAAACAGTAGCAATATTTTTTGATCTGGAGAGAGCATACGATACCTGTTGGAGGACAGGCATCCTCCGCGCACTGTTCTCTTGGGGCTTTCGAGGTCGGCTGCCCCTTTTTCTTCGCGAATTTATGGCAGAGCGCACATTTAGAGTGCGGGTGAACACTACTCTCTCCCGTACTTTCTCCCAAGAAAACGGGGTACCCCAGGGCTCCGTGCTAAGTGTTGTACTGTTTGCCATTGCCATAAATCCAATTATGGATTGTCTCCTTCCTGATGTCTCGGGCTCCCTCTTTGTGGACGATTTTGCGATCTACTACAGCTCTCAACGGACCAGCCTTCTTGAACGATGTCTTCAAGGATGTCTCGATCGCCTCTACTCTTGGAGCATCGAAACCGGCTTCCGTTTTTCTCCCAGTAAGACCATTTGTGTTAATTTTTGGTGACGTAAGGAGTTTCTTCCACCCTCCTTACATCTAGGACCTGTCAACCTTCCATTTTCGGACGTCGCTAAATTCTTGGGCCTTATGTTTGACAGAAAACTGTCCTGGTACTCCCACGTTTCCTACCTTTCAGCTCGCTGTCTGCGATCCCTCAACACCCTCCGTGTCCTGAATGGTACCTCCTGGGGAGCAGACCGAGTGGTCCTTCTCCGCCTCCATCGTGCCTTAGTGCACTCGAAATTGGACTATGGAAGCATAGTTTACTCCCATGCTCGGCCATCTATTCTTCGTCGTTTCGACTCTATCCACCACCGTGTATTACGTTTAGTGTCTGGAGCTTTTTACACCAGCCCTGTGGAAAGCCTTTATGCTGAGACTGCTGAACCTCCGCTGTCCAATCGGCGAGCAGTCCTTCTGAGTCGTTATGCTAGCCGTCTGTCTTCCATGCCTGCTAATCCAGCCTATGACATTTTTTCCGACGCCTCCTTTGATGTAGGGTATGCAGGCCACCCCTCCTCCCTACTACCACCGGGAGTCCGCTTCCATCAACTGCTCCATTCTCTTTCCTTCCGCTTTCCTAAAACCTTCTTGACGACTTGGGGTACAGCACCGCCTTGGCTCCGTCCCCGGATCTGCCTGCTCCGTGGCCTTTGTCATTTTCCCAAGGATGGTACCCCTTCACTTGTTTATCGTCAGGCATTTGCTGCTTTATGTGCACAAATGAAGGAAGCCACATTTATTTACACTGATGGCTCGAAAACATCGTTAGGTGTAGGGAGTGCCTATATTGTTGGCGACACCCCAAATCAATTTCGGCTTCCCGACCAGTGTTCAGTTTATACTGCGGAGCTTTACACTGTTTTCCAGGCTGTCCACTACATCCGCCACCATCAGCGGATACAGTATGTTATCTGCTCAGATTCTCTCAGCTCTCTCCTCAGTCTCCAAGCTCTTTACCCTGTCCACCCTCTGGTCCACCGGATTCAAGACTGTCTGCGCTTGCTCCACCTAGGAGGTGTCTCGGTGGCGTTCCTCTGGCTCCCGGGACACGTTGGTATCTGTGGAAATGAGGCGGCCGATATAGCGGCCAAGGCTGCAGTCTCTCTTCTTCGGCCAGCTATTCAATCGATTCCCTTCACCGATCTACGGAGCGTTTTATGTCGTCGAGTTGTTCTTTTATGGCATGCACATTGGTCGACACTTTCCCATAATAAATTGCGGGACGTGAAAGCTCTTCGTTGTGCTTGGACCTCTTCCTCCCGAACGCGTCGTCGGGAGGAGGTAATTTTAACTAGACTTCGGATAGGGCACTGTCTTTTTAGCCATCGACATCTTTTAAGCGGCGATCCTCCCCCACTCTGTCCCCACTGCTCTCAGCTGTGGACGGTAAGACACCTTTTAATTGAGTGCCCCTATTTTACTCCGTTATGCGCCCGTCTACAGCTGTCACCTGATATATCGTCCATTTTAGCAGATGACACGCACTCGGCCGATCGCGTTCTTGAGTTTATTAGTGCCAGTGAAATGACGTCAGTCATTTGAAGCTTTTTTTGGGGACAACCAACCCCTTTCTGTAGTGGATTTTTAAGCCTTCCTTCTGCTTTTAGTTTCTCCAATTTTTTGAGTTTCGTTCCCATTTCTGCTGGTTTCCATTTTCGGTTTTTACTGTTTCCTAAGTCACGGACCAGGCGCTAATTACCATAGCAGTTTTGCGCCCTAAAACCAAAACAAAACAAAAAAAACATTGTTATAAGCCAAGAACTGTGCATATATAGAGTAATCTGGACAGAGGTTCACATATAACCATGCCTGGGTTGCTGTAGTAAGTAACTAATGATTCATTTAAGATTGAGTCCCATCAACCACATAACATTAAAAAATAAGACCAGGCAAGAAAAGAGTACAGTTTTATAAAACTATCAATCTTCCAGCAATCCTCTGAGATTTTTGTGTGCATGGATAAAACTGTAGATGTAATAAAAGCTGCAGAAATGAAATTATGAGAAGAAAATGGAGATATGTTAAGAAATAAAAGCAGAACCAATCAAATTTAGAATAGTGAAGTATTGCAGCAACTGGTATGAGCACACCTGATAGACAACATAACTTTCCAAATTAGGATTTGCCTACAGACTGACCAGTAAAAGAGTTGTAGAGTGTATCACTTCAAAAACATGGTGATGAATTTAGCTAACAAAACTTCCCAGACAATTTCTTGGTGCTCACATCAAGACACAGATCACTGCATTGATAAATGTTTTGTGTTAGACCTATAATAAAGTACACATGTTTTACTTATGATGGATGAAAGCTGATGGCAAGATAGGATTCTAAGGAAGCCATAACAAAATTTACTTCAAAAGTACAAATCTGTCTAATCCATAATACTTCATCCACAATACCACGCTATTTGTTTATTGGTGACTATCTTGTCAGACTACAGTTTTCAACCACACACACAGCCTACTGTGGAGCATTACACAGTATCTTCTTAACTAGGTGTCCACACTGTATTAAAATTTTTTGCCCACAAGTAATTGTCTCTGTGACTTTTGATTTCTTCCCCCCTCACTTCCATTCTATGACCACTACGCTTTACCTAAGCTTCTATACCTCGATCACCATCCAGCTTTGCTCACTGTCATTATGGCCACTCTTCTTCCTCTTTCTAATTATGAACTGGATTCACAAAATTAATAACCTTGTTAGAAAGTCATATCTAATATGCACTTTATATTGATTTAACAGTAGCCAGTTAACAGGTAAGATAAAATGTCCAGCATAGAGCAAAACTAGGATGTTAGAATCAATGTGTACATATACTGCAGCCTACTCACTGTGTAAGATACTATGTTGTCTGATTTCCCTACAATATAAATGATCTTTTCCATCTTTTGTTGGCAAAATATGACATTTTAGTCTGTAAAATGAACAGAACCTAACTTGCCATATCTGAGTCCTTATGACAACCAACAAAACCTTTTCCTTTCTCAGCTCTATCCCAGATTGCCATGTGACTTTAGTTAAAAAAATGTTACTGGATATGGAATTCTAAAGATGTACATAGGACAGTTTCTTACCAACTGATGACAGCCACAGAATGCATCCCATGGTAAGGAGCACCGCCTTTACCAAATTTATTGAAGATTTATTATAAATATTAAAAATGAAATTTCTTGGCTTTATGGTACTTTGATTTGCGTCAAAAATAAAAATGGAACACTTTTTGTAGAATAGAACTTTCTAACAAATTTATTTGTGTTGATAAGATCTCTGTCATTATACTGTCACTTCATTGTAGCTGCTATCAGTTGACTCTGGAGCAAGATGGAGACAGGAAAATGTGGAAACATCACACATATACACCAACAAAGATATTGATCGATTAATCACAGAAACAGAAGGAACTGTGACTCTGGAACTAGAGGGTGGTGATCGACAGAGAGCTATGAAACGACTGCGTGTACCACCTCTTGGAGAGCAACGAAGCCCCTGGATTACTTTCAAAGTGGGTCTCTTCTCCGGCTCCTTCATAGTGCTTTTTCTTGCTGTTGTGCTTTCAGGTTGGAATAATTTTCAGTTCTCATAAAACTGTAATAATCTATATACAAAATCTAAATATTACTTTATTTTATAAAAAGCAAGGTAAAAACCACTGAGATGCAAGATTAGCACATATCCCAAAATGTTCTGATTATTATTGCAAATGAAAGTCATATTTTTATTGAAACTTTAAACAACAACCTAGTGCAGACAAGCACTTATCAATTCAAAATTAAAGCAATGAATACTACACATTTCTCTCAGTGTGTTATTGTCATTTTTTAAATTTATTTTTTTAATCCAAAATATTGTCAGGAAATGTATTAGATGGACACTATCAAAGTATTGTGCCATATGCTCTTAACTGAACCCATGGTGGAGACATTTATTTGGCTTCTTGCAAATACCAGTAAATGTGGAATAATGTGTACATAATCATTTACATTTTTCTTACAGCTCAGCAGTAGGGCTGTTAATGGTTAATATTTGTGCTCTCTGACTGCTAGCACATGTTTATTATCAAACCAAACATCATGAGACTGGAAATTTTTGAATCACTGCTATTTGACTAGCTAATATAATGTGCCAAGTCAAACATTTTGTGTGTAGTGACCTGGTAGCCTTACTTTATGAAAGTGTAACAGCAAACATAAGGGGCAATGCCATATCTTAAGCTATTAAAACTACTGAGGATACCGAATAAAACAATCATTGACAAATAATAGTGGGACACGTGCAAAATGTACTGGTAAGCCAATAAAATCTTAAATTTAAGAATTATCATTTTTACAGTTGGGTACAGTATGGAGAAAGTGATTCTCAAACAATTAATATCATAAGAAATTAACCATAACACTAATTCCTGCAGCAGTTATCAGTAGACTTGACTAAGTATTAAAAAACTAAAAGAAGATGTAGGATTTAGGGAAGGAAACAAAAAGCAAGAGAGAGTAAAAAAGCAAGACAAAAGAGCAACATAGGTTCAAACTCTAAATAACTAAGTAAACAAGATCAAAAAATTAATAATCCCCAGGAAACATCTCACTAATACCACCTACCACCACCTCTAGCCTTGATAGTAGTATCAGTTCAGAAAGGGCGAGAGCTCACAAGTCTTTTCAGGAATACCATATCTGTCTGAAACCACCTATGGATGATTAGCTATGAAATGGTGGAGATATTGATTGCTCCATTTCACCTGCTATTTCGAATGGTACCCAGACATTTTCTGTGGAGTTATGACCGGATAATTTTGTGGGCCAGACAGTATGCAACAGGGTGCTTGAGTCTCTGCCACACCTGGAACATGTGTGTACAGAACTGGGAACATGGTAGTTTTTATCTAGGATGATGGAGTGTTTAATAAAGCTATCATGAAGATCTAGAAGAAAGGGCAGCACTTGGTCATTGAGAATGGTGAAATAAACGCCTGCTTCATGTTCATGGTAACATGAAGGAGTGGGCCCAAGTCATTGCAGAAAAATACCCTGCAAACATCACAGAACCACTACCAGGTTGAACTACTTGTACATTCTCCACACATCATGATTTAAGTGCCTTATTGGGCAGTTAGTGCACTTGATGCCTTGTATCATTTGAAAACAGGTAAAATTGTGACCAGCCAGGCGACACTGCATATGTTCAAGTCAGTTACTGATCTGTTTCTGAATTGTTTTTGATTTGATGCGATTTGATTTTTTATTGGTCCAGGTGTATCATACAGCACAAATTGTACAATTTATATTGGACAGGTCAAAGATAAGTTACAATAATACATAGTATTAGCAAAATTATCTTAGAAGAAAGATTAAGGAAAGGCAAACCTACGTTTCTAGCATTTGTAGACTTAGAGAAAGCTTTTGACAATGTTGACTGGAATACCCTCTTTCAAATTCTGAAGGTGGCAGGGGTAAAATGCAGGGAGCGAAAGGCTATTTACAATTTGTACAGAAAGCAGATGGCAGTTATAAGAGTCGAGGGGCATGAAAGGGAAGCAGTGGTTGGGATGGGAGTGAGACAGGGTTGTAGCCTCTCCACGATGCTATTCAATCTGTATATTGAGCAAGCAGTAAAGAAAACAAAAGAAAAGTTTGGAGTAGGTATTAAAATCCATGGAGAAGAAATAAAAACTTGGAGGTTCGCCGATGACATTGTAATACTGTCAGAGACAGCAAAGGACTTGGAAGAGCAGTTGAACGGAGTGGATAGTGTCTTGAAAGGAGGATATATGATGAACATCAACAAAAGCAAAATGAGGATAATGGAATGTAGTCGAATTAATTGGGTGATGCTGAAGGAATTAGATTAGGAAATGAGACACTTAAAGTAGTAAAGGAGTTTTGCTATTTGGGGAGCAAAATAACTGATGATGGTCGAAGTAGAGAGGATATAAAATGTAGACTGCCAATGGCAAGGAAAGCGTTTCTGAAGAAGAGAAATTTGTTAACATCGAGTATAGATTTAAGTGTCAGGAAGTTGTTTCTGAAAGTATTTGTATGCAGTGTAGCCATGTATGGAAGTGAAACATGGACAATAAATAGTTTAGACAAGAAGAGAATAGAAGTTTTCGAAATGTGGCGCTACAGAAGAATGCTGAAGATTAGATGGGTAGATCACATAACTAATGAGGAGGTATTGAATAGAATTGGGGAGAAGAGGAGTTTGTGGCACAACTTGACTAGAAGAAGGGATCGGTTGGTAGGACATGTTCTGAGGCATCAAGGGATCACCAATTTAGTACTGGAGGGCAGCGTGGAGGGTAAAAATCGTAGAGGGAGACCAAGCGATGAATACACTAAACAGATTCAGAAGGATGCAGGCTGCAGTAGGTACTGGGAGATGAAGAAGCTTGCACAGGATAGAGTAGCATGGAGAGCTGCATCAAACCAGTCTCAGGACTGAAGACCACAACAACAACAACAACATTAGCAAAATAGTAAGCAAATTAAAAAGAGGTACCTATTACAATTAATTTTGTTACGTATTCATAAATTCTCTGACAGAATAGAAACAGCACTTTATTAGAAATGCCTTTAGTTTAGCTTTAAATATTGGATGAGTGGCATTTTTTATTTCCTCTGGAATCTTATTGTGTAGTATGCTCCTCTGATAGGTGGTTGTTCTGTGATATTTTTGATGTATATTTGACTTCCCTCTGGTACTATAGTTGTGTACATTTTTGTTCTATAGCAGTTTGCATGTTTTCAGGAGGTAGTCCCTAGTGAACAAGATAGTTTCATAAATGAATAAACTTGGAACATCTAGATCACCAAGCTCTGTAAAATGGGATTTACAGGACTCCATCTTTTTAAGGTCACAAATTATTCTTCGGGCTCTTTTTTGCATTCTAAAAACCTTTACATTGTGCGTTTGGTCCAGTGATGCTGAGAGTAAGGGCTATTGTAAGGCACCTATCTTCAAATGTCCAATGAATGCTGTTCCCTTTGCAGTGTCCACTGAGAAAGTGGTTGAAATGAACCTCTTATCACTATCAGCAACAATTCCTTTACACTTGAAATCAGTTGTCATTGTCGAGGTGTGACACACATCTCCACTCCACTGTTCTTAAGCCATGCTACAAGGCTGTGTGAGATACATGTTGACCATTCTGCACTGACACAGCAGCTAATTAGATAACATAATTTACAGTGTGGTCAGGGACATGTCCAAACATGCTGGCTCCTGTCTGCCATTCACTCACTTCTCCACATTGACCTATTTTACCAGCCTAATTCTGCAAAACTAACGGGCACATCTCACCACTTTAACACCATGAGTTGGGTTGATTTTGGGAAGGAGACCAAACTGCGAGGTCATCAGTCTCATCGGATTAGGTAAGGATGGGGAAGGAAGTTGGCCTTGCCCTTTCAAAGGAACCATCCCAGCATTTGCCTGAAGCGATTTAGGAAAATCATGGAAAACCTAAATCAGGATTGCCAGATATGGGATTGAACTGCCCTCCTCCCAAATGCGAGTCCAGTGTGCTAACCACTGTGCCACCTCGCTCGGTAAACACCATGACTTGTTTCAGTGATGGAGGTGCATATGACTACCTGGTACAAATTCTGCTCTATGTACAACACCCCAAAGTGACCAGAGTACTCACTTAAGGAGTGTCTAATAACTTACCTGAATAACTTGTGTGGAGAGCAGTTTTGCATTTGTGTGTGTGTGTGTGTGTGTGTGTGTGTGTGTGTGTGTGTGTGTGTGTGTGTTTGTGTGTGTAAGGGGGGGGGGGGGGGGGGGGAGGAGGGAGATCGCAAGTGGCAGCATGTGTGTGTGTGTGTGTGTGTGTGTGTGTGTGTGTGTGTGTGTGTGTGTGTGTGTGTGTGTGTGTGTGTGTGTCTTGACCACTGAATACCTGATTTCTAAAGTGAGTGGCTACCTTAACTACAGACCATGGCAGATCTCTCCTTTCAATGTTGCCCAATTGAGATATAAGGAATGATTTAAAAGTTTCCAATCAAAGGTTGTAGAATCCAGAAATGGTATGCCAGTCAGCCAAAACTGCCATGATCATTGAAGCAATCATCCCACCAATGCATCAGGTTGAAGATACCCATTTGCTAAAACACTGTGTCCTGTTCCATGAAGCCATGAAGAAGTTCATAACTGCATGCTGCACCTCCTCATCCAACAGGAACAATTGATCCCTCAAGGGACTGAAGGCATGATATACACATGAGGAGGGATCAGGACAATAGGGCAGGTGCTAGAGTGACTCCCACTTGAGTCTCCCAGTTGAAGCTAGCCTCCCAGATCCACCAGTGTCGTCTATCCTATTGTAATCTGTATGGAACCTGGCACACCAGTCCACAGTGGTGGTTTCTGAGAAAAATCCCACCCCATACACATTGCCCTTTGGCAGGCAAGAAAAGGCTAACAGCACATTGGTCCTGTTTTCTCTCAAGTGCTAAGAACATTGGCATAGTTCACATTTCCCATACACACGTCGGAAAGACATGAATGACATACTAATCCCTTGCCTGCATGTCAATGCATATATACTCTCATCACAGTCATGCTACATTGCATATATGCTGCAGCAATGCTCTCAAATGGAAACTTTTCAATCACCCACTATATTTCGTCATTTTAGTGACTGCAATGACAATAGGTTATTAGACTCTAAGTTCCTTCCTCAGCATCCTTCATTTGCTCCTATGCCTCATCCTCCATTTATTAACACCTATAAATAGGATTTTTTCCTACTATTTTCTGATGATTTTTTTTCTGTTGTAAAATAGTTACAAAAAGAAAAAGATTTATTGGAGCTTAATGTCCAGTCAACAATGAGCTCATTCAAACTGAATAGAATCGCGGAAATAAGAAAATTGGTCATGTCATTTTCGAGGGAACTATTCCAGTATTCATCTTACTGATTGACAAAAACCTAAACCTGGCTAGCCAGAGTTTTAACCTTGTTGTGAGTCCCTTGGGTAATCATAGCACCATCTTTTTCAATTTTAGGTTTTTAGTCAGTTAGCCTGATAGTGCTGTCATGATGTGACCACAAGAGAGATTTGGCTAAAGAATCCATTTTTGAAAAAGAAATGTGAAATAATATTAGTGCAATAAGATTCCAAGCATTTCTACACATGCCATATGGAAACACAATACTTGAATATGGCAGACTTACTGGGCTGTGAAAGGTGAGTATGGCAATCATGTTCAACGCACCTTTCGTGTAGTGTGTGTGTTGTCTGACCAACGTAGGCTTTGCCATGCTGACAAGGTATTTTGTAAGATTCCAGCCATCTGCAATCCCAGCATTCTTTTTTGAACCAAGAACGTGGAAATCTTTGTAAGTGGCCAGAAGATTACATTGACATAATGTTTCCCTAGGAATCTGCCTAATTTCGACGAAATATTGCTGAAATTTGCAAGGAATGCCCTGGACCTGAACCACTCCTCCTCCTCTTGCTCATGTGAGTGGTCACATTTCCTTCTCCTTAAAGCCATGCTGATGTGATGTGGAGAATATCCATTATCTTCAAACACGGACTGCAGGTGTTCCAATTCCTTTCCAGGGCTGTTTTTATCAGACACAACAGGTGCTTGGTGCACCATTGTTTGAAGGGTGCCCATAGTTTGTGACATGCGATGGCAGCTAGAGGCCTGCAAGTTCAGGTCTATGTGGGCTTATAGTAGACAGGTTGCCCCATTTCTGTCTGACCAACATGTTCAGAAATGGCAGACAGCCACCCTTCTCCATTTCCATCATAAATTGGATATTCTCATGGAGTGAGTTCAGGTTCTGCAAAACATGTGACAGTTCTTCTTTACCATGGGGCCAAACTACAAAAATATCATCCATGTATCATAGGGAGACTTTTGGTTTAAGTTCAGCCATATCAAGTGCTCTCTCCTCAGAGTCATCCACAAGAGTTTTCTACCAGAGGGGAGAGAGGACCACCCATGGCAACACCATCAATGTGATCAAATTTTCACTGTTGAATAGAAAATAGGTTGAGAAAAAGGCATGATGACATAATGGAAGACCTTCTTTGTGGATCTTTGGAAGACCATATGAACTTGTTGGAACAGAGCTGTGAGGTCTTAATCTTTTTGCAACTTCTGCAGAAGAAAAGAAGAATTCAACAATTCAACAACACTGTCATTTTCCTTTCTAATCTTCTTGTGAGGTCTTTACCAATCTTCTGGTACTTGGGTCATTCAAAGATCCACAAAGGAGGTCTTCCATTATCTGCTATTGTGAGCAATATCGGTGCTCCGACATATTCCTTAGGTAGGCATCTTGCTCTCTACTGATAACTTCTGTGGGGAAAGTCACATCATTTTTGCAACTCCGGTGAGTAGACTGAGGTCACATCAACTCAGTGAATTGGACTTATTAATAAGATTTGATGTCATCTGTCTCTTCACTAGGGTTTCTCTCATGGATTCACTGTCACTCACCAGCAGTAAGTACATAGCTGACATAACGGTGGTATTTCATCATGACCTTTTTTAAATTCATCATTACCTTTGTTTTATTTCATCATGGCATTTCCTCAACCTACTTTTTATTGAACAGTGAATATTTTGAACAAAGTGACAGTTTGTCACAGGTAGTCCTCTCTCCCCTCTGGAAGCAAACTCTTTTGTGGAAGATTTTGAGGAGAGGACACCGATTCAACCAAACTTAAACCAAAAGGCGTCTGATGATATGTAGACGATACTTTTGTAGTGTGGCCCCATGGTGAGGGAGACCTGTCTCATTTTTTTTCAGCATTTTAATTCAATCCACAATCCACAAGAATATCCAGTTTACAATGGACATGGAGAAGGACAGCTGTCTCCCATTTCTGCACATCTTGGTCAGTCAGAAAGTGGATGGATCCTTGAGGCATTCCATCTAAGGTAAACCCACACATACGGACCTGGATTTGCAGGCATCTGGCTGCCATGACCCCTCACAAACTACGGGCATCCATCAAATGGTGGGCACATGTAGTGTCTGATAGACACAAGGAGCTGAAACACCTACAATTTATGTTAAAAGATAATGAATATTCTCCACATCATGTAAGCATTGCCTTAAACAAGAAGAAACATGACCCCTCCCACATGAACAAGAGGAGGAGGAGTGGTTCAAGTCCAGGGCATTCCTCCCACATGTTGACAATATTTTGTTGAAATTAGGCAAGATCCTAAGGAAACATTATGTCAAAGTAATCTTCCAGCCATCTACATAGACATGCCCTTCTCAGTTTGGTAAAGGATGATCTTGGATTGGAGATGGCTGGAATCTGCAGAATACCTTGTCAGTGTGGCATAGCCTACATTGGACACACACACACACACACACACACACTCCTCTCTCTCTCTCTCTCTCTCTCTCTCTCTCTCTCTCTCTCTCTATGTGTGTGAAAGGTGCACTACTTACCTTTTGCAGCACAGTAAGTCTGCCATATTCAAGCACTGTTTTGCTGTAGGGAATTCTATGGGTTATTCTGCAACAGAAATCTTGGCCTCAATTCAGTTATTAAGGAATCAGTGGAAATTCATTTGATGGAAGATCTTGTTAGTCATGATGGCAGCTTTCAACTGGATAGGGTAGGAGGCCTATTGATTTCTTAATATCTACAGAAAAAAAACATTTAGTGACAATTAATTTATTAATTTTACATGTGAATTTTTACTCTGTAAGCCCACATTCCAAGAAAGTATGTATGTAGTATCACCATTACAAATGGACTTGTGCATCATAGATGGAACAACATTCTAAGCAGGTACAAAACTCAACAGAGGTCACTCATGTAGAGGAAACTTTCATGCCTGTGTCTCTGCACTAATTTTTGGCAGAAAATTAACATTGTGAACCAGCAATCTCCAGTGCAAAACACTCATCTGAAGACAGTTGAATGGTTGTCAGCTGAAATACAATGGCAAGAAGTTAGCATCATCCATTTGCAATCCTGAAACTTCATGGAATAGTCCAGTATTTCATTCACACTTTGCATTTGGCAGTGTCATGTTTACGAAATATGTAACTATCTAGTTAAGAACTTTGCCATATACTCTTTTTCCCTATCTGTGTAAGTATACTAAACACCAAAGTATCCCATGGACTTTTATGTGTTGTTGTTGTGGTCTTCAGTCCTGAGACCGGTTTGATACAGCTCTCCATGCTATTCTATCCTGCGCAAGCTTCTTCATCTCCCAGTACTTACGGCAACCTACATCCTTCTGAATCTGCTTAGTGTAGTCATCTCTTGGTCTCCCTCAACAATTTTTACCCTACACGCTGCCCTCCAAAGCTAAATTTGTGATCCCTTGATGCCTCAGGACATGTCCTACCAACCGGTCCCTTCTTCTTGTCAAGTTGTGCCACAAACTCCTCTTCTCCCTAATTCTATTCAATACCTCCTCATTAGTTATGTGATCTATCCATCAAATTTTCAGCATTCTTCTGTAGCACCACATTTTGAAAGCTTCTATTCTCTTCTTGTCTAAACTATTTATCGTCCACGTTTCACTTCCATACATGGTGACACTCCATACAAATACTTTCAGAAACGACTTCCTGACACTTAAATCTATACGCTTCTTCGGAAACGCTTTCCTTGCCATTGCCAGTCTACATTTCATATCCTCTCTACTTCGACCATCATCAGCTCCCCAAATAGCAAAACTCATTTACTACTTTAAGCCTCTCATTTCCTGATCTAATTCCCTCAGCATCACCCGACTGAATTTGATTACATTCCATTATCCTCGTTTTGCTTTTGTTGATGTTCATCTTATATCCTCCTTTCAAGACACTGTCCATTCCGTTCAACTGCTCTTCCAAGTCCTTTGTTGTCTCTGACAGAATTACAATGTCATCGGCGAACCTCAAAGTTTTTACTTCTTCTTCATGAATTTTAATACCTACTCCAAATTTTTCTTTTGTTTCCTTTATTGCTTGCTCAATATACAGATTGAATAACATCGTGGAGAGGCTACAACCCTGCCTCACTCCTTTCCCAAGCACTGCATCCCTTTCATGCCACTCGACTCTTATAACTGCCATCTGGTTTCTGTACAAATTGTAAATAGCCTTCCGCTCCCTGTATTTTACCCCTGCCACCTTCAGAATTTGAAAGAGAGTATTCCAGTTAACATTGTCAAAAGCTTTATCTAAGTCTACAAATGCTAGAAACGTAGGTTTGCCTTTTCTTAATCTTTCTTCTAAGATAAGTCGTAAAGTTAGTATTGCCTCACGTGTTCCAACATTTCTACGGAATCCAAACTGATCTTCCCCGAGGTCCGCTTCTACCAGTTTTTCCATTCGTCTGTAAAGAATTCGCGTTTGTATTTTGCACCTGTGACTAATAAACTGATAGTTCGGTAATTTTGACATCTGTCAACACCTGCTTTCTTTGGGATTGGAATTATTATATTCTTCTTGAAGTCTGAGGGTATATCGCCTGTTTAATACATCTTGCTCACCAGATGGTAGAGTTTTGTCAGGACTGGCTCTCCCAAGGCTGTCAGTAGTTCTAATGGAATGTTGTCTACTCCTGGGGCCTTGTTTCGACTTAGGTCTTTCAGTGCTCTGTCAAATTCTTCACGCAGTATCCTATCTCCCATTTCATCTTCATCTACATCCTCTTCCATTTCCATAATATTGTCCTCAAGTACATCGCCATTGTATAAACCCTCTATATACTCCATCCACCTTTCTGCTTTCCCTTCTTTGCTTAGAACTTGGTTTCCATCTGAGCTCTTGATATTCATACAAGTGGCTCTCTTTTCTCCAAAGGTCTCTTTAATTTTCCTGTAGGCAGTATCTATCTTATCTCTAGTGAGACAAGCCTCTACATCCTTACATATGTCCTCTAGCAATCCCTGCTTTGCCATTTTGCACTTCCTGTCAATCTCATTTTTGAGATGTTTGTATTCCTTTTTGCCTGCTTCATTTACTGCATTTTTATATTTTCTCCTTTCATCAATTAAATTCAATATTTCTTCTGTTACCCCAGGATTTCTACTAGCCCTTTTCTTTTTACCTACTTGATCCTCTGCTGCCTTCACTACTGCATCCCTCAGAGCTACCCATTCTTCTTCTACTGTATTTCTTTCCCCCATTCCTGTCAATTCTTCCGTTATGCTCTCCCTGAAACTCTGTACAACCTCTGGTTTAGTCAGTTTATCCAGGTCTCATCTCCTTAAATTCCAACCTTTTTGCAGTTTCTTCAGTTTTAATCTACAGGTCATAACCAATAGATTGTGGTCAGAGTTCACATCTGCCCCTGGAAATGTTTTACAATTTAAAACCTGGTTCCTAAATCTCTGTCTTGCCATTATATAATCTCTCTGATACCTTCTAGTATCTCCAGGATTCTTCCAAGTATACAACCTTCTTTCATGATTCTTGAACCAAGTGTTAGCTATGATTAAGTTATGCTCTGTGCAAAATTCTACCAGACTGCTTCCTCTTTCATTTCTTACTCCCAATCCATATTCGCCTACTATGTTTCCTTCTCTTCCTTTTCCTACTCTTGAATTCCAGTCACCCATGACTATTAAATTTTCGTCTCCCTTCACTATCTGAATAATTTCTTTTATCTCATCATACATTTCATCAATCTCTTCGTCATCTGCAGAACTAGTTGGCATATAAACTTGTACTACTGTAGTAGGCGTGGGCTTCGTGTCTGTCTTGGCCACAATAATGCGTTCACTATGCTGTTTGTAGTAGCTTATCCGCACTTCTATTTTTTTATTCATTATTAAACCTACTCCTGCACTTCTACTTCATTTTGTATTCATAACCCTGTATTCACCTGACCAAAAGTCTTGTTCCTCCTGCCACTGAACTTCACTAATTCCCACTATATCTAACTTTAACCTATCCATTCCCTTTTTAAATTTTCTAAGCTACCTGACCGATTAAGGGATCTGACATTCCATGCTCCGATTCATAGAACGCCAGTTTTCTTTCTCCTGATAACAACGTCCCCTTGACTAGTCCCCGCCCGGAGATCTGAATGGGGGATATTTGACCTCTGGAATATTTTACCCAAGAGGACACCATCATCATTTAACCATACAGTAAAGCTGCATGCCCTCTAGAAAAATTATGCCTGTAGTTTCCCCTTGCTTTCAGCCGTGCGAAGTACCAGCACAGCAAGGCCGTTTCAGTTTGTGTTACAAGGCCAGATCAGTCAATCATCCAGACTGTTGCCCCTGCAAATACTGAAAAGACTGCTGCCCTTCTTCAGGAACCACACATTTGTCTGGCCTCTCAACAGATACCCCTCCGTTGTGGTTGCACCTACGGTATGGGCATATGTATTGCTGAGGCACGCAAGCCTCCCCACCACTGGCGAAGTCCATGGTTCATGGGGGGAGGGGGGACTTTACAGTTTTGTATGTTATTGTGCAAAGATATCCAAGAAGATCTTTGAAAGCGAGGTAGAAGAGGGTCTGTACTGGTAGAATTTATTTAGAAAGGACTTTTATAATTCTTTCTGAATAAATTCTACCAGTACAGACCCTCTTCTACCTTGCTTTCAAAGATCTTCTCGGATGTCTTTGCACAATAACATACAAAACTGTAGGAAAATCACATCTTTGGTCCATTGTGCACAGAGATTTGAGAAGACTGAAGAAAGGAAGATACAAGACAGAAAAGAAAGGACTTGATGAGAAAAGAAGCATAGCTTTGGACCACAAAGGTTCATAATGGACCTTTATGAAATAAGACAATTACAAGATCACTACTAGAAAAATGGATGGTCATTGTTTTCCTCGGTGTAGAAGATATGTATGATAGTATATGCAAAAGGAAAGTATACTCTTAACAGAGACTTTACTCATCTGTAATATATTCTCATTCACTATTTACAACAGGCTGTAAATGCTGGGGTAATTTTCTGATTCTGTGATTACAGAAATCATGTGGTTTTGAGGCAAAGAACTAGAGAGCATAAAGGTGAAATTTGAGGGCACAAGATCAGGTGAAAAAGGTTGGTGTGGAATGACTTTCAAACCCAGCACTTGTATGTTTTTTTTATCAGTCTAGCAGAATTCCAGTGGGCATTATCTTGGAGTAGCATCACTTCATGCAATCTTTCTTGTCATTGTTCTTGGACTGCATCTGCAAGATATCTCAGCTGATGACAATAAATGTCAGCAGTGATGGTTACACCTAGGGGAAGCAATTCGTCGTACCCTACTCTTCCCCATGTGCACATCTTTTGTGCATGAGTCCAGAGCTTTGTATGTGGAATTGCTGCTTAGTTTGGGCTCAATCAATCCTTTATTTTCCTTATGTAGAATGAAGACACCATTTCTCATCACCAGAAACAATACAGGATAGGAATGGTTGGTGTTGTTAATGAGCCAATTGATGTTGAGCACTCAGGGATGCACTTATGGCCAGCTGACAGTTTTTCGTGATTTTGGCTTGGAGCAGGAGGTACCAATACAACCAAATCTTGAACCTTCCCCACTGGATAAAATACCACACAATAGTGGAATGCTCACAGTTCGTCATATTTGGCACTTTCTGAGTACACTAACATGGATCATTGTGGATTAATGTTTTTAAACAATCTTCTTCAAACTATGAAGGTCTTCCTGAAACTGGAGAGTCTTATCAAGATGACCCTTGTTAAAGCCATTTTTCTTGCCAAGCTCTGTCTAGTGGCACTATCCCCATCCCATACATTATCAAATGTTTCTTGCTGCTTCCATAGCTATCACCCCTCTTTTGAACTCAAACAGAAAAATATGTCAGAAATGTTCTGATCTATCCACTTGTCACTCCATTTTCTAGTGTCCACATCCCTACTCACTATCTCCAAATGACAAAATGACAATCTGTTAACTCAAATAGCAGCAGTGAACTACAAATAAAAAATGACAATCAATAAAAAAATCTATAGCAACCAGAATACCAATGTGCAAAACAGAAATGCTATGAACTTGTGCACCAATGTAATTGATCACATGGAAAGTAAGAAGTGTGCAGAGGAAATCTAAGCCGCATAAATGTTGGGAAAGGAGAGAAGATATTAACTGTAACAGAGAAAAGAGCTAAAATAAGTAAGTGCTCTGTCACCATTGCTTTTCACCACAGTAATGGATGACATGTTGCCAAGAATGCCAGGACAGATTGCAGAAGGAAATGTGAAAGCAATGTTGTTTACTGATAAACTGATGTCTTGTTTCATTGTTTTGTTAAGGGTTGAACATCCACTACTTCATATAATGTTTGAATTGAACTGAATTTTATTATTGTAGAGACCTCACAGGTTATCTGAGGTGTTAGAAGTGTCAATATAATTACAGTACACTCATGTTCACAATACAAAAAATTACTAATTGCTATATGATAGTTGCTATTATGAGTATGGGTACTGTGGTAGCTTTTCTCAGTGTAGGAAAGGCAAAAGGAAAGAATGTTTACAACATTACAATGAAGTCTGCATTTTGTTACTGCTCTATTACTTCCTAAGTTGACAAAAATTTCAATCACACCATTTACTTGATTTTTATTAAACATTCGTCAACTTCATAAGGGCTCAGACTTCATAAGCACTCAGTTCTAATAGAATTTTTTTTTCGTATTGTTGAGTTGGTAACTCTTTTTACCCCCCTGCAGATTTGGGGGTTAGAATTAGCCCGCGGTATTCCTGCCTGTCGTAAGAGGCGACTAAAAGGAGTCTCACATGTTTCGGCTTTTATGTGTTGGCCCCCTCTCGGGTTTGACCTCCATCTATTCCAAATTTCTGTTGCTAGTGCGTGCCATTTGGGGAAGGACGCCTTATGTGGTGTTTATTGTTTATACATCATGCACCAAGATCTTGTATGCTACTTATTGTTGTGTAGCGGGCTTTGCACCCAAAGTCTTATGGGTTGCCTACTTCTCGCCTGTGCCATACCGTCCTTCACACCCACAACAATTCTGGACCATTTCAGCATGCGTGGCATCCAGTCCATAATGCTGGGATTGTCATGTACCGACTTGGTGGTAGCCCCCCTGACAACACAGAGATCACACTGCTGATGCCAGAGCTGAGACCTCTCTGCGTATGCCAGGGAGTAGGTGCCCATCCTTCGGGGGAACTAGGACTCCCGGCAATGGCCATCTCGCCAGGTGGCCCTTTCTAAGGCTGGGTGGCACACATGAGGAGAGCCCCTGGTCTGAATGGGTGCCATCAGGGTGAATGACCCGCAATGAAACTGGTTAAATCGAATCAGGCTGGTAGTCACTCGGCCCCAGCAGTCTCAAAGCATGTCAGGAATGATTTCAATGCTGCGACCTGCGATTCTCGATCATTCCCCTCCCTGGCTACACTTTGGGAGGACCGTCAGGCGACCAGCTCTTGAGAGCTGTATTCGCCTCAGTACCTCGTTTGCAGCAGGACTGATGAAGAGACCTTTCAGGCAATGAAGCCCCAGTTTTTTGTCAGCCATCTTGAAGATAGGTTTGGGGAAGTGGCGTCATTGTCCAAAGTGCATAGCAGGTCAATTTTGATCCAGGCAGCCTCCCCAGCCCAGTCGCGGGTGTAGCTCGCCTGTGGCAAGCTGGATGACATTCCTGTCTCGATTACGCCCCATAGAAGCCTTAACATCGTCTAGGGTATTATTTCCCATTGTGACCTCCTTTTGCAGTCGGATGAGGAGCTACACACCAACTTGGAGCGACGGGGCATCCACTTCATCCAGTGCATGCATAGAGGACCCAAAGATAACAGGGTTGCTTCCGGTGCCTTCATCTTGGCTTTTGAGGGTGACTTGTTACCTGAAACAGTCAAGGTAATGGTTTACCATTGTGACGTGAAACCTTATGTCCCTCCTCCTATGTGGTGCTTCAAGTGCTGGAGGTTTGGCAACATGTCACCTTGCTGTAAGCTGCAGGGATTACGTTCATCCTCTGCACCTGGGTGCTCTGTGTGTGCCGCCTCCCACTTGTGTCAACTGTGGGAAGTGCCACTCCCCCTGCTCACCTGACTACCCTGTTCTCCATAAGGAGCAGCGAATAATGGAAATCAAAAACCTGCTGGACAGGTTCACTTGTCAAGATGCAAAGAGGAAATACAAATGCCTTAATCCTGTTCCAATGACTGCATCCTATGCTGCGACTGCTACTGCATAGCCCCTGTTGGCAACGGCTGTCCCTGCTGTTGTTAAACCTCCAGTGGGCCCTCAGTGCTGCCCTGACTCTTTCCCAATCTCCATGATGGGGAACACTGCTTCTTCTGGACACTGGAGACGAACCCCCAAATTGACAGGGATATCAGCCCCCCCCCCCCCCCCTTGCTGGAGGTACGCCAGCCTCCTCCGGCTTCTCTCATGCAGAAAGGGTTCCTTGGAAGTCTAACTTCTAAGGAAGGCATCCTCGAGCACGACAGCTGACATCAGTGAGTGACTCAAGGAGCCTCGAGCGGCAGATCGAAGAGTTTCCTGCTCTTTGTCTGTCCCTGACCCTCCTTCTGTGACTCCCTCCCAGGTTGCTCCTAAGGAGCAGCAGCAGGAGGAGGAGAAGAAGACAAAGAAGAAGAAGAAGAAAAAGCTGGGTAAGAAGGAAGAGGTTCAGATTGCCTCTGTGTCACCTGTTCTTACCAGCTCTGCGTCTGAGGACGATTTGCAGATTTTGGCTTCCCCCGATGATCTCAATCTCGCCCCTACCTCAGATGCAATGGTTCTCAACTCAGGCTCTCCTTCGGTGGTGGTAGATGACCAAACAGTGTAATTTGCCTCCTTGGTCCCTTCATGCCTTTTTCGGCCGCGGACAATGTCATTCTACAGTGGAATTGCAGCGGTTTTTTCCACACCTTGCTGAGCTCGGACAACTTATCAGCTTTCACCCTTTATTCTGAATTGCTCTCCAGGAAACTTGATTTCTGGTGATGCAAATTCCTGCCCTCCGTGGCTATCAGGGTTATTATAAGAATCGAGCAGATTATGCAATGATATCTGGTGAAGTCTGCGTCTACATCCTTAACTCTCTTTATAGTGAGTGTGTACCTCTTCAGACATCTTTAGAGGCTGTCACTGTTCAGGTGTGGATGCCTCAGGCTCTTACTGTCTGCAGCATCTATCTTCCACCGGATGGTGATGTCCAACAGCAGGTACTGGCTGTACTGATAGCCCAACTGCTGTCACCTTTTCTGTTACTGGGCAACTTTACCACCCATAACCCTTTGTGGGATAGATTGGTGGCAACAGGCCGAGGCACTGCCGTTGAGCAAGTGTTGACACAGCTCAACCTTTCCCTCTTAAATAATGATGCCTCCACACATTTCAGTGTGGTGCATGGCACATACTCAGTCATTGACCTTTTGGTCTGCAGCCCTGGCCTTCTACCATTCGTCCAATGGAGTGTGTGGTAGTGAAAACTTTCTGATCTTTCTGTCACAGCCACAGCATCACTCTTTTGGTCAACCTCCTCAGGTGGGCTTTGAATAAGGCTGACTGGAACTTGTTTGCCTTCATTGTCACTATGGAGCCTCTTTCTCATGATGCCATTGATGTGGTGGTTCACATGATAACCACCGGCATCGTTTCTGCAGTGTAAACTGAAATTCCCTGTTCTTCCAGGTCCCATTGGTGGAGGACTGTGCCTTGGTGGTCGCCAGAGATCACTGAGGCGATTAGAGATCGCAGGCAGGCCCTCCAGCGTCATAAGCGTCACCCATCACTCGAACATCTCCTTACCTTTAAGTGGCTCCATGCCCAAGCCCATCACCTCATTCGCCAATGGAAGCAGGAGCGCTGGGAAAGGTATGTCTCCACCATTGGCATCTGTACCTCTCCATCACAGTCTGGACCAAGATTAGGTGACACTCTGGATATCAGAACCCTGTCAGCATACCTGGGCTTTCCCTGAATGGAGCAGTCTGTAATGACTCAGACACAATTGCAGAACTCTTAGCAGAGCATTATGCTCAGAGTTCTGCTTCTAAAAATTACCCGCTGGTCTTCCGCTCCCTGAAAGAGTGGTTGGAATGTCAGAGCCTTTCATTCCATACGTTGCCACCCGAATTGTACAATGCTTCAATCAGTGAGTGGGAATTCCAAAGTGCCCTATCCGCTTGCACTGATACAGCTCCCGGGATGGACCGCCTCCACTATCAGTTGTTCAAACACCTCTTGATGGACTGCCAGCCACACCTTCTCGACCTTTTCAACCATATCTTGAGGGTGAGTTCCCATCACAATGGCAGGAAAGCATTGTCACACCAGTGTTAAAACCTGGCAAGAACCCACTGGAGGTGGACAGCTACCACCCCATTAGCCTCACCAACATCCTGTGCAAGTTGCTCAAATGCATGGTGAGCCGGAGATTCAGTTGGCTACATGAGTCTTGGGGCCTTCTGCCTCCATCTCAGGGTGGATTCTGTAAGGGCAGCCAGCTCTGCCACCAGTAATGTGGTCTGCCTGGAGTCTGCCATCCGTACAGCATTTGCCCACTGTCAGCATCAGGTTGCCGTCTTTTTTGACATGCAGAAGGCATACGATACAACATGGCAACATCACATCCTCACCACACTTCATGAGTGGAGTCTAATACTATGAGGTGTTAAAAATCAAGTGAAACAATTACAGGTGCTCATTATCAAACACAATTAATGCATTTGAGCAGAGCATTAAAAGACAAATGGCTGCAATACAGCGAGAGGCACGATAGTGATTTTGCAGCATGACAATGCTCGACCCCCACGTTGCAAAAGAGGTCAAAACGTACTTGGAAATGTTAAAATGGGAAGTTCTACCCCACCCTTCGTCCTATTATCCAGACATTGCTCCCTCTGACTATCACCTGTTTAGATCAATGGCTCATGGCTGGCTGACCAGCACTTCCGATCTCTTGAAGTCACATATTGGATCGACTCCTGGATCGCTTCAAAAAATGAACAATTTTTTCGACACAGGATTCATACACTGCCAGAAAGATGAGAGAAAGTAGTGGCCAGTGATGGAAAATACTTTGAATGAATCATGTGTAACCAATTTGTTTCATTAAAGCCTCAAATGTTGGGGAAAAAATGGCAGAAGCAAAGTTTTACACCTTGTACCTTTGCACCAAGACTAGTGTATTTAAGTAACATGTGACTAAACATCAAATGCTGTGGTGTGATGAAACAATGTTTTTTGTTTAAAACTCTAATGTACTCAATACAACATGCAAAGTTTGATTGTTTAATATTTGTAATACTTACATCCTATTTTTATCATTGCAGCAATTTTCCATAGTGGTGGACCTGATAACCTGAAGACTGCTTTTAAGCTGTATCGAGGTCCACTCCTGATCATAGAATTTTTATTTCTGATGGGCATAAATGTGTATGGTTGGCGCTCTTCTGGGGTCAATCATGTGCTTATTTTTGAACTTGATCCTCGAAATCATCTTTCTGAACAGCATTTGATGGAGCTGGCTGCTATATTTGGAGTTGTTTGGACATTAAGTGTACTGAGCTTCTTATACAGTGAATCTCTTAGTATACCACCCTATGTAAATCCACTGTCTCTTATTATTTTAATGGTTGTGTTCTTGGTTAACCCTGTGAGGACATTCAGATATGAGGCCAGGCTGTGGACTATGAAGGTTCTGGTGAGTAGCAATTTGACAAAGATCATAATTATGCTATAGTTACTTTTAATGTAATGGACACCTATCTTCTGTGATATAAAGTATGGTCATGTGAAACGATTACAAATAGTGTTGGCTCATCACACAGTAGCATCTGTTTCTGTGACCTGTTGTAAGCTTCGTAATGATAAAAATATTTGTATTCTAATCATGCATTGGTCATGCAGTTTAGCAATACTACAGAGTTGTTCTTGGCCATCAGTCTTTCATTATGTCCTCCTCCTTCTCTCTGATGATATTCACTGGAAAGTTAACACCCTGCACTCAAGTGATCACTTTTCAATCTGCATATCTTTGAGGGAGAACAACTTCTGAAAGAAACCAGTGCTAGCTAAAGATATTTGAAGTCGTGAGACCATTCTATCATGGCTGTATTAGACAAGAGATTTAGTTCACCAAACTTAAGGACACATTTAATGTAACAGACAACCAGATTGTGGGGTGACTACATGCAACACATGAAATAATTCCAAAGCAATATCCAAATAATGTTAAAGAACAAAGCACACAACAATTATGAGAAGAAATACAGTTAACAAACACCAAGTTACCATAAGAAAGCACATATTCAAGCTGACCTCAGATCATAGTAAAACCTTGTTTGACCATTTTGTTTGGATGTGCCCAGGTCTATGGTACACCTAGACAGTGTTAGTGTTCACACTTTTCAACTGACTAACTAAATCATTATTCCCCTCAAATTTTTGTACATATTTGAAACTTGAAATCCACTGCTAAATAAAGGCATCGTCCCTAATTTTTTGGAAACTGGACTCCTGTTCCTTTACCACTCAGGTACAAATATTATTAGTCAGCTTCATTTTTCCACTAATTAAATAAAAACTAAGTAAAATGAAATTTTAAAAAAATCTTGCTGCTCTTGCTCTTAACTACTGATCTGCTAGTTTATCTTCTGTTTCATACTCAGCATTTTTGTAACTCAATAGTTTTTAGAGACTGCTGTCAACTGTCCATATATTAAAGCAGTGAAATTTATTTAATAAGAGTCCTAAAGTTAATCAGAATTTATATCCCTGAGTCTAAATATTCTGATAAATTATAGAAGGGTTGGCCAATAAGGTATTCCTTTATATTACTTTATTTTATTTTTGAATATCTAAGGAATTCCAATTTCCTGCCTTGAGCCCGATGGCAGTCTGTGAAGACTTTGCACTTCTCTATATATAACTCAATTTTGAACCCTAGATAGGGACTCTGTCTACATGGAAATCATTTTTACTTCTACTACTGTGGTTGTGAATTTCACAGTTTATCCTAAATTCACTCTTTTTATTAACAACAAATATCATTTGGGAATAAATATATTGGAAGATGAGTGTAAGGATCCCTAGGTTTCTGAAGTATCTGCTGGAAGATATTTGGTTACTGACTTTACATGATAATATTACTACACACTTTTGTATAATAAACCCTTTTTGACCCTAGCTGTATTGTTTCAGGCAGTTAAGCCTTAGGACAGTATTAAATACACGTAGAAGAGCCTGTTACAATATCAGCTTGTGGTCCAGGTTGCTTACATTTTTACATATTTTCACTCCATAGTATCTTATAGCATTATCTTCCAAGTTAATGTAGCTACAGTAAAAAATTTAATCGTTCAACAAAAGTGAACAGTGACACTACACAGAAAAGTAGATAACTGAACACAGTAGAGGCTTCCTCAAAGATATCCCTTCCCAGAGCACTTTCTCCTTAATGGTATTTGTTGCAGGTGATAAAAATCAGGTTTTGTTGATTTGCAATTAACATAAACATGATCCAAGACAGAAAAACAACATTTTTACTTCTGTAAAGGTAAGTTACACACAAAACTAGCAGGGACTCGCCTGATCTTTCTGCAAATTTAAGATCTGTTACAGAATACTTTCTTAGCAGTGCAAGCTATTTTAAGCAAGCATTCTAACCAAGATCTTGGGCACACATTAATACAGGATTTTGCCAGTAATGAACAGGGTCCAAAACATAAACACATTTAAACTAAACCAATATGTCAAGTCAGTGTACACCTCACTGATCACATTACAGCTCAGATCGGCCCAGGACCTGCTTCTAGGCTAGAGTCTGGCATGGTCTCTTCAGAGGGTGCTCCTTATGACAAGCACTATCTGATTAGAGGTGCCAGTGGGGTTGAAAATGATGTTGTGCCAGCTACTCAGTTTTAATAGTGATGTTGTCGGCACCACAACCCTCATAGATTCTGATTTCTTATCTAGGTTTCAGAGTGGGTTACTGTAATCTGATACAAAAGATTTTCAGCACGGTCCAGTATGGCAAAATATCAATTAAAGTATTATTGCAAATTGAAAATAAGTATATCAACCACCTATTTTATTATCCACTTGGATACAGATAAGAATGGTTCCATAACAAATATCAGTGTGGTTATGCAAAGATTAAGCTAAAAATAGAAGGTGTAAAGCTGGTATTTAATACAACTGAGGAAGCCCTCACTTACTTTTTTTGAAAAAATTAGCTGCTGTGCTGTTAATTTCACTGTTTCAATAACAATTAATAATTTATAGCAGTTTAATTATAGTTAATTATCAATACAGTTTTAGCAGATTCTTTAAATTGTACCTCCACTTTTTCCACACCCCTGGATGTTTGTCTTCTTGATGAGGTCCACAGAAGATGATAAGCAAATGAATAAATGAAAAATATGTAACATTTCTTGGTGTTCTGATGGATAGCAAGTTACAGTAAAATAAACTGATCATAAAACTTACCTATAAATGCTGTGCTGACACACAAACAAAAACTTAATATATTTTGTATATGTTTGCTTTAATTACCCTTCAGAATTATCTTTTGGGGTAATAAAGCTCAAAGTTAAAAAAAGTGAAAATGAAGAATAAAAATATTATGTAACATAGATAAGTGAATGCTATTACAAAGTGAAAAAAATAGCGAAGATAAAAGATTATAATGATTAAGATGGTGACGAGGAGGAGGAGGAGGAGGAGGAGGAGGAAGAGGAAGAGGAGGAGAGAAAGAAGAGGAGGAGGAGATACATGAATGCCTTGAAGAGAATCATCATTCTTGAACTTTCTTCTCAATAAACTTTTTAGGGAGGACACATCAATATTCATGATATAAGACACAAAAACAGTTTCTTTGAGGGGTCTGCATATTTCTCTAAGGTTGTGGGTAAAGTCTTACATATTGATGCAAAAATGTTTAATGTACCACCCAAGTCAAGTCAAAAAATTAGTATCACTGAGAAGCAACCAAAAGAATTATTGCATGGCAATTAACAACCGAGAAACAAAAATACTGGGGACAAATAAAAGAATATCAAACTAGGCACTTCTCTTAAATGTTATTTTATGATCTACATTTGGAAATCTTTATTAGTAGCATGAAAGATTACAATATTCACTGTAAAAGATATCTATTTGTATAGTAGAGAGCTAACAGTTTTCCTCAACAGTAACCGGTATATCCATTCAAATAGTCAAAAAACAAAGATGCTGTAACTTACCAAACGAGAAAGCGCTGGTAGATAGACACAATAAAGAACACACAAACACACGCACACAAACTTCAAGCTTTTGCAACCCAAGGTTGCTTCATCAGGAAAGAGGGAAGGAGAGGGAAAGACGAAAGGATGTGGGTTTTAAGGGAGAGGGTAAGGAGTCATTCCAATCCTGGGAGCGGAAAGACTTACCCCAGGGGTAAAAAAAGGACAGGTATACACTCTCTCTCTCTCGTGCCCCCCCCCCCCCCCCCCACACACACATATGTCCATCCGCACATATACAGACACAGGCAGACATATGTAAAGGCCCATATGTTCCCGCTCCCAGGATTGGAATGACTCCTTACCCTCTCCCTTAAAACCCACATCCTTTTGTCTTTCCCTCTCCTTTCCGCTTTCCTGATGAAGCAACCTTGGGTTGTGAAAGCTTGACATTTGTGTGTGTGTTTGTGTGTATTTTATTGTGTCTATCTACCAGCACTTTCTTGTTTGGTAAGTCACAGCATCTTCGTTTTTCATATATATTTTCCCCATGTGGAATGTTTCTTTCTGTTATATTCATGTAAATAGTCAACAAGAAATAACAGATAAATAAGAATAGCTGACCAGTATAACTGTAAAAAGTTGCCATTTTCAAAGTAATATGTTCACTGAAATCTTGTAAAATTGTCTATAAAAGATTTGTTAAAGTAGCTTAATGATAATCGTAGAAAAATGTTAACAGAGACATGAAAAACAGTTTGCAGCAGTTATTTCTCTCTTCTAATATACTGTATACCATGATTCAGTCCACATCCCTAAAAGCTGTCTTGCAATGAGATTTGCCAATGCTAATTTTTTTGTTGCTCTTTGTTGCCCAATATTGTGAAAGACAATTTGATTTATCTGTACAAATTTTTCCCATAATTAGCTGTATAAAATTTGCATTTTCATTTTCATCAACAGGGGCGGATAATTGCAGCACCATTTTTCCATGTTGGGTTTGCTGATTTCTGGCTTGCAGATCAACTGAACAGCCTTGTGGGTGCATGCTTAGATTTCCACTTTCTCATCTGCTTTTACATAAACAATGGCAATTGGTTTGATGCTCAAGGTACTGTCTTTAAGTGGAATCTCTCTCTCTCTCTCTCTCTCTCTCTCTCTCTCTCTCTCTCTCTCTTTATCTTGATAAATGTGGAAAGGATAACTACTGGCAGTTAAGACAGATAACAGCAAAGCAAATTACATAGATTAGCCAGAACTAGAGTTAAAAACAAAGATTCTTTCATTAAACTCCATAAAGCACAATAAGCATCTTACTAAAAAAAATGGTGTTTTAGCTGATAATACAAGAACATATATAAAATGCTTGATAACATATCTTTAGACAGGGAATGTTTATCAGAAAATTATTTTTATTGGAAATCACAGACATTGAATAAAGATATCTTGAATATTACAAACTAATGTCATAGAACTAGTCAAAGAAGATAAAAATTAGCTAGGACAAATAGTCATAACACAGGACCTAGATCTTAATGTGTACTGTACCAACAGTCCTTAAATAAAATGTTGAATTCCTTCATGAAGGATTTGTTACACAAAATCTTCTCAGTGAAGTTATTATGTTAATTTGTTATAAAATTCCAAGCTTTTGACAATATCCTCCATTACCTGTGTCAGGAATCTGGGAGCATGATACCGAGTTGTAAAGCACCATTACTTATCCACACATCTCATATTGTATACCTGTATGAGGTATACCTGTATGAGTGCAGCTAATATGTACACATGTAAATTACTTGGACTGCAAGTGATGGCTGGCAGATGCTTTGGGAATGTATCACCAAGGCAGTCCTGCAGAAATAAATTTAAAGAATTCCAAATACTGACTGTTGTAACATTGGACAGACACAATATCAGAAGCAACAATGACCAAGTTTTATTCTACTGCCACATGAAGGAACCATTGAACCATAACAACACTGAAAGAAATATAGATCAGTACAAAGTCATAATTAAAGACCACATCAAAATAGAGTCTTGTAGGTGAGCATACAATAAGCTAGTAAACTAAGGACAAGAGCCCAGCGCACTGGGTTCACATTGAGGTGTTGTGCACATGGCACCACGCTTGCTATGCCATCTGTTCAAGTTGTGAGGCGACCTCTCTTGGTTGTCTGTGGTGACACTTGCACCATGCACTGTTTTATTAAGCGTGCTCACACTGTAGCATTAAAACACTCCTTCCCCCTTGGGGAATAGTGTTCACTGTGGAGGTGTCCGTGTCTTCATCAGTAGGTGATGACTGCTGGAGCAGGTGTCTTGCTGTCACAGGAGCATATGGCCTGTAACGGCACAGGCATGGGCAGGATTGGCACCCACTCCCCCACAACAGGCTGTAAGAGAGTACTGGTGAAAATGGTGCTGGTGCTGTACCATGTTCACATCCAGGCAGGCACTCGGCAAAGGAGGCACCAGAGAAGATGGCAGTAGCGACAGGATGCGGAAATGGAGGTGGCTTGGCACTGATTACTCCACCTGGCGGTGGTGGTGGTGGTGGTGGTGGTGGTGGTGGTGGTGGTGGTGGTGGTGGCACCCAGAGCAAAGATAATGCTGTAGCTGGAGGAGGTGTGGACTGCACCACAGGGGCTGGCACAGGTGGTGTAGCTGACTGCGTGGGTGGAGGACTCTTTGGTGCATGGTTGGTCACTCATGGACATATGTGGTTGCAGTGTCATGGCACCAAGCCATTGGAGGAGTGCACAATGAAGAGAGAGTGGCATCAGCAGTGATGAACAACCACTGGTATTCATTTAGGGTACTGTCTAAACACGCAGGCCCAGATGGGGATTGGATGGCATCGCTGATGGGTGGCCAGGTGTTGGCCTGAACAGATGAAGCAGCATACAGGGCTGGCAGCCATGAAGCAGCTCCGCCAGACTACAGTCGCTGACTGGAGTGAACCTATATGAACTCGACAATCTATCGGGGACTTCCTTGGGTGAAGGGTGAGTGATATATTTTGTCATCTGGGTTTTGATTGACCAGCTGATCCACATCTCCACTGGACTGGGGTGAAAGGGAGGGGGCAGTAACATACCAGACGCCACTCTTTGTACAAAAATATTCAAAATTATGAAACAAACTGTGGGCCATTGTCAGTCACAAGCATATACGGCACACCTTCTAAGAATAAAATATTCAATAGGGTCATGACCATAGCTGCTGTGAACCTTAATTAAGGAATGGACCAGCAAAGTGAGAATGAATATGCTCCCAAGGCCATGGGGAAAGAGAGACCCGTGTGCCATTTGATCGGTGGTGCACTGCGGGCAGGCTGTCACTATGCTTGTGATCTAATTGTCAATACCTGGCCAAAAGACATGACAGTGGGCCAGCAATTTTGTATGAGAAACACTCCAATAGTCCAGGTGGAGAGGGTACAATTAGGAAGGATCACAACCCTGGGTACTAACTCTTCAGTAGCCAGTAGTAGTAGACCTTCAAGAATTGAGATGCAGTGGTGGAGAGAGTAATAATTATGCGCAGGATCTGACGCTTGGACTGGTGGTTTATCCAGCCAGCCATGGCTGACAAAGTGAACAACCTGGCATAAGATAGGATCAGCCATGAAAGCTGCTAGAACTGTTAATGGGAAAACCATTGTGTCTAAATGGGAACACAACAGCTCATCCTGATCAAATGGTAGACTGAAGCCAATCATAAATTGAAAAAGAGCAACTGCATTAGCATATTGACTGTGGGCTGGAAACGAATCTCATAGTCATAGTGTGACAAAAATAGAGCCCAGTATTTTAGGTGATGGGCCATTTTCTTCAGTAAAGAATCCGAAGGATTGAAAATAGAAACCAAAGGTTTATAAACAGTAATCAAATAAAACCATATAGGAACCACACAAAACCATATGGGAAAATATGAAATTTTTGGAGTGTGTACATAATAGCAAGGGCTTCTTTTACTATCTGTGAGTAGCACTGTTGCATTTGATTCAGAGTTTTGGAAGTGTACACAATAGGGTGCCCAGAACCGTCTGCAAATTTGTGCACAAGAATGGCCACAAGCCCATACTGGGAGGTGCCTGAGGCCAAAACAAGATGTTGGCCTGGTCAGAAGGTAACCTAGCAAGGTGTCAAGTGTAATTTTCACATCAGCAGCACAAAAGAACACTTGTAGGCAGGTGACCAGTGAAAGGAAAATTTTTTATGTAAGAGAGCTTGAAGTGGATGAGCCAGTGTGGCTGCAGCAGGATGATATTTATGGTAGTACACAACCTTCCTGAGAAAGGCTAAAACTCTTTGACATTGGTAGGATGCAGCAAAGCTGTAATGGTATTGACATGCTGGCACAAAGGCTTGATGCCAGCATGCGAGATTTCACAACCAACATAGATGACAGATGGCTGAAAAAATTGTGATTTGTTCCAGTTACATTTCAGACTGGTGGCCTGTAGCAACATGAATAAGGCAAAAAGCTTTCACAAATGTTCATTTGTTGGGGAACTTGAGATTACAATATCATCTAGGTAGTTATTGCATCACCGCATGGAGACTGTGAGTTGCTCCTAAAAGCTGTTGGAAAACTGCAGGGACACTAGCCAGGCCAAATAGTAGTGCTAGTATTGTATAACTCAAAGGGGGCTACAAGGACACATTTGGAATCATAATTCAGAGGCAGCTGTAAGCAACCTTCTGACAAGTCTATTTTGGAAAAAGTTTGGCTTCCAGGAAGCAGTGCTAAGAATTCATTCCAATGGGATAAGGGATAGGTATCAATGATACACTGAATTTAGACATTTTAAAATCACCACAGATCTGAAAGTTGCCCATGGGGTTTTTACAATTACCAATGGAGCAAACCTTTCTGGCTGATGTGGTAACATCCAGAGACTTAAGTCAATCTAGTTTCAATTTAACTTGCTCCTGTAAAGCTACTGGGACTGAGTGGGGACAAGAAAAGTGGTATCAGGTGTGCCTTTGTTGTTGTCAGCAAACATTTTGGATACTAGCTTCTAGAACAGTGCTCGATTTTTACTGCACATCTTTCCACCCTCTATCACACTACACAGTTCAAATGGTTCAAATGGCTCTGAGCACTATGGGACTCAACTGCTGTGGTCATTAGTCCCCTAGAACTTAGAACTACTTAAACCTAACTAACCTAAGAACATCACACACATCCGTGCCCGAGGCAGGATTCGAACCTGCGACCGTAGCAGTCGCACGGTTCCGGACTGCGCGCCTAGAACCGCGAGACCACCACGGCCGGCACACTACACAGTACATCTGACGAGAAAGGCTTCTCAATTGTGCATTATGTTCAAATTCCCTTAGTGCCCTCCAGAGCCACTGTGTGCTATATACATACCACCTTTTAGTACAATGAATCCTAGAATGCCTCCACTCCCTCGCTGATAATGGAGCTAGCGTGATGTTCATGTGGATCCCTGGTCACATTGGAGTGTCAGGGAATGAAGCTGTTGATGCTGCTACTGAGACTACAGTCGAAGTACATAGGCCATTTAGCTATTCTATCATAGCTTAGCTATTCTATCCCTTCTGATGATGTGTGTGTTGCCACAGACAGGAACGAGTCCCTCTAGCCTGAACACTGGTCCTCTCTAAATGGGAATAAACTCCAGGAAATTAAGCACCTCCCAATGGTTTAGACAATTTCCTCTTGCCCTTCTCATACTTTTGGCTAGGTTGTGTGTTGGGCACTGCTGTTTCAGTCACAATTATTTTTTTAATGGAGATCCTACACCACTCTGTGCTTCCTGAAACGAGCCATTGACAGTGTGCTATTTTCTGACACAATGCTGCTTTTGCACTGTTCATGTTTTAATGTATGTTTGCAACCTGAATTACCACATATTTTAGCAGATACAGCATGAGCTGTTGATTACATTTTACTTTTTATTCATTGTAGTAATATTGTGAAGGAAATTTAATTTACAACCTTTCGAGTAAACTCCTCAAAGGGGAAGTGATCATTTTCAGCTGTCCCTCTACTCCAGTCAATTAGGCTCCAAGCATTATAAACTCCAAATTCATTCAGTAACTGACCACTTTATGACACAGGCGCTTATAACCTCAGCTGTTTTGCATCCTGCAGCAATAACAAACAAATAAATGAAAAAAAGTGGGGGCATGTCATCGGTTTCATTGTGGTGTGTGTCTTGAAATCGGTATCACACCCTAAACCTTCTGAAAACAGGAGGAATATTCTGATCAGACTGCACCCATTTGTTGGTATGAAACTTGATAGAGTACCAGAAGCACTTCATCAGAAACAGAGAACCCAAAAATTTTGAAGGCATCTAACCCAAATAAGCTTTCAGTGTTGCATCATTGACTACTAGAAAGGTCAAAATCTGAACAACTGCTTTGTACACTATGGAAATAGGAAACTGTCTCAATATGGATATTTGATGTTTGTTGTAACTCACCAACCAACAAGAGACAGGGGACAATGCTGATAATCCAAGACCCACCGCATAGGTTTGAGAATGTAACAAACTCACTGCTGTATCCATGTCCACTTGCATATTTAACATACTGTCAATGTCAAAAATCAGTTTGACCTGTTGCTTCAGTTAGAAACTGATGAGCCTCAAGCAGAGGTAGGTGTACACAGGACACAACAAACTTTCAATAGGAAATTGAAAAAGAATGTAGGAAAGTCATCGAAAAGGAAGAAAGTTTTGTTGTTAGGCAGTTCTCATGCCAGAGGTGTAGGCCAACTTCTGCAGGAGGAATTAGGACCAGAATACCAGGTCACAAATTTTTTCAAACCAAGTGCTAGTCTGGATCAGGTGACAGAGGATTTAGGTTCACTCTGTAAAGGATTTACCAGGGAAGACACCGTGGTTATTGTGGGAGGGCCAGGGAACAGCATCGACAGAGATCCTGGGTACAGTATAGAGTGTGACCTGGTAAAGATTGCGTCGGCATCGAGACACACCAATGTTGAATTTGTATCTGTCCTGCGACGCCATGACCGGCCTCATTTGAACTCTTCTGTTGGGAGAGTTAATTTGGAGTTGGAACGGCTGCTTGGGTCGGGTGCGGGGGCTCATATTGGTGTGGTTCCTGTTGATTATCTCAGTAGGTGGGACTATACCAGGCACGGCCTACATCTCAACAGGAAAGGAAAGGGGAAACTAGCTGGGGTAATAGCAGGAAATTTAAGGGGGGGAGGCACTGCCATGAATGGTAAAATACCAGTGGTTACAGGTGTTGGAGCAGCACCTTTTTTAGGATAGGTAAGACAGAAAGATGTCAAGTTCTACGAGAGGTCAGGATTGAAACAAATCTTCAGTTTAGGAAAGAAATTAAACAGCACAATTCTAGCACATTGTATCACCAATCACAGCTATCAATTATAAATTTTCACCAATCACCAGAAATTTTATCTCCACCAAGTTGTATCTCAGTCCTAGGTAATTGCATTGATGAATAAAAGTCACCCAACCCAGTTGACATAATCTGCCTCTCTGAACACCGTGTGACCACTGGTATAGGAACTAGGCCTAAGCACAATGAGAAACTCAGACAGGAGAGTACTGCAAATGTTAGAATAAGGAAAGGTTCTCATAAAAGTATAATTAAAAATAATGTAAGTATATTTCATCAAAATATTGGGAGTTTAAAGAATAAAGTAGATGAGCTTCTGGTTTGTTTAGAAGATTTAGAAGCTGAGAATGAAATAGATATATTATGCCTGTCTGAGCATCACATTGTTACTGATATGGATAAGGTAAATGTAAGTGGATATAAGCTCTCTGCACATGTAATGAGAGAAAATATGGAGAAAGGAGGAGTTGCCATATATGTCAAAAGTTGTCATTGTGCAAAAAGTATAGAAACAAAAAAGTTTTGTGTAGAGAAACATATAGAAGCATGTGCCTGTGAGCTTAAATTAAATAAAGGCACATTTATAATTGTAACTGTATATAGGTCCCCATCAGGAAATTTTCATCTATTTCTGAAAAATTTGGACTCCTTGTTGTGCTATCTGTCAGACAGGGGGAAGCAAATTATTATTTGTGGTGACTTCAATGTAGATTCTCTGAAAGAGGGTAATAGGAAAAATGACCTTGAAGTATTACTCGGTTCTTTCAATTTGACACCCGTTATTGATTTTCCTACTCGGGTGGTAAAGGATAGCAGCTCACTGATAGATAACGTCTTTATAGACCAAGATAAGTTTAACCAGATAAATGCTCAGCCTGTTGAGAATGGTCTTTCTGATCATGGTGCACAGCTAGTTACAATATATGACATAGCTCCATTCAGCAATACTAAACAGTCCTCCAAAGTAGTAAGTTCAGTCAACGATTTAACAATTGCAAATTTCAGGGAAAGCCTACAGCAGTTAGACTGGGATGAGGTGTACCGTGAACCTGATGCCAATTTAAAATATAATTTATTTCATGACATTTTTGTAAATGCATTTGAAAACTGCTTCCCCAAGAAAATAGTTAAATATACTCGTAAGAAACCTTGTAACAAACCATGGCTTACTAAGGGTACAAAAATATCTTGTAACCGGAAAAGGGAAATGTATCTGACAGCAAGAAAGAGTAGTGACCCAGAAACTATCAAAAATTATAAAAACTACTGTGTTATATTAAGAAAAGTTATTAAAAAATCCAGGAGTATGTGTATCATGTCTGAAATCAGCAACTCTGATAATAAAATTAAAACAATTTGGAATATTATTAAAAGAGAAACAGGTCAACCAAGAGCAGAGGAAGACAGTATTACCATCAAATTGAATGAAAACTTTACGAACAAAAAGTCAGAAGTGGAAAATATTTTTAATAATCATTTTCTAAACAATTGAAATCTCACCAACTTCTCCCTCTGAAATTAGGAAAATAATAAACTTGCTTAAAAGCAAAAACTCACATGGAATTGATGGCATTTCCAGCAAAATACTAAAAGCTTGTTCTCAACAGATAAGTAAGATTCTCAGCCACCTGTGTAATAGCTCTCTGGAACAGGGCATTTTCCCTGATAGACTGAAATACACTATTGTTATACCTTTGCATAAAAAGGGGGATAGATCTGATGTCAACAATTACCGTCCAATCTCCCTTCTAACAGCTTTATCCAAAATTTTTGAGAAAGTAATGTATTCAAGAGTAGCTTCACATATCTGTAAAAATGAAGTACTAACAAAATGTCAGTTTGGTTTCCAGAAAGGTTTTTCAACAGAAAATGCCATATATGCTTTCACCAGTCAAATTTTGAATGATCTGAATAACCGAACACCACCCATTGGGATTTTTTGTGATCTCTCAAAGGCTTTTGATTGTGTAAATCATGAAATTCTGCTAGACAAGCTCCCTTCTAACAGCTTTATCCAAAATTTTTGAGAAAGTAATGTATTCAAGAGTAGCTTTACATATCTGTAAAAATGAAGTACTAACAAAATGTCAGTTTGGTTTCCAGAAAGGTTTTTCAACAGAAATGCCATATATGCTTTCACCAGTCAAATTTTGAATGATCTGAATAACCGAACACCACCCATTGGGATTTTTTGTGATCTCTCAAAGGCTTTTGATTGTGTAAATCATGAAATTCTGCTAGACAAGCTCAAGTATTGTGGCATGAGTGGGACAGTGCACAAATGGTTTAATTCGTACCTAACTGGAAGAGTGCAGAAAGTAGAAATAAGTAGTTCTCGTAACATGCAAAGATCAGCACATTCCTCAAACTGGGGAAGTATCAAGAATGGGGTTCCACAAGGGTCAGTCTTGGGTCCTTTGTTGTTCTTATTATATATTAATGACATGCCATTCTATATTCATGAAGAGGCAAAGTTAGTTCTCTTTGCTGATGATACAAGTATAGTAATCACACCTGACAAACAAGAATTAACTGATGAAATTGTCAATACTGTCTTTCAGAAAATTACTAAGTGGTTCCTTGTAAACGGACTCTCACTGAATTTTGATAAGACACAGTACATACAGTTCCGTACAGTGAATGGTATGACGCCATTAATAAATATAGACCTTAATCAGAAGCATATAGCTAAGGTAGAATATTGCAAATTTTTAGGTGTGTCCATTGATGAGAGATTAAATTGGAAGAAACACATTGATGATCTGCTGAAACGTTTGAGTTCAGCTACTTATGCAATAAGGGTCATTGCAAATTTTGGTGATAAACATCTTAGTAAATTAGCTTACTACGCCTATTTTCACTCATTGCTTTCATATGGCATCATATTTTGGGGTAATTCATCACTGAGGAATAAAGTATTTATTGCACAAAAGCGTGTAATCAGAATAATAGCTGGAGTCCACCCAAGATCATCCTGCAGACATTTATTTAAGGATCTATGGATATTCACAGTAGCTTCTCAGTATATATACTCTCTTATGAAATTTGTTATTAACAACCAAACCCAATTCAAAAGTAATAGCAGTGTGCATAACTACAATACTAGGAGAAAGGATGATCTTCACTATTCAAGATTAAATCTAACTTTGGCACAGAAAGGGGTGAATTATACTGGCACTAAAGTCTTTGGTCACTTACCAAATAGTATCAAAAGTCTGACAGATAACCAACAAGTATTTAAGAAGAAATTAAAAGAATTTCTGAATGACAACTCCTTCTACTCCATAGAGGAATTTTTAGATATAAATTAAGAAAAAAAAAACAAAAAAATATATAAAAAAATTAAAAAATAAAAATAAAAAATAAAGAAAAACAAAAAACACAATAAAATAAAGTTGTTATATTAACTTAAGTATGTTGTTAAATTAACCTAATTATGTCATGTATTGGAAAATTCGACTCGTTCCACATCATTACGAAATATCGTATTCATGATCCATGGAACTAGTATTAATCTAATCTAATCCTAATCTAATCTAATCTAATCTAATCTACACATACTTCAGTGTAGAGTTTGCTTGGGGCTAGCATCAATTGGGAAACATTGATCACATCCATGTTCATGTCTGGTGAAGGACATTGAGAATTGCATGCAAGCACATCATGTCCTTTTTCTTACAATGGTTGCACATTGCCCAATACTTTGGGAATACAACCCACCCATGTTGAAGAAAACAATAAGGTCACAATGAAAGAGGAGCACATAGCCATTGTTATGACACTGAATGGTGTTACTGTTTAGTGCAGTGTTGCCCCATGTGGCATCGAGGCTGCAGTTGCACAACTGCATCATCGTCTTCCCCTTGTGAGCTAACCAATGGTGGCCGAGGAGGAAAGGCTACTTCACACCACACTTCTATCTGATTTCCTGTTGTCCTAGATACTTCAAAAGACTGAGGAATGTTCAGGATGTCTGTGAGAGGAGGATTTTCACATTGTACCACACATTCACTAACTTCCCTATCTGGAGCCAGGCATATTATAGCTTCATGATCCATCGAATTAGTGTTTGAGTCCTGGTGGGCTTTAGTAACAAACTGCCCATGAATTTCCACTGCCGAACATCTGTATGACTGTAGCAACCACTTTTCACAATGGTAGAGCTCAACATAAACAACAATAACATGAGTACATTTGCAATGATAAGTATAGAGCAACTGACACATTTCATCAAAAGGGAGACTGGCAGGTTCATGAAGAGAAGCTAGCTGACACAAAAGATGATAAACACGAGGAAAAATCCATGACAAAAGTAAAGCCTTACACAAGTTGGGGGCAGCGACTCCAAAAGCTTTAAAATATAGCCAAAAGCTTTTTTCATGTGTTCCCAGTCTTTCACAGAATCATCTTATGAAGAAACATAGGGGATGGCTTCAATGGTGGTGAAATCTGGTGCATCAATGAGGCTGTCACATTGTTTAGTGCCATGGCAAGAGCCTACTGCTGGTCAATGAGAGCTTGCTGTTGCTCAACAAGAGATTGAAGAACTTCTTCCACTGACATGTTGGCTGTTTATCAAACCAAAGAAACAAAACATATAGAATAGAATCCCACCCTTGTTGCCAAGTATGTTGCAGCACTGTAGAGATACAGTGTTAGAAGTAACACTAACTGTGTTTTATTCTGCTTCCACATAAAGAGATGCACAACAACACTGAATTAAAAATAGAACAGTACAAAGTCTCGTACTTACAGAACACATTAATATACTGTCTCGTAGGTGAGTGTACAATAAGCAAGTAAACACAAGTGAGGCCCAAAGCCCAGAGTGCCAGGCTTATATTGGGCTCTTGTGTACACAGCACAGCACACCACAGCACAGTACTTGTTGCACCATCTGTGCAGGTTGCAAGACGATCTCTCAAAGGGCAACCATGGAGGCACTTGCATCATGTGCTGTTTGATTATATGCAGTCACACTATATGGTTACTACACTGACAATGCCTGCATTGTACGTATACAATTGTATTCTTAAACATAAACTGTACAGCTTTGCTGAATAAAATATCCATAATTACAGCACTAGGTGTAAAGATAACTACCACATGTAGACAAACAGACTTAATTTAAGTGACAAAGATCCTGAAATGGCTGGATGCATATTCTATAACAAACTTCCATGCTGCATCAAGACCTTAAAAACACTGTCTGCATTCAGACAAAAACTAACATATCACCTGGCCTCAGCCTTTTGTTATAGTGTAAGGAAGTTCTTAGAATCAAATATATAAAATCTTTAAGTAAGAGATTCTGACATAAATTATATATAAATCATATAAAGACTGTGGCAGCACATGATTATACATTTTGAGCCTGCTGTATAACAGTTATGCTTATCAACATATTTATATAACTATGGCCACAGACAATAATAGAAATAACCAGACTTCTAAAAAGTCTGAGAAAGTAAAGAAATAATAATAATAATAATATGTACAACTTGATGAAAAAAGAAAGAATTGTTTTTGTGGATTTCTTTTTTTTTGTGCATACTTAAGTACAGTTTATAGCACAAACAAAATAATGTTTAAGCTTTCATTACTTTCTGTTTCGCATTTGTGTGTAAGTGGAAGTTTTTGTGCTTATTTACTTTTTGGACAAATGTACAGGATCCCTAACACAACTATTTGTTAACAAATTAATTACAGGGCCAAAAATTGGACATTCTTTTGTTGCACCCACACAACAGCTTATGCTAATTATACATTTCTTTGCTAAATGTTCGCTTGTAGTCATGCTTATTTGATTTTGTCATCTCTAGTTCTTTTGCCCCCACCCCCGCCACACCTCCCCATGAACCATGGACCTTGCCGTTGGTGTGGAGGCTTGTGTGCCTCAGCGATACAGATAGCCATATCGTAGGTGCAACCACAACGGAAAGGTATCTAGTGAGAGGCCAGACGAACGCATGGTTCCTGAGGAGGGGCAGCAGCCTTTTCAGTAGTTGCAGGGGCAACAGTCTGAATGATTGACTGATCAGGCCTTGTAACACAAACTGAAACGGCCTTGCTGTGCTGGTACTACGCACGGCTGAAAGCAAGGGGAAACTATAGCCATTATTTTTCTACAGGGCATGCAGCTTTACTATATGGTTAAATGATGATGGCGTCCTCTTGGGTAAAATATTTTGGAGGTAAAATAGTCCCCTGTTTGGATCTCCAGGTGGGGACTACCCAGGAGGATGTTATTATCAGGAGAAAGAAAACTGGCGTTCTACGGATAAGAGCGTGGAATGTCAGATCCCTTGATCAGGCAGGTAGGTTAGAAAATTTAAAAAGGGAAATGGATAGGTTAAAGTTAGATATAGTGGGAATTAGTGAAGTTCGGTGGCAGGAGGAACAAGACTTCTGGTCAGGTGAATACAGGGTTATAAATACAAAATCAAATAGAAGTGCAGGAGTAGGTTTAATAATGAATAAAAAAAATAGAAGTGTGGATAAGCAACTACAAACAGCATTATGAATGCATTATTGTGGCCAAGATAGACACGAAGCCCATACCTACCACAGTAGTACAAGTTTATATGCCAACTAGCTCCACAGATGATGAAGAGATTGATGAAATGTATGACGAGATAAAAGAAATCATTCAGATAGTGAAGGGAGACGAAAATTTAATAGTCATGGGTGACTGGAATTCGATAGTAGGAAAAGGAAGAGAAGGAAATTTAGTAGGTGAATATGGAATGGGGGTAAGAAATGAAAGAGGAAGCCGCCTGGTAGAATTTTGCAAAGATCATAACTTAATCATAGCTAACACTTGGTTCAAGAATCATGAAAGAAGGTTGTATACATGGAAGAGGCCTGGAGATAATGGAAGGTTTCAGATAGATTATATAATGGTAAGACAGAGATTTAGGAACCAGTTTTTAAATTGTGAGACATTTCCATGGGCAGATGTGGATTCTGACCACAATCTATTGGTTATGAACTGTAGATTAAAACTGAAGAAACTGCAAAAAGGTGGGAATTTAAGGAGATGGGACCTGGATAAACTGACTAAACCAGAGGTTGTAGAGTGTTTCAGGGCAAGCACTAGGGAACGATTGACAAGAATGAGGGAAAGAGATACAGAAAAGAAGAATGGGTAGCTTTGAGGGATAAAATAGTGAAGGCAGCAGAGGATCAAGTAGGTAAAAAGATGATGGCTAGTACAAATCGTTAGGTAACAGAAGAGGTATTGAATTTAATTGATGAAAGGAGAAAATATAAAAATGCAGTAAATGAAGCAGGCAAAAAGGAATACAAACATCTCAAAAATGAGATCAACAGGAAGTGCAAAATGGCTAAGCAGAGATGGCTAGAGGACAAATGTAGGATGTAAAGGCATATCTCACTAGTGGTAAGATAGATACTGCCCACAGGAAAATTAGAGAGACCTTTGGAGAAAGAGAACCACTTGTATGAAAATCAAGCGCTCAGACAGAAACCCTGTTCTAAGCAAAGAAGGGAAATCAGAAAGGTGGAAGGAGCACATAGAGGGTCTATACAAGGATGATGTTGTTAAGGACAATATTATGGCCTCCTGAGGCTCGGCATTCAGTTGCTGGGCATGTGCTTGGCGACCCCAAGATTCCTGAGCTGGTGACTGGTAAGTGCCGCCAGTTCCCTGTCATTGTAAGCTCTGGGCATGCTTCAGCGACCACCAGGCAGCAAGGTGGTGGAACGTTGTGTGTCTCAGGGAATGGGGATCTTGGATTGATCGGCCAGATCGCGAGGATGGAATAAACCTCTACAAAAAATCCTCGATCTCAAGGTGTGCTGCGCGCTGATGAGATGCATGGCTATTGAGGTGGAACAGTCGTTAGCAGGCAATCTCTGGGGAACCTGCCGCACTGCAGTTGTATGAGGCTTACCTAGGCATGTGGGGCTCTGTCTAGGTGGACTTCTAGTTCCCTAGCTGCTCGTGGGACCACAATGGATCCTTCGAAATCTTCTTTGCCTCCTCCCAACGAAAAGGGTGGCCCGCTGGTGAGTTCCAATACCCAATCCAACAAGAGGGCATGTGTAGCCAGTCCTCCTGACTCAGGAGCGAAATCTAAGAGTATCATGACAAGTAACAGAACACATGCTGATGGTCAGAATGTGATTTTAATCGTTAAAAGGAAAGAGGGTAGCTTTGAGAAGGTTTCCCCTTTCTCTATTCAAAAAGGGCTCGAGTGCATTGCTGGCAGTTTGAAATCAGTGAAGCGATTGCCTAATGGGACGTTGTTGGTGGAAACCACTAGTTCCCCGCAAGCGAAGAATCTCCAGAATACACACTCTCTTTGGGAGTATGCCATCGAAACTGAGCTGCACACCACCTTGAATTACAACATAGGTGTTGTTACATGCAGGGATCTGGTGCACATACCCCAAGAGGAACTGTAAGATGAGTGGGCCCCAGCAGGAGTAGTTGACATACAAAATATCATTAATAGGGTGGATGGGGATCTTGTGAAGTCCGACTCCTGTATCCTGACATTTAATAGCACAAAACTCCCTGAGCATATTAAGGCAGGTTTCCTTCGCTTAAGTGTGCGGCCTTATATACCCAACCCAATGTGGTGTTTCAAATGCCAACGCTTTGGGCATACTACTCTTGGGTGCCGTGGAGAAGCTACATGTGGCAAGTGTGGTCAGGCCGCCCATGAAAGTGTCCATTCTTTGTTACCAATGAAGTGTGTGAATTGCTCTGGGCCTCACCCCGTGTGGAGTCGGGGCTCCACTGTGTATCTGGAAGAATGGAAGATACAAGAGCTTAAAACTATTAAGCACATCCCCTATATTGTGGCAAAAAAGCTCTGTAAAGGCATACTACCCTTGTGTTTTGCTACCTCCTTCACTTCAATTGTTAAACAGCCCACACAGAAAGCTGACACTACTACACAAATCGAGGCTGCTAGTGTTGGAACTAATAACTGTGTGTGTCCCTGCACTTCTGCTGATGCAGTCATTTCTAAGCCTGCCCCTCCCCCAAGAACTTCAGAAAAAGCCGTGGTTGCTGACATTGTAGAGCTCCCTGCCCCTCCAAAGGTTCTGTCTGGTACAGTGTCCAATGTTGCACACCCGCAACCACAGTTGTGGCTGCAAAGTCTACCCAGGGGAAAAAATCCAAGGCAAAACGTCACACACTAGTGGAATCCCACAGAAAACAGCCTGACGATGACGATGTCGACATCAACCTTTGACATCTCTGTTGATTCTTCTTTAGAGGCTATGGAGCTTGATGTCGGATTGGGGCAACCATCTCGCTCCAAAACAGAGCCTCCACCCATTGTGGGCTCCTCTCCCTGTCAGAAAATCCAGATGGAAGTATTACCCCCCTTATAGATGGCTCCCATTATACTGTGGAACGTGAATGGATTCAGGATGCACATGAAGGAACTGAAACTCCTAGTGCAGCAACGCCCTCTCTGCTTGTGTTTGCAGGAAACACACTTCAAAGCATTCAATGCCCCTGCCCTACGGGGCTATACCCTCTATTGCAAGGATGACCTGCAATGTGTGTGTGTGTGTGTGTGTGTGTGTGTGTGTGTGTGTGTGTGTGTGTGTGTCATATCCTAAACACCAGTCAGTTTCATTGTGGAAATCTGCCTTGTCCCTTGCCACCCTAGTCTGCAAAATACTGCTGAGTTTGCGGTTTCAGTTAGCTAACCTGCCTCACAACACTGAGTTGGACTTGTTGGATTATTACAGTGACAACATTCCACATTCACCTGCTGTCAGCACTGCTGCACTACACCACTCAGGCTCACACTGTTATGCCAATATATGCTCACTACACTGCAATACTATTCCACTCCAGTCGTGGACCATTTAGGGGAATCCTTTCTAACCATCCAGAATTACAAACCCATCACCTGGTTCAGATTCGTTGATGACATCTTAGTGACATGGATTGAGGGTGAGTACACCATACCCACATTCCTCCAGAAACTCAATACCTCCCCCCCCCCCCCCCCCCGCTCCTCCCTGCCCCCATTCACTTCACCTGGACCTCCTCAACCCAACAAATCACCTTTCTCAATGTTTACGTCCATCTCAAGGACAGCTAACGTCAGTACCCCTGTCTATGCCAAACCTACCAACTACTAAGAGTACCTCCACTTTGACAGCCACTACCCATCTCATACAAAGAAGAACCTACCACACTGTCTAGCCACTCATGGTTTCTGCAGCAGTAGTGACCTAGTGAATATGCCACAGATCTCACTTTGGCTTTCACACACCAAAATAACCTTGTCCAGAAACAGATCTCCCATGCCTTGTCTCTCTCACCACCTCCTACATACCCACTGTCTGGCCACAAAGAAGCATTTGTCTTGTAACCCAGTACTGAAGCAACTGTCTGCCAAACTTATGCAATATCCTTGTCCATACTTACTTTATCCCTGCTCCTAACCCCTTGCCTCATGGCTCATATCTGTACAATAGACCTAGATGCAAAAACCTGTCCCGTACATCCTCCCACTACCATCTACTCCAGACTGGTCACAGGCATCTCCTACCCCATCAAAGGCAGGGCTAGTGGTGAAAGCAGCCATGTGATCTACCAAATAAGCTGCAACCACATGGGCAGGACAACTAACAAGGTGTCTTTCCACATGAATGGCCACTGGAAAATTGTGCCCATGAGACAGCTGCACCACGCAGCTGCCGAAAATACTGCCCAACACAATGTGCTTCACTCAAACGACTATTTCACAGCCTGAATCATCTGAATTCTTCCTACTGACATCAACTTTTCTGAATTGCACAGATAGTAACTCCTCCTATAACATATCCTTCATTCCTGGAACACCCCCCCCCCCCCAGCCTCAGCTTTCACTAGTATCTATCCTCCAGCTACATATCGCCTTCCCTGCTCCCACTCCAGATCTACATGCACCTTCTATCCCACTAGCACACCTACTAGACTTTTCCCCCCTCTCTGCTTCTCCCCATCTCCCCCCCCCTACCCACCTCCCCCTCCAGCACAGCCTCCCAACTCAGCACCTTAGCAACCCATCCTGTCTGTGCACACTCCCACAGGCAGCACAGCACTGTCCCACATCCCTGCCCTGGTATCCCTACCCCTCCTGCTCCGTGCCTTTTCCTTACCCTTCCCCCTCCCCCCAAACTATCCTGGCAGAGTGCTGCTCATCTCAGACACAACCACAGCCACAGCCTGTAGTTGGGCACTAGTGGCCAGATACAGTGGCCAAGTGTGTGTGTGCTTTCTATTTTGGCAGAAGGACTTCTTTGTTCAAAAGCTTAAATGTTTAGCAGTCTTTTTGATTGTGCCTGTCTATGACTCAAAGCCTCCTCTACTCTGTGAGAGGAAATCCATCATTTTCATATTGTTGTCATTTTGAAAAGCATGCGAACTGCCTGTTTTGTATTGTATAAGTACTGCAATAAGTTAATACTTACCACATCTGTAGCAACAGAGGAAAAAAATACTGGAATAACTGTTTATTCAGGCATTAAGTAGGAACTATTTCTATCAGTCAAAGATACCAGTATTTCATTTTGAATTGCAACCTCATCATGTTGTGTTTTCCACAGCACAATTAAGAAAAAGATCTATATATCTTTATTTAGTGCTAATATTTCTTTTACAGTGTTAAACACTGCTGAATGTGGACCCAATGCTGTTATCTCAAAAGCAATTGTAAACTGCCTTCCTGCATGGTTCAGATTTGCACAGTGTCTTAGAAGATATCGTGATTCAAAGGAAGCTTTCCCCCATCTTGTGAATGCTGGAAAGTACTCGACTACATTTCTGGTAGTACTATTCAATACCCTCCGAACACTGAACTCAGGTAACAGTATGAAATGATACAACAAATCTTTCACTCTATGCCATAGGATTTAAAAATATAACTTTTTAATTGTTGTTTTACCCAAACGAAATCATTATTTTAAGACAGATGCATTTCAGTTTGCAAAACAAAGTGACAATTGTTTAGGATACAAATAGATTTTGTAAACTGTAGAAGAATAGCCATGTAATGCACTGCCTTATTTATACACATTTTGTTTATTAATTATGTGCATTGCCTTCAGTTTATTTTTTTTTTATCAATTCTTACGATGGATTATTTTGCTTTTCTGGTTATGTGGTGAAACTTTTGTGTTGCATTTCTCAAACATTACTTAAATTGGAGCTCTGAATTTGACATTAGGCTTATTAAGAACATAAAGACTAGACCTGACTGACTTAGCAGTCGCCAACATATGTATCACCAACACCAGCTTTCATGCAGAAATAAGATCACCAGTACAGAAGTTAAACTCATACTTTTAACAGGTACAAAGAGGTTTAACTACATTCGCGGACTGGCCAGCCTTGACAATTAAGACACTACACCTGCATTCACGAGAAGCAAGGCCCATATCCCTGACTAGCCATCAACTTCCAGACTGCCATGGTTTTCCTGAATTTAGTGAGGCTGATTTCCTTCTTTATCCTTTATCCAACCTGAGTTTGTTTTCTGTCTCTAATGCCTTTGTCATCAGTAACATCTTAGACTCTAAGCTTCCTTCTGACTTTCACAGAAACATGTTCAACTTTAGAAAACATTCCAGTGTTCTCATTCACAGTTAAGGGCTTGAAAGCTACAAGCACATCACTGTCACTCATACCACTCCAGAAAAAGTTTCAGCAGCTCTTATATTGAATTGAAAGGAGAAACATTCCACAAACTTATCATTGTCAGAAACAAAAGCAGACATGGGTTGAACATTACAGAGTAGATTCATATTCACATTATTCTTTTACAAGAAGCAGTAAGCTTTTGTATGCTACAACAGATGACATAAGACAACAGCTTCATTGGAATACACCTCTGGAGCATGTTGGCACATTATACAAAGCTATAAATGTTAAAGCAAAAGCAGGCACAGTTATAATTTGGATTTCCCTCTGCATAGTATCAATTTATGATATAATTCTGTTGAAATCACCACTCTTCAAGGCTCTTAATCAGCATTGGATCAACCAATTCTGATGATAGATCTTTATTCCTTTTAACGTAAATTTTGATATATTAAAATTTGATTTTGATATAACAACATATTTTCAGCTACAACAGAAAATTATTAATTTATCGGTCTCTCTTCATACCAGTCATTTTACTTATACTTGTCTATCAACTGTCAGTTTTTTATTTTGGTTTTGGTTTCTGAAATTGTGCCTACAACTGCTGTCACTCATTGAAAGCTAAAACTTTTTTCCTGATAGTCAGATAATAGAAACATGTCCACGAGCAGTTTCATGATCTAGTACAACTAATCCTGAAATAAAAGTACTGCTCTATTTATTTTTGACACATTTTTAAAACACCCTTTTTGAATCAATAGTGCTATCTCAACCAAAGCAAGGATCAAAATACTTCAGTTCATTCAGTCAGTTATTTTGTAAAAGACTAAATTTCACTTTTTTATGTTTTTACCCCTTCTATTCCCAAGTCAACATTGTTCAGTAAACAGTATCATAAACATGTTTTTTCTCATATGCAAAAATTATACCTATTGAGGGACTCCTATTTCTAGTATGATATGCTGAATCATGAAGAAAGTTGGCCTTCAGCGTAATCTGATATTATATAGAATATAATTGTAACTAAAAGACATGTCATCATTTTGAAACAGAACTCAGTTGATACTGTTACAATAACTTCACTGTTGTGTGTGTGAGAGGAGGAGGGGGAGGGGGAGGGGGTGGGGGAGGGGAACGGGAAGGGGGATATTGACAGTGATCATAGAAGGAAAGCATTTTATCACAGACAATACACAGTGACTTGATGATGGTTTTTAGAGAGAGGTTCAGGATGAATACTGTGGAGAAATTTATAAAGAAGACAGTGTAGATGAAAAATTTAATTCTTTTTTAAACATACTGCCACACATTTTTAGTCTCATTTTGCCCTAAAACAAACAGAAGCAAGGGTAAGGGATGGCTAACTACTGGAATTAATGCATCTTTTGCTTGGAGGAGCATGAGTCATAGTGAAGAATTGACCAAGAATAAAGCAAAATATATGTGGAACATTATTAAATGCAAACATAGTGGCCCAATTCAAACTGAGTCTCTGAAAATTATGCTATCAAAAAGGTTAACATTAAAATTGTTAAGTACTTAATTCATTGATTACGTCCTCACAGCAGCAGCAAACACTCAAATACAGATGTATTAGATTTCCTTCTACACATACTGCTAACAGACATTATTTGGTTTATTTGGCATACTTTCATACCTTGTGTTACAGAAATATCTTCTGGAGCAGTGGATCTAAAGTAAATAATGTGTTCATTTCTAAGAAATGAGCAGTATGAGTTGTTTGTAAACTAGATTCCCACAAATCTTATAGAGCCTTCTTTAAGGAACAAGGAATTCTTATACTCACTGCCCCATATGTTTACTACTTAATGGTTTTTGATGAAGGAAAAAATAACTTTTCCTTCATGTCTATGGTTCATACCAGAGTTACATACTCGGGTGCAAAAGTTTTCGATAAACTTCCATCCAAAACAAAGCAATAAACTGGGAATCCCAATCATTTCAAAAGAAAATTAAAAATATAGCTTATTAGCCTCTCCTTTAACCAATAATCTAACTACCTATATTAAAGAACTGAATCTATTCTGTTGGCTACACTGCAGGCAGCAGTATCCATTGTAAATTTGCTCAACAAGTAGTCTATTGTAAACAGGATTCTGATTGGCAGAAGTAGGTAATTATTTTCTTTGAAAAATCCCTATACAATCACATAAATATTGGAGGCAAACACTAGCTATTTAACGTAATTGAGAAAGCAGCAACTTTTTTTCAAAGTAACAGCATCTTGACATCTCAGGTTTTCTTGGCATGAGTGATTAATGGCAGGCCAAATTGTTGTTTCTATTGCACATACAATATTTCAACAACTGACCCAGCTGTCTTCTTCAAGTGCAGTGAGTTTTATTGTTATGTGTACTCACTGCCTGGACTCCAACAGCAAATCTTGCACTACCCAAAGATGGTGTTTGGGTCGCTTGTCAAAATATTGTGTGTGTGATAGAAACAAAACTCTTCTGCGCACCCACAGACATGCCATTATCAGCATCTTTCTAATTTATTAGATTGCATTTAACTGCTGTAGGCACAAATAACATTAAGCACTGTAGTGATAGTTTATATGTAATACAGTGTACAGATTAAGTTTCTAAAATATGCTTCTCTTTTATTAATGTATACCTTGGCTTGAAGTTCTCCTTGATGGAATCTGTGGAACATAATGAATGAATTCATGAATGAATGAAAGTGAATGAATATGTGAAGGGGATCCTGTGATACTTAAGTTGCCTTGTTGAAATGTAGTGAAAATCTTATTAAAATTTCACATGTGTGCATGTGTTATAGACATTAAGAAACATCAAAGTCTTCTACAAACTGTTCCTGTAATTTGCAGCATCAACCAGTAATTGATGGTGGTTGCTGGGTGAAGCTTTAGTCATAGAGTCCCTACAGAGTTCCTTTGAGGCCACAATCAATACTTGTACCTGTCCATGCAACTGACTTAAGTGTTCTTTAGTTAATAATTTGATCAAGTAGTGTCTATCCTTAACATTGTTGTTCACTGCACTTACTTTATTGTGTAATACTATAGACATATTAATCAAGCAGATAGCTTTTAGTTAATGTGCAACTTTCACAATCAAGAGCTCATAAATGTCTGAATCGGATGGCTGTATGACAGTTACTGTCCAGTTCTGTCTTTTTTGTGTTCCTTTGAGGAGCAGGTGGACACTTGGACAAAATGCCACAAACTCTTTAAATAAGGCTGAATAGCAAAATTTAATTTGCCCATTCTAGATGGTTATATGAGGGATATCCAGAAACTACAGTTATAAGGCCTGTATCTCTACAAGGGAATTGAGTTTTTCACAGTTGGTATCACTGTTGTGTATGGTAGTGCACATTAAAATGAATGAGTGATAATGGTCATCAGTAGTGTCCTGACTGTTGTTGTGGTGATGGTTAAAGGCAAACACTCTCATTCTGTATCCCACCAAGTGCAAAGTGTGTGCTGTGATACACTAAATGGATGACAAGGGCATGAGCACCACAATGATTCATCACAAAATCATGTCAGTGTAGGGGGAGGAGGTTATGTCATGGCAACATGTGACAGAATGGGTACAGAATTTCACTTTCAGAAGAACAGAAATTCATGATGAAGAAAGAAGTGGACATCTGTCTGGTGACTGATGAACTGGTACAAACACTTGAAAAGCATATTCATTCTGACCACTATGTGACCACTGATGATCTGCATGAATTGCATCCTGAAGTTTCTCAAACCATTGTTCATGAAATTGTGAGTAATCAACTAAGATATCACAAGTTGTGTGCGTGATGGGTTCTGGACATGCTTACTGCAGAACATAAAAACGACAGTCAGGGCCAAGCATGAGTTTGTTGATCATTTTGTGAGTGACTGAGAGACTTTTCTCAACTCCACAGTGATGGGGGCTGAAACATGAGTTTACCACCATACCACAGAGAACAGGCAAGAGTAAATGCACTCGTTCCTGTTTAACAACAAAAAAATTCAAACCTCAGCAAACAGCTCAAAAAGTCAAGCCAACTGTTTTCTGGGACAAAAAAGTGATTCTGCTTGTTGTATTCCTGCTCAGATGTGAAACAATCAACTCTACATAATACTGTGATACACTCAAGAAACTCTAGAGAGCCATATATAAAAAAAACACTGTGGAAAGCTAACAAAGGGAGTCGGCCTCCTTCATGACAATGCTACACCGCAGTCCACTTCGCAGAGCAATAATTACTGACCTCATTTCATTGTAATCTTTTTAATCACCCACCTCACAGTCCCAGTTTCATGCCTAGACACTATCATTTATTTCCTAAAGTGAAGAAATATGTGCATGGAAACCACTTTTCTGATGATGAATGATGATGACGATGAGGTGAAAATAAAAGTGAAGAAGTGGTTTAAGTAGTTGGTGAAAGACATCTACAATGCAGGTATTAAAAAACTCATACCATGGTTTACAAAATGCATTGAAGTAAATGGTGATTATGTCGGAAAATGACGTAATATCTACACTACTGTTCCTCTATGCTTCATCGAAATGTATGCATTTATGTTTGCGTAAAAAAATCTTGTAACATTATTTGCTGAATATCCCTCACGTAAAGCTCTCTTAAGGGCAAATTGGAATGTGGAATGTGATGATTAGGGCAACAGTCAGTATTGGGATGATGATAAGGTAATAGTCAGCACTGGAATGAAAAGTGATACTCCAATTATACAAACTGTGGCCAGTTATGCCTATGAAATTTTTGTAATTGTCTGTTCCTTAGTGACTATAAACACACACACATACACATAATTGTTGTTCATTGTCTAATGATTTGATGACTAAGAGTGTGTGAAGTGTATGTGCAAACTTCCCGCTTCTCTTATATAAGTCGACTTACTTGGTGTATACAGCCGATCTTCTTCTCTGGATAGCCAGCTTCTGGAATCTCTTTAAACTTCTTCTATGAATAAGGATGCTAGTTACAGGAACCTTAATGACTCTCTCTCTCTACTTGTGAAGTAATTCGGTACTCAAAGAATACTTTTCAACCACTATCAGTATATTTGAGCTTCATAAAGGACAAAATTCACACTTCGCATATAAACTTTTGACTTCTTGTAAGTCACTCGTATCATCTCACATTAGAAACAGAATTAAGTACATTTCAAAAAAAGAGTTGGCTTAACGACCATAACTCTATTACAAACAAATTGTAAAATATGTCTTGCCTCCAGCAAGTCCAAGATAAGAGTTTTTCAGAATTCTGAATCTCAAATATTCATGTTATTTAAAACAATGGTCACTGATGAGGTTAGCAAAGAATAACCCACAAGTTCCATGAAACGCAACCTTTGGCTCGCCTTCCCCACAACATTATCTATGTGGTCTTTCAAACTGAAGTTGTTCGTAATTTTAACACCCAGGTACTTAATTGAATTGACAGCCTTGAGAATTGTACTATTCATCGAGTAATCGAATTCCAACGGATTTCTTTTGGACCTCATGTGGATCACCTCACACTTTTCATCATTTAGCGCCACCTGCCACACCATACAGCAATCTTTTCTAAATCGCTTTGCAACTGATACTGGTCTTTGGATGACCTTACAAGATGGTAAATTACAGCATCATCTGCGAACAACCTAAGAGAACTGCTTAGATTGTCACTCAGGTCATTTATATAGATCGGGAACAGCAGAGGTCCCAGGACGCTTCCCTGGGGAACACCTGATATCACTTCAGTTTTACTCGATGATTTGCCATCTATTACTATGAGCTGCGACCTTCCTGACAGGAAATCACGAATCCAGTCGCACAACTGAGATGATACCCCATAGGCCCGCAGCTTGATTAGAAGTCGCTTGTGAGGAACGGTGTCAAAAGCTTTCCGGAAATCATCCCACTCTCACAGCTAAAATATCGTGTGTTCAAGATGGTAGAAGGCTGAGTGGTTCTAGAATTTATGCAGAAATTTTCGAAACACTACAATTAGGATTAAATATGTTTTTCCAAAATGCATAAAGGTTTGTATAAAAGAAAACAAAAGTTCCTTAACAACTACATATTGTATATTCCCCCCACCTCGCAATACCCAAATCAAACATGCTTTTCTTCTACATATATGTGAAGTACATGCAATTGCCTTGGATAGATACTTTGTTAAAATTATGCACAGAATGTAAAATGAGAGTATCAGCATCACGGAATAATGTACTGCCATATAGTTGGTCTTAGTTTAAAATTTATGTATTGTTTCATTCTACCTCTGGTAATTCAATTTTGTTGAAATTCAAGTAAGGGATATGTGTAAAAGTAAAGACCCAATGACTGCTATGCTAACTACAAATTCTGAGAGGGGCTATGCAGCTAAACTAACACATTTCAGTAAACAATCTCATGGTAAATTTGCAGTCAGGTGACTAAGAGCCCCCTGTCAAGAGAAACTTGTCTTCTTCCAAATGCTCCCAGCGAACTCCAGAGGCCTCCAGCCTCACCTTCTTTCCAAACAGCCAGTGTCTCCCTTCAGTCTTCCCTCCCAGATTTCTAATTTAAGCTACTGAAGTTTTAGTGTTGGCCTTTCCCAACTTAGGCTGGTGTCTTCTTGTGTTTCCTGAGGGGAGTTCTCATGTACATTCAAAATGGAGTAAACCTGAGAGGTTTCTTAAACTGGTTGAGATTCGTGAAGTATATCTCTCAGTCCGTTACCCTTCCTGAAAGTACTTTCCCACTACAAAGTTATCTTGACTGTGATCCTGGCATATGTATGACAAATATTCATGTTACAATTTGTTAATATAATCATCTTATTTGCCTCTTTCTGATACTGATGCAGAAATGAATAATCTCAAACTGTTACCTTCCTTTGTTTTATTTATTTCCTTTGTTTTTTGCACTTAGTATGGCCATAGTGATGTCAGAGATCACAATGCAAATGTTCAGTGGAAATTAATAGTAAAGTGACATTATTTTGTTCCAGATGACAGTAACAAACACAAAAACCCATTCTTCTACATGTGGCTGTTGGCATCATTACTCAGTTCTTGCTACTCATACACATGGGACATTAAAATGGACTGGGGATTATTTGACAATTCAGCAGGAGAAAATAAATATTTAAGAGAAGAGATTGTCTATTCATCAACAGTAAGTAAAACAGTACACCACAAAGATTCTTACAGAATAGAATAATATATCATCTAAAAAATTAATTGTATGGAGACAGTATTACAAATAAGGATGATGATTACTATTGACAATGTTGGACACCTTGTTATAAGATGATGTGACACACTTAGTATAAGGACAAGATGCCTGTTCAGTATGGCATTACTGTTTAGCAGTGAGGAAATAGAAGAGAGAAATGGAGTTGAAACTCAGTGGAATTATAGATCTTAAAATTCTTTCAAGCACACAGCAAGCTATAAAACAAATGGTACAATCACAGTTTACAGCTTTATGTGTCATAATATTGTTAATCTTCTGCAAATAGTGCAAAATTTGATGAGTGGAAGTATATGCCATTGTACCTGTTACCGTTTGTCACAATACCAGTGACAACTCTTTTACAAATTCTATTGTGAAAGAGAGCCTTCATAGATGTGGAATGAGTTTATATAAATTTAAGTAGCACAAGCAACCACTGCATGCTACTTCCTTGAATTACGTAATAGTGGGTCTCAATAGGAAGGTGTGGGCAAGTGGCTCTATGCCAGAGGTGGATGAAGTACAGATGATGTAGGCAGCCAGCTTTTGTTAAAGTTCTTTTATTTCCAAATACAAATAACTTAAAGCAGGGTGTCTGCAGATAGCAGGTGGTGAGTATTGAACATTGGAATCAGGCATGCTAGCTCCAACACACTGATACAAGTGTTTCCGGGAGACTGAAATGTAGCATACAGCAGCTTTCATGCTTCTGCATTGCAGCAGACAACCACTGCTTGATCAGGGTGGCAGGACAGCAACACAACTGACAACCCGGGCTAGGCAGTCTGCCGGCAGAATTTCCCAGAATATTGAACACAGAACTCCAGACTGGAAAGTGGCAGAGGGCAGTGTCGGATGCCCACGGCACAAAGCTGGTGGATCTCACTTCTCATCTTGGATCACGAGGTAGTGGCAGGATTGAGGGTGGCAAGGACCTAAGCAGTCGGGCAGCAATCGGCAGCCTACAGGCTGGTGACAGTGGTGGTGGCTCTGTCATGAGTACAGCATCAAGTGGCAGCACAGGGTAGCCCAGCTGTACTGATGATGACAGACTGGCTGTGAGGGTTTAAATACAGATGTCTGAAACTGACCATGTGAAAGGCTTACCACTGCCACATTCCTAGGTTACCCAGAAGTTTCCAGATTGGCAGCCTGTGTCCTAGGCCCAGTTGTTGCCAGTGGCATTAGTTTGAACCATGGAAGGATGACACCATGGAAGCAGGTGCATGTCAAGGGGTGCTGACATAAGCACATCGTTGACTGCGGTAATCAGCAGTTGCTCTGCCCTAGTTACAGCTCTGGGCCCCTGCCTTGGCCCATGTCATTACACTTCCCCCTCAGGAAAATTTGGCCAATTGCATTGCTACTTGAGAGACTAGATTCAAAAGTAACACTAATATTTGTCCTATTGTCTTTACACTATCCTGCATGAGTCAGGAGTAAACTCTTCTTGAGTAACTTTCACCTTTACATGTCATCATTCCCTTTTCCATATTACACAATGTACACTGTCTCATTCCTACGATGCTCAAAGACTGAGTTCGTAGGTCCCATTTTTTGCACTACTTTACTTCGCTCTCTGACGATCAGTCACCTCTTCACTGTAACCAACACAGGTAGTATCAACTCACAGACTCAAGAATGGTAAGTGTGGTGTTTGGGCAACTCTACACCTGAGATGGCAGTACACGATACTTTTGATCATCAGACTTAAGCAGGAAGCTGATATGGTAATTGCTATGGTGATGAGTCAATGGCAATGTTTGATCCTGTACTTTTTCACATGTTCAAGCAGGTGTTCTATCATCACAGAATCATTTTGTGAGGCTACCATCTGATCCCCGGGAGGTGAGAAAGGTCTGGTGTTGCATCTCATTTAAGTAAGGCTGGATCTTGAATGGTAAATCTGCTAGGTAGATCAACAAGTATGTCTTAATCATAGCAGGTACTATGATGACTATTGCTTTTTCCACTGAGAATATCCAGCATGACCCTATCTTTTGAAAAAAAAAAATCAATTTCACTTATAATGAATGACAACCTCCCTAGGTCTCTTAGTTTCAGACTTCTCAGAGCATAATGGTGTGCTCGCATGACCTAGGAACTGTATGTGTATGTTTTGTGGGGCAGGCAGTGCTTGCCAGTCCAGCACTGCTACAAGTCTACTCATCAAATTCTATACAAACTACACTTTTAACAAAATAATGTACTGCATTGTGCTACATCAATGTTTCTCTACCAAACTAAATTAAGTATGCTAAGGTTCCACTAACATTACAAAGAAAGTTTCACTTAAAAGTTACAATAACCTATTACCTAAAATGTGTCCTTTACGCTCACTCATGAGCCTCTTTCATAAAAAAATGGTTGTCTGGGAAGTAAGGACAAGTTGGAATTTTGCACCATTTTGTCATATGGTGGTTGGTAGCCATGGTTTTTTCATGTTTGTTATTTGTGGCCCTTCCCATTAGTAGCCTGATAGCTTTTGTGTGGTGGGCTTTATTGTTTGATGTTTATTTTCATCACTGAGTAAATGACAGCTGAGCAATGTATCCAAGAGATAAAAAGTTATTACAAAGTCAGTGAAAGTCCCATGGCAACCATTTGTGAATTGTGTGTGACTCTTGGACATAGTGCTGCTCAGATTCATTTAAGTTGATTTGGAAATTTGAGATCACAGGTTCTGTTTCAAACGTTATGAAAACAGGGTGACTGCATTCTGTTTGAACATAAAGAAATATTGCTGTCATGCGTGACAATGTGACTGCAAGCCCCACAAAATTGGTTTGCCGACAAGCTCAACAACTGAATTTATCATCAAGTTCACTGCATGAAATTCTTTCAAAAAACCTGAAAATGCATGAATACAACTTGCACAAGAGCAGAAGCTTGCAGATCATGGAAAGAGACATCAATTTGCTCAGTGGGTCTTGGCTCGACAAGCAGAGAACAAGAACTTCACAAAAAGAATAATTTTCTCACATGAGGTGCATTTCTGCCTCAGTGGATTCATCAATACGCAGAACTGCAGAATTTGGGGTAACAAAAATCCCCAAGTGACTGTGGAAGATGAGATGCATCCACAATACATGACTGTTTGGTGTGAGTTCTGGGCAGGAAGAGTGATCGGCCCCTACTTTTTTGAAAATGATGAGGGACCTGCCATCACTGTGAACAGTGACCATTACTGAAACATGCTTTCTGATTGGTTTTTCCCTGTTACTGATGAAGATAACAATTTTTAGTTTCAGAAGATGGTGCAACATATCACACATCCCATGAAATGACTGCTCTACTGAATGAAAAGTTTCCTTTGTGTGGCAACCAGGAATAGTCTGCCAGATCATGTGATCTTATGCCTTGTGACTTTTTGTGTGGGGATTTGTGATATCAAAAGTGTACATGAACAGACCAAAAACAATACACTAATTGAAGGATGAAATTAAAATGGTTATTAATGGTATCCCAACAGATGTGTCATCGAGAACTTCAATGAATGCATTGCTCATTGCCATGCAGCCTTGGGCGGTCACGTGGAGGATATAATTTTTCACACATAAATGGGAGAAGTTATTTAATGTGTTCATAAAAGAAACATCAAGTTTTCAATAAATTTTGTATGTTCTATAGCACTTTAATATTCATCCCTACTTCCTGGATCATCCCAACTTCCTGGACAGCCTCTAGAAAGTTTTTTAGTATGTCCTGTCTTGCAGCTCTCAAGTATTGAAGAAAATATATTTCTGTTTGCATCAAAGCTGCTAATTATTTATTTACTGACTAGTTTTGGGCTTTGCTGTTCTCACAGGCCACCTATTACAGAGAACAGTTTCTTATGAGTACCTGCTTGCATATTTTGTATTTGGGTTATGCTTGGTGTGGACAGTTCTGTTTATGTTATCACACTTCAGACGTAGCTCAGATCAGTGTCAAAATATGTCACAGCGGTAGTTACACCTTATTGTACTATGTCTTTCATAAAAGCAACACAAATATAGACATAATGATAATATATACTCAAAAATATACCTGATAACTAAGAAGAAAATGCACAAGATTCACATACATCTTGCCTCCTCAATTAATTCACAATGCCACCTCATGACTTCAAGGTATACTGGAACTTTGGAATAAGTGAAGGTATATCTTGCCTCACTTGCCTGTTCTCGCCTTTCTTCCAGCCATTTTTCTTCCCCCATTCAGAAGGAGCTGCTGGTAATTGAGGCAGTGCCTCTGGTACACCCTGAAATGGGAAAATTCATCTTAATGTGCATAACTATGGTTCAAGCTGGAAGCTGCAGTTTGACATCAACAGGAGATGTCATCTCGACTACTTGATAAGACCCTTGGTAATGCAAAATGAACTTTTTGGTTTCTCCCTTCAGCATGTGAGAGTTAGTTAACTTTACCCAGTGCCAAATATGGTACTTAGGCAGTTTATCTTTTTTGTTGTGAGTGCCTTCCTGCCATTGCCGAGCCTTTGTATTAATCTTTTTAACTTGGCACCAGATACTTTATTAAACTTTCAAAGAGCAGATATACCTTCTATTGGGGGTGGGGTTTGCATCATTCAAAAGGGGAGGGTACTATTTAGTAGATATATCTTCTACTGGAGGGGGTGGTTTGCATAATTCAGAAGGGGAGCATATCATTTGGCCAAAAACAATCTCATATGGTGATAAATCCATATTCTCATGGATCTTGAAGTTATACACTGCTACTTCATATGGTGGTAGAAGCCCAGTCATTATGGTTACTATCTATCTAATAACTTGGCATTCTTTTTATCATTCTATGTACCTCTGTCACCCCATTCATTTGCTGGTGTAGAACACTCATTCATAACTTCTTCATGTGTAACAATGAAACAATTGCTTCAATAACTTGGACATAAACTTAGTGCCTTGGTCAGTTATCAGTGTCTCTGGTATTCCAAACTTCAATATCCATTGGTTAACCATAGCCTGGGCCATCATTTCTTCCGTTGATTTGTTATAATGATCAGGACCACAAACATGAGAAATGCTAAATTATAATTAATACACAGAGATTCCCTGCTGATGTCTGTGCAAAGGGACCAAGAACATCCATAACAATCATTTGGAATAGTCTGTTTGTCTCTGGTAATCTTTGTAATGGGATTCACTGACAACTCAGCTCCACTCTTTGCATGCAAGGAATGCAGTTCTTTATGTAATGCTCTACATCTTGCTTCCTCATTTTCTATCAATAATTTTCTGCAATGTGATGGTCTGTGGCATGTCATCCACTATGTCCTGCCAAACTGTAATCATGAACCTGTCTCAGTACTTCATTCTACAAACTTGGTGGCACAGCTATGTGGCGACCACACCTCATTTGCTTGTACAGCACTTTGTCATCAGTGCTGAATTCACTTGCTTCCTGAACTGCTGATAAACCACATCACCAGCTAGCACTTCACATCATTGTTCTGCCCTTACACTGATACCCTCTGCAGCACGTAATTTGTGACTAAGTCCGTCCGCATTACCATGAGATTTTCCTGAGTGATGTGCAACCTCAAAATCAAATTCTCTTGCTGTGAAGCCCAGTAAATCATGTGACTATTTGGATTTTTAAGTCATAAAAGCCATTTCAGTGCTGTGTGACCCATTATGACCTTAAAATGTCATCCATTAAAGGTAACAATGAAAACAGGTGATGCCAAAGAGCACATTCATATCCTCTTCTGTAGTTGAATAATTCTCCTCCACTTTACTGAGCTCTCTTTAATCATAGACTGTTGGGTGTGCTTTCCCATCTACCTCTTGGCTCAAAACACAGCCTAGAGCATGATTGTTAGAATCACACAATAGTGTAAACTCTTTCTAATAGCCTGGGAAAGTAAGGATGGGACCAGTTGTTAGTAAATTGTTTAATAACTCAAAAGCTGCTTCACAGACTGAAGTTCAGTAACATTTTACTCCTTTTTTTATTAATACATAAGAAGTCTTGCTACATCTCAAAATTTTGGGATGAATTTTCTATAGAAATTACCTATACGAAGAAACAACTAATTCCTTTCCTGTGCAAGGCATTTGGAAATCCTTTGTGGCTTGTACATATTGTGAGTCAATTCATACAAGATCCTGGCTGATAATGTGACCTAAATAGTGAAGCTCATACAATACGAAGTGACACTTTTCTAAACTAAGGGTCATTCGTGTTGCACGTAACTAATCAAAGACCTCTTGTAGATGCACCACATGCTCATAGAGGTCTTTGGAATACAGTGACATCATCCTGGTCTGTCATGCACTGTTTCAGTTTCAGACCTTGCATCACATCATCTAATAGGTGCTAGTGCATTTTCCAGACTAAATAGCATCCAGTGATACTGTTAGTGACCAGATGGAACCATAAACACAGCATTTAGTTGATCCTCTGGTGCTATCTCTAATTGATGGTACCAACTTCACAAGTCCATGGTGATAAAATAATGGAATTGCCCTAAATAGTTAAGGTTTCTGTAATGTTGCACACATAGTAGACGTCCATAACTGTCCATTGGCATAAATATCAGTAGTCACAGCAGAACCTATAAGCCTCCCTACCAGCTGAGGAATATTTCAGAATGATGACAACAGGTGCTCCCCAGGTATTAGTAATTTCCTATATAATTCATAAACTTCTCCACCACTGGTTGTAGATGATGTGTAGACCTTGGTACACTTTTTTGTATACAGGCTGCTCTTTTCCAGTGGGAATACTATGCTGAACTAGTGGCATAACTAGCAATGATCCAGGTGGGTTAAGTAATTCCTTGTGGTCCTCCAATAATCTCTCCAGGTCAACCCTATCATGTCCTTTCAAATGCAACACCTCTCCCCCTCCTCCCTCCGTCCCTGTGGGGCCTAAATTAAAGGACTGACCCAGCTTTAAGTATTCTACACTGAAATCCCTGCTCAGCTCATCTTCCTCTAATGCTTCTTTTAGTTATCAGTGCACAACTTGATAGCTTCAGTTTTTCTGAACTAAATTGTCTACACCGATGGGCACCACTTGACTTCTGTCAATTTCCTGCACATAGGGTAAACAACATCGTGTGAAACATTATGCCTAATCCAGTTCCGCAGTTTCAGGCAAAGGCACAACCATTCATAATGAATTAATCAGCAGAGCAGCTCCTCTGTTCATCCAGAGCAGCTGCACTGTACCTCTCAGTATTATGTCCCACTTTTCAAGTCTAAGAGACAATGTACACAGTTCAGTTGGCTTACCCGACATCTTGAGTTGCCTTGCAACAGTTCAGTCCCTTCAGCAGTAAAACAAAGATGGAACACCTGGCAATCTCTCACCCCAGTAGTCTACTCAAAAATGACTATCAGAGTGAGTTAACACTATTACTACCTACACCACTTGGTCTACAACATGATGGATTCAAATTTATTGCACCAAACATACTCTGGCTTGCCATGGATACATGTGACCCTGCATCCAATACAGGCTTGTAGTATCTTCCTGTTAAATAGATTGTTACACAAATGTCTTCCACTGATTTTGCACAGAGGTGTCTCATGGTAACACTTACTGGGAGCATTTCACAGTGCTCACCTCATCCTCTGGCCCATTTACCATAGTGCTGCAAGTTTTAACCCCAGTCCACCTTCATTGTTCCTGCAGATATTTTTGATCAAAGTGTCTCATCTGCTTACATGTCTGACACTGTGGCTTCTTACAAAACTGCTAATTGTACCCAGCCCACCAAATCTATAATATATAATGTCTGTATTAAAAACCACTCTTCTCTCTCTCCCAGCTTTGCCACTGAGTCAATTTCAACCAAAGTTGCAGTGGTTGCTACAGCTTTGTCCAAGGTTTTCAGGAATTCCATGCACACTTTTCACAACATGTTAGCTGGCAAATACCACACAAAAGTCTCAAGTGCCCTCTGTTCGGCTTCCTGCAAAGCAACCCTATAGTTGCTGTCACCAATCAACTCATACTTAATAATACTGATTTCCTTGATTCAGACCACAAAGTTTTCTATTGATTCTCCTTATTTTTGGACTACTCCGTTAAGTTGTTCTTGATCATAGCTAGACATATTTTTTCTTCTGTAATGATCAATTAACATTTTGTGTAAATCCGTAAAGGACTCTTCATCCTGTAACTTCTCACTGCACACACCATACATTCTGGCATCCCCAACTAATGTTAATCAAGCCACACTTAACAACTGCTCACTACTCCAGTTTCCCAGATTTTGCGGATGTATGTAAATGATTTTTCAGAAAATGAGGCTGCTGATGAGGCAGTACAAGCATCAGTGATGGCTGGAGGTTTTTTAGAAGTTGACTGCTCACTTCTCTGTCCCTTTCACCAATCTATTTACTGATGAAACTCTTCATTATTAGCTATTATCTTAGCTGCCTGATCAAGAAAGTGCTGAATCACCTCCTGGATTGTCACTTTTGCAATTTCAGACATATTGCCTAACTACTGTCACCATAGCCATGCAATTTATCCAGACAGAAAAGAAAGGAAAGGTAAAACCAAAACCAGACAAGCTCAAAAAAATTTGGCTGGTTGTTACTTGTATTATTGCACTGACTGCTACTGCTGCTGAATCCCTGTCATTGCTGTTCTCTGTTGGTCAACCATTTCAGCCTCCAAAAGTTCTTCTGACACCACATGTAATATATGTCAATAGGAATGTGTGGGTAAACATCTCTCTGCAGGAGATGGGTGGAGCTGTAGATGATGTAAGCAACCAGTTTGTTTTTAAAGTTCTTTATTTCCAAACATAAATAAATGCAGAGCATGATGCATGATTTTTTCAGCAGGTAGATAGCAGGTGGCAGGTGCTGAACCTTGGAACCGAGCATGCCACCTCAGATGCACTGACACAAGTGTTTCTTGAGGAAGTGAATAGCAATGTACAGCTTTACTATCTATGTCACATGGCAAATGGCTACTTCTTGGGCAGGATGATGGAACAGTGACATGATGACCAGTAGATGGGACTAGGCAGATCTGCTCATCAGAACCGCCTATGGTGATAAATACAGAATTGTTGACTGGAGAGCAGCAGTGAGCAGTGTCGGACACCCATGGCATGCAGCTGCTTGATGCTCAGTGTGTGCCCTGGGCCATGAAGCAGTGGCAGAGTGGAGGCTGCCAAGAGCCTGGGAAGACTGGCTGTGGTCGCTGGTTTGCGGTCCAACTGTTGTCAGTGATCTGCAGTCCAGAGACAGCAGTGGTGGCTGTGTTGTAAGTACAGCATCAATTGGCACAGCCTGAGTGTCATAGTGTGGACTAGCTGTTCAACTAGGCTGGCTCTGGGGATTGAAACACACCTGCCTTCAGTTGCCATAAAAGAAGATGTGCCGCTGCCATGCTCCTCGGTCATGCGGTAGTTTTGGGTGCTAATAACCTCACCATGAAGTATCCCTACACCACAAACACACAAGCAGAAATTTCTTGAATTGAGCCATTATTCTAGGTTTGGCTGTTGCCACATGGCAGTAGGTTGAACCATGGAAGAAAGGTATTGGGGGAGGAGGCACATGGCAAGGGGTACTGTTATCAAAAGGTCACTGACTAGGGAGATTCGTGGCAGCTACACCTTCTAAAACTGGTGCTAACCTATTGACATCGATAACTGAGGATTTTCTAATATCCTGTGTTGCTTTTTTATAGAATACTTCAAACTAAGCAAGTACATAACATTGTATAGAACCTTATCAATTGCCTAGATATACTGCTGCTCTCAATGAACGATGGACATTGCCACTGTGGGGTGGGTTGTACACCATGAGACAGATAGTGATACTGTTGTTGGAGCCACAGTGGAAGGGTATCTGTGGAGCTACTAGACTAACATAAAAATCCTGAAGAGAGGCATCAGCCTTTTCATTAGTTTAAAGGGCAACAATATGATTAGTTAGCTGATCTGGCCTTGCAACATTAGCAAATATGGCCTTGCTACATTAGTACTGCAAAAGGCTGAAAGCAAGGAAAAGCTTCAGCCATTACATTTCCCGAGGACAAACAACTGTATTCTATAGCTTAAAGGAGATTGAGTCACGTTGGATAAAATATGCTGGAGGTAAAATAGTCCCCCCTTTTGAATCTATGGGTTGGGACTCTTCAAGGAGATGTTGTTATCAGAAGAAACAAAACTGATATTCTTCAGTCGGAGCATGGAATGTTGATTAGATAAGTAGGTTAGAGACTTTAAGAAGAGACATGGTTAGGCTGAAGTTACAAATAGTGAGGATTATTGAAGTGCAGCGGTGGGAGGAACAAGATTTCTGGTCATGTCCGTGCAGGGTTATCAACACAGAATGAAATACAAGCAATACAGGAGTAGGTCTAATAATAAATATGAAAATGTAAATATGGATAAGCTACTATGAACAGCATAGAACACATTATTGTGGCTGGGATAAACATAAGGCTGACATACACAATACAAGTGAAAGTTTATATTATTACTGATATGAAAGACTGGAAAATGGTAGTAGAAACAGAAAAGGAAGAGAAGGAAAAATAGTAGGAGAACATGTACTGGAGAAAAGGAATGATAGGATAAACCTTCTGACAGAATTTTGTACAGAACACAATTTAATCATTGCTAACATAATACTGGAGAGTTGTGATGCAATGTAAACAACACTGTGCAAGTGCTGGAGCTCATCAGCTCCAGTGATGGTGAGGGGTTGTTGGGTGAAGTGGGCAACGGAAAGGAGGCTGGGAGGAGGAGGAGGAGGAGGAGGAGGAGGAGGAGGAGGGGGGGAGAGTTGGGGAAGGATTGCTGACTACTGGGAGGGAGAAGCAGCTAGTGCATGGGATAGGAATGTGGCAACATTGTAGATGATCTCAGTCGGGCTGCAGGCAGTGAGAGTTATGCACAGTGCTGAATGACTTGGATAAGTGGGTTGGGAAGGGGAGATAGCACAGAGGATGAGAGACTGCAGGAAAGAGGTTGTTGGTGCAGGATGAATGGAGTTAGGGTCCTGGGGTATGGGTAGAGGCAGATGTGGGTCAGGGGCTAGTGGTGATTGAGGCCAGTGGGATTATGACATCAAAGATGTGTTGCAAGGACAATTCTCATCTTCCAAACTTAATGTCTGTAAATGGAGGGTGTCTTTTTGATACCAATGATGACACTAGGCAGACTAGTCACAGGCATCAAAGGCATTCTAGAAGGATCATTTGAGGCCTGAATGATGAAGTTGAAACACTGCTGGGATAAGCTGTGAACATGGAAGGGGAGTATTTTGTAGGTGACAAGGACTAAAGAGACTCAAGGTCTGAATAAAAACATTATGTAAAAAAAATTATTTTTAGAACAAAATGAGGATAGACAATTGCTGGGTGGTACAGGCATTGGAAAAGGTGTCAGGTGGTTGAATCAAAACTGTGTAGCATTTCTGAATGGAAGACCACTGAGGGATAGTACTGTCATCTAACTAAAAAGGTTTCCTTTCTTCACTCAGAATGGCATCTTTCCTACATGAAGTCCAAGATTTGCATCGTAGGCATACCTGTCCAGTTTTGGTGACTACAATGAATACATCTAGAGTTTTTTGGCAAGCTTGTGGTGGTGGTGGTGGTGGTGACAGACACTGGAGAAAAACAACCCTGGTGGCAGCACACAGTCTACTACTACTACTACTACTACTACTACTACTACTACTGAATAGCTTCAAAGAGGCTGCTAAGCTTTATGTCCCCCCCCCCCCTCCCACTTTCTCTTAATATGGATCCTCTAAATTCCCTCTGTATCCCATCTTGTGGTCTCATGGTTGAGTTCTCGCTTCCCAAGCATGTGATCCCGGGGTCGATTCCCGGCGGGGTCAGGGATTTTCACCTGCCTCAAGATGAATGGGTGTTTGTGTTGTCCTCATCATTTCATCATCATTCATGAAAGTGGCGAGATTCGACTAAGCAAAGGTTCATCATCATCATCATCATCATCTGTATGTCATCTTCATGCCATCTTACCCTGCACCAAGCCTTCCTATGTAGCTGTGTAGATCATTGAAGCCATTCATCTCCTCTTTATGCCCCAACAGTTTCTACATCAATATAATTTTTCCAGTGTCCTTCCCTGTTGCTTCTCCTTCTCCCCATCCCATACTCATGAGAAGGTTGTTACTTTCTCCATTCAGGTTGTATCTCCAAAACACAGCAGTATGTAAGTATCCAATTCTAGGAGCCTATCTACTGCTTAGTACCTTTATAAATTGTAAGCAGTTTAAGTATCTGTAGGTTTGAGTAATTCACAGGTACAGACCTATATCTTTCTTCAATTACTTTTAATACTTTTAACATGATAGTTTCATCTCCTCTTTCTACAAGGAAGATGGTTTCATTTCTGCTTCTTTTCCCAAGGCATTTTAACTTATTGACCAAATATGAAATAAATGTTCTTTTGCTTTTTTCTCATTCATTCGTTTTTGTTTTTTTTTTGTTTTTTTTTTTCCAGGGATACTACTATTTTGCCATTCTTGAGGACCTGATTTTGAGATTTTCGTGGTTGATATCATTTGTTTTAGCTGAACTCCTGGGTTTCAATTCAGAATTTGTGCAGTCATTCTTATTACCTCTTGAAGTCTTCAGGTTTGTATAAATTTTTGTCCATATTAAATTGCATTACTAACTGGATTTACCCTTGCTTTTTAGATGTTTTCAGAGTTATGCTTTCTGCTGGAATTACCTTATCCTGCTGTCATAAATTTATGATAAGCAAGACTTTGGATTTCATGTTAGTTCACTGAGTCTCATTGCATCACTTACATTCTGCAACATACCTTACTGAAGACCATAGAGAAATCAAATAAAAACCAGCATAAATTATCAAATGAATCAAGAACATTAAAAAATGTCATTTTACATTGTCTATTTGGAAAATGTGCCTGGAATCAGTCAGTTCCTTCATCAGTTCATTCTATGTAGCAGATTCTGATTTTTGACAGCCCACGCTCTTGCTGTGACACTGCCAGTTAGGTGGTAAAAGATATCCAGTGGAGTTAGGTGTCATTATTGACAGAACTGCAATATGAGAAATTATGGACTGATGTGAACCTGGTAGTCTACGAATAATTAGTATCATTCTGATCAGGCTGCTAAATATGACACTACACAATTTGTTATGGAAATAATTCCCTTGCAGAACCTGGACCATGAACAAATGTTTTACAATAGTAAGCAGACAGAATATCCTTGTAATCTTCAGACATCAAACAAACAAGAATTCCAAGCCTTCTGCTTGACTTTCCTCTTTAAAGAAAGAAACAAAAGAAAAAGTAACTGCTTTGGTCTGACACCAGCCCTTCTTTAGAAAACTAACAATTCACGATCATAAACACATTAATGGTACTAGTACTTATGAAAATTACATATCCAGAAAAACTTAAGAATAATGGTAAGTTTTCCTATAATGAGGAAAACATTTGACAGTTTATTTTGCTAAGTAACTTGTTCTTTATGCAAATAGCTTCAGAAATGTGTAAATCTCTACTACATTAAATAATGATTCCCATTACTGACATTTAGATATTTTCCAACCTTAAAATCACATTTTTTCAAGCAACAAGTTACTTCGAACATTACTAACAGTAATGTCATATGAAAAATAACTTCGTTAAATAATTGAGTTATTATTCTTTTAAATTTGACAATTCTGTTTTAACTGAATACAGAGTCACAAACAAGTTATTTTAAATTACTAAAATTTGTAATTAGTTAATGATACACTGTACTTAGCATCAGTATGCAGATAACCTTCAGTTGTTGCAGATAATATTAAATAGTGAATAATAAATGTGAAATGTAGTCATATACACAATAGTTGATACAGTGCATCACATACTTGTATATATAATCAAATGATGTTACATTATACTACACAATGTGAACCACTGTGAAATGCATGTCAGTGGGTACTTTCCACTGTACAATGTTAGGTGCTCTTCCTGTTCCATTTGTGCACTGAGTGTGGAAAGAATAAATTCTTAAAGACCTGTAATCTAATATTGTTATTGTAGGCCCAATAGCAGTAACACATATGGGATTGTAGTATACTCCTAGATTCCTCATTTAATACTGTTTCTCTTATGGGATGGCTGGCCTCTTATCTGCACAGATTTATCAGGTCAAATTTCTGAATATTCTCCCTAGAATCAAACAAACTCACAACAATTCATCCTGCCTTTCATTTTCTATGTTCACTATACACTGTTAGCTCTTTCCTAGGTAATCTATGTTTTTTTTTTTTTTTATTGAACACTGCAAGGGATAACATAATCACTATGCAAGGTTCTTTTTTATCCTCAAGTCAATGAGGTAATCCAACACACCACAAGTCAGACCTGATGTTTACAACGGTGGTGTACAGTCATTTAGTTAAAGTAGAGTGTGAGTGTTCATGAAATAACCCCTTCCAGTATTTTGTGTTGTTTTGTTGCAACTGTGGATGCTATCTGTATATTCCATGATAGTTGATATTCCTGTGGCTACAAGATTCATCTTCTACTTTCAACAGGTACATTAGACAGACATCTCAATTTCAAAGGGTTATGCAAACAGAAAACTTTGATTCCTGTTTACTTGTTCTAAAAAATAAATTTAATTTGAATATTGTAACTTTAGCATTTTTGTTGGTATGAGAGTAAAATGGAATAGTCGAAATCACAGTTTAATTTTCTTTCTACTGGTGGAGACCAGTTTCTGTTGTAAGCAACATCATCAGACCAAAATTAATTTACCAAAACCACATGAAGAGCCAGTGCTTGAAGTTACTATGTACTATTGTAAGGATACCTGTTTACTACCTTTCAACGGTACATAGCAATATCATCTCCTCATGTGCTCTAGATACACTTATTTTGATCTAATGGTGGTTATTACAATCAAAATTGGATTTAAGTATTTTATACTGCTGGAATAAAAATAATTGGTGCTTAACAGGACATTCTAGAGTGGGAGAAATCCCTCCACCAATCTAATAAGCATTCTGGCATATTTTCTGCTCGTTGTTCCATAAAAACACGGGAGAACTGCCGGATATCAGTAACTTCCTGCCACGATATTTCAGCGCAGAGTCTTCTGGCCATCTTCTCTGCGCCAAAATATCGTGGCAGGAAGTTACTGATATCCGGCAGTTCTCCCGTGTTTTTATGGAACAATCAGTACACCGGGAAAGCTTTAAACATCATATTTTCTGCTGTTTAATCACTTATGTTCTTTAACATAAATATCATTAATGATAAATCAGTGCCAGGAAAGACATTATCATTTTCTGCAACAGGGTTGAAGAAATTTTTGTTTGAAATTATAGTGAAGAGCAGACTGTTCAGCATTTTACAGATTGTTTTTAATGCCCTAGGGCTGTAGCAAAACGGTAATGGGGGCAGGTGGTGCAGGAGTCCAGACCCCACCCATCACTTAAATGAAATTGTACATGACCTTATATCCACGTTGTGAAATTGAAAGATATTTTGATTTTCAATCAAATGACGAAAAAGGGATGTGCACTATGGATAGTCAGCAAGGCAAGAGATAGATGTAAACTATCTATACGTCCATAACACTATTGGCTATCCCCCATTTCTATTTTAGCAAAAGACCAAATTGTTTGCCATTTTGAGCTTAGTTGTTGCTTTGTTAATCACTTCAGTTCATACTAACAGTTTAATGCAATGTAAGTGCTACCATTTATTATTTTTGTGATGTGTGCTGTTGTGATAGCTTCTCATTGCGGATAAGTTTGCAACAAGACAGAACAGGAAAATCAATTTTGATTCATCCACTAGTACTACGTAAGTTAAAGATATGTACCCCTACTAATATAATAGCCAAATTACCTATTACCTAATGTTAGCACTGGATTCATTATCTGGAGGCTGGTAGAACTTTGGAGTGGCAATATTTCAGTATTTACCAAGGCAGTGGAGCAGTAAATATCATTAAAAACAACAATAAATTTGAATCAGTGCATAAAAATACACTTGGATTTGTCTGTATCATCCAAAAATTTGCTCAACTTTCTATCATTAGTAGCCCAAATGGCAACGTATTGCTCAACCTGGTCACCCAGGTGGTACTCAGTTATGAAAACCAGTTTTGTTACTCAGCATTGGGGATGGGTTAATGGAGAACCAAAGGGGTATGGGATGACCACACATTCTGTAGTTAGTTGATTTCTAACAGATTTTTTTAACGGGCTGCTTGAATTCGTCCAAGGCAATTGTGCCCTGCATCCCTCCCTCCACCTTTCATCCAAAATGTATTTACACTCCTGTAATAATACAATAACTGAAGCCAGCAATTCCATGCCAAATAAAATCTTAAAATATGCATGCATTCACACACTGTCAGATAACTAAACATACACAATTAAAGGAAAAACATGTAAGGTCAGAATGTAGTCTTTTGTTGTTACACATTTTATTTTAGTTTAAAACAATGTGTAACAACCAGTTTATCCAAATTCTCCACCAACTTGGGGTAGTCTGCATGTTGAGCCACTGAGCTAGCGATCCTTGGATTTGGGAGGAGAGATGGTTTCAATTCATCTACCAGCAACATTGAAAATGATTTTCTGTGGTTTCCCATTTTCCATGTAGGCAAATACCAGGGTTGGTCCCTTACTATAGGATACAGCCATTTCCTTCCGAATACCTTTCTTTCCTGGAAGACTCCAATTCCCTTCAAGCTGGAGCCCCTCTACTTAAATGAAAAGAGCTGTATTGAAGGCAAGCTGAGCACCTCTTTGGAAACTGCTGGAACTAAAAGCCATAAATAATAATCCAAATTCTCCTCATTTAGGCTCATGAATTTGTCTGTTGAGAAATGCAGAAAATGAACTTTCTTACGTCACAAAAAGGGAAATACGTGTACTTAAATGAGGAAATTTGTGAAAGTGTAAGGTTGAATAATTCCTGATCCTTTGCATTTTCAACACCAAAAATTGTCCAAGCTTCTCTGTCAAACAGATATTTCTTTATTCCAAAAGCCCTGCTTGTAATAATCATGATGTCCCAAAAAATTAGCACTCGTCCTTTCCTGATCACTCCCTCAGCTTAAATACAGTCTCAAAGAAGAAGAGTGTAAAATGACCTTGGAAGAGAAGGGAGATTGGAGCATGACTGCTTTTTGGCAAAATACAGCACTCCTAAGTGTGGAGATTGTATCTCTGCTTGGTAAAAACTCCAAGATCACCACTGAATAAAATGATTTATCATCCTTTATGGAAATCTTAGAAATGAATGAAAAACATGAGTATTTTTACAGTCCTCTTTAACAAATTAGACCCCTCCCCCTTTTGACAAAATCCTGGATACATCCTTGAGTGTCCATTCAATCATACATTCATACATACAGTTTCATATGTGTACAGAGGATGATATGGATGAACAACAAATACATCAGATGTTGCTGAAATTTGTTTTAATGTTATATAACTTACCCTTACCCCTATTCTTACTGTCTTCGTACTTTGTTTTGCAGTTTATGTCCTTTTTTTATTGTCTTGCATATATTTGCATTCAGACATATTTGACACAAGTAAATAATAATGATTTACATTCATTACTTACATTTTACAGACGCTTCGTGTGGAACTTCTTCCGTTTAGAAAATGAACATCTTAACAACTGTGGCAAATTTCGTGCAGTAAGAGATATATCAATAGCACCAATAGATTCATCTGACCAGGTGCAGATTATCAGAATGATGGATGAGGATGATGGTGTTGTGAATAGAAAGAAAAGAAAAACTGCGAAGAAGGTCAAAGAAGAAAAAATTACTTTAATCAGTGAAGATTCAGATACCAATCTTGAGGCCAAAGACAACTGATGCTGATCTTTACTGGAGTGTGTAACTCTAAAAGCTCCACATATTCCACAAAATGGCTGTGTTATGTTAGTGTCTTTACTTAATTTTTCACCTACAGGAAACTACAAAAATCTTGTAAGAATCATCAAATTTCATTTCATTTCTCACTTGTCTTGCGACATTTCATTTATACTATTGCTGTGTGTGAAACAGTACTATCTCAATCTAAATATTTAGAAGTATTTATTGTGATAAACAACACAAATTTCATAAGAATCAACAAATTTCATTTCATTTCTTGCCTGTAGATTTGACATTTTATCAAGAGTATTTCTGTGTGTAGAAGCACACTACTTTTATGTAAATATTTAAAAGTATTTATTGAAAGTATAGTAATTATTTTAATATTTATTTTTAATGTATATGTATAAATATTAAGAATAAACTTTTTTCTTCATTAGCTACCATCCAAAAACTATTTTTTGAACTGATAATATTAAAGTTGGAGCAGAAATGTCAAACACTTTTCCTGTAAGCAGAAATTCAGTTGTAAAGTTATGAAAAGTAGTAGACTGCCCTTTGTTCAAATTATAAAGTTAGAAATAATACTAAATCTACACTGAAAATATTACATTCTGATAAAATGAAGCATCTTCTTTTTCTTTCATTCTCAAAATTGAATTACTTTGTTTACCATCAAAAAAGTTAGACTCCAGCAATATTAAACAGAATCGTGTGTCTTCTAGCAAACAATTAACTCAAAAAGTCTTTGATAGCAAACAAAGCTGCAGCCTATTGCCAAAATTAATTTTGTTTTTTAATCAAGAAGTCTTATGTTTATAGTCATATTCAAAGAACTCATTCGCATCACCACCATCGAGAGTAGTTTTGATGTTGTGAGAACTTGGTGATAATAAACTCATCTCATTTGCCATTCCATTTTGGTGTGAAACTTGGGGAAGTATCAACATCTCCAACTCATCTCACTTCCAGCACCAAGTGAGGTACTGCTTTGACTGATAATAAGCTTCCATTCACTCCTGATGTGATTCAAATCCCTGATTTTGTTTTTATCATGTTTTCATAAATCACTTCCAAGCAATGACTGAATAGGAGCTTAGAGAACTTGGTTGTTGGCTAATGCAATAACTGTTGAACAGTAGTTCATACAGCCCTTGAACACATTTCACCTCATGATTGTTGCAGCGATTCAGTATGAACACTACTAATAATTATGGATACAGCGTGACTTTGTCTGAAACCTCTACATTTTCAATTTCGTACATATCTCATCTGCCTAACCCTCAGGTATATGGGGAGTGGTCACCTCTACTCCTTCTATTATCACTAAAAAGTCTTTTGTCTTAAAGCTATCAGCCAGCTGAATTGGAGAAACATTTCATAGTACAGAAGCTATTACCTTAATCCCTCAAGGAGTCTAGCCAGTGTAATGGCAGACTGTTATTTTCATGCTAGCATCAGAACAAAAATTTGGCCCTGTTGGAATAGATGTCCAGAGTGTCAGAGCCCAAAAGCTCAGTCAGTTATTGTCCTTTTTTGTATGCCTGACCATTTCTCAAGAGTAGTTCTACACAGTGAGTAGTGATCTACAATCCATCATCGTCACAGCAGCAGTAGCCACTCCTTTCATTAAATGATGTGGCTTCTCCGAGTACTGAGCTGAGGTATTTCTGGAACTACTTCCCCCAGGAAGGTCTCAGGTGATACTCAGCCAGTTGATCCACAGCTGATCTTCCTCAGGTCTTTGTCCCATTGGTTGAACTCTGCTCCCGCACTAACTTTGTTCCTCAATCATAATTTCTTCTGGCAACATGGCCGACCCTTTGCCCCTTTATAGTGGCTGTTCTCTTTAGGATGTCCTTCAAATTGGTGATTAATCTGATGCAGCTGCTGGTAAACCCTTCGGGATGTGAGGTCGTGGTCCAAGAAACTCTTCTGTTCCTGACATTTCGTCCAGGACTGTGCTGGTCATCCTCAGAGTCACTCCTCCACTGAGTCTTGCCGACTGACTGGTCCAACGTCTGAGAGCGACATATGTACTGTAGGAAAGGGGGGCTCGGTCGAAGTAACATGTGATGAGCAGAGATAATCCTTGTCTAAGATAAAACTTAACTATCGATTGTCATCTTGTCAAAGATAAAATTGTTTAGCGATTCTGCAGAGCTACTGTCCATATGTCTCCAAGTTTTATTGCCTCCTCTTTCCTATTAAAATTATCCTGATGCTTATAAATTTCAATGGCTTCTCTACATAGTCGTGGATAATAATTTGACATTGTAGATAAAATTTCTGTTTCAGAAAACTACCCTTTGTGGTTTCCTGACTGAAGACATGCTCTGCTACAGCTGATTTCTCTATTTTCCATAGCTGGTAAAGACTTTTGTGCTCTTTTAGCCATGTATTTATGCTCCTCTTGGTTGTTCCAATATAAATTTTACCACACGTACATGGAATTTTGTATACCCCACATGTTGACAGAGGAGGGCGTTTATCCTTCTCAGATCAGAGTATGTGATTTATTTTCTTTGCTGGTCTAACGACTGGTCTGATGTCATGTTTATGTAAAAATCTTACCTCTCTGATTCATTACTTTTTTAATAAAAGGGAGAGAAACTGTATTTTTCCATCATTGTGGTTCATACTTGTCCTTTGGTCTTCTGTTCCTTGGTCGCAAAATTCTCTTTACCTCTTTCTCCGAGTAGCCATTTTTCTCGAAAGCCTGCTTCAGATGTTTTATTTCAGCATCTAGGTGTTCCGATGTACAAATCCATTCAGCTCTATCAACAAGACTTTTAATGGCACCTCTCTTTTGTTGTGGATGGTAATTGGAGTTTTTATGCAAATAATCTGTCGGTATGTGTTACTTTCCAGAAAACTTTGTTCCAAACTTACATCAGACCGTCTCATAACTAAAACATCCAAGAAAGATATTCTGTTATCATTTTCCATTTTCATGGTAAAATGGATTTTTAGATTAATTTTATTTAGATGATCAAAGAATTCATCCAAAGCCTCTCTACCATGGGCTCAAACCACAAATGTGTCATCTACAAACTGATACCAGTGAGATGGTTTCTTATTTGCTTTGTCCAGAGCCAATTGTTCAAATTTCTCCATATAGAAATTACCAATTGCAGGACCTAATGGGTTACCCATTGCTACATCATCAAGTTGCTCATAAAATTCATCATCCCACTGGAACTGACTCAAAGTAAGGCAATGTCTAAAAAGAGCAGTCAAATCTCCTGGAAAAATATCTGTTATGAAAATCATAACTTTTGTTATAACCTTTAATCACTAATAAATTGCGTGGATATACAGGGTGTTTCAAAAATGACCGGTATATTTGAAACGGCAATAAAAACTAAACGAGCAGCGATAGAAATACACCGTTTGTTGCAATATGCTTGGGACAACAGTACATTTTCAGGCAGACAAACTTTCGAAATTACAGTAGTTACAATTTTCAACAACAGATGGCGCAGCGGTCTGGGAAACTCTATAGTACGATATTTTCCACATATCCACCATGCGTAGCAATAATATGGCGTAGTCTCTGAATGAAATTACACGAAACTTTTGACGTGTCTGGCGGAATGGCTTCACATGCAGATGAGATGTACTGCTTCAGCTGTTCAATTGTTTCTGGATTCTGGCGGTACACCTGGTCTTTCAAGTGTCCCCACAGAAAGAAGTCACAGGGGTTCATGTCTGGCGAATAGGGATGCCAATCCACGCCGCCTCCTGTATGTTTCGGATAGCCCAAAGCAATCACACGATCATCGAAATATTCATTCAGGAAATTAAAGACGTCGGCCGTGCGATGTGGCCAGGCACCATCTTGCATAAACCACGAGGTGTTCGCAGTGTCGTCTAAGGCAGTTTGTACCGCCACAAATTCACGAAGAATGTCCAGATAGCGTGATGCAGTAATCGTTTCGGATCTGAAAAATGGGCCAATGATTCCTTTGGAAGAAATGGCGGCCCAGACCAGTACTTTTTGAGGATGCAGGGATGATGGGACTGCAACATGGGGCTTTTCGGTTCCCCATATGCGCCAGTTCTGTTTATTGACGAAGCCGTCCAGGTAAAAATAAGTTTCGTCAGTAAACCAAATGCTGCCCACATGCATATCGCCGTCATCAATCCTGTGCACTATATCGTTAGCGAATGTCTCTCGCGCAGCAATGGTAGCGGCGCTGAGGGGTTGCCGCGTTTGAATTTTGTATGGATAGAGGTGTAAACTCTGGCGCATGAGACGATACGTAGACGTTGGCGTCATTTGGACCGCAGCTGCAACACGGCGAACGGAAACCCGAGGCCGCTGTTGGATCACCTGCTGCACTAGCTGCGCGTTGCCCTCTGTGGTTGCCGTATGCGGTCGCCCTACCTTTCCAGCACGTTCATCCGTCACGTTCCCAGTCCATTGAAATTTTTCAAACAGATCCTTTATTGTATCGCTTTTCGGTCCTTTGGTTACATTAAACCTCCGTTGAAAACTTCGTCTTGTTGCAACAACACTGTGTTCTAGGCGGTGGAATTCCAACACCAGAAAAATCCTCTGTTCTAAGGAATAAACCATGTTGTCTACAGCACACTTGCACGTTGTGAACAGCACACGCTTACAGCAGAAAGACGACGTACAGAATGGCGCACCCACAGACTGCATTGTCTTCTATATCTTTCACATCACTTGCAGCGCCATCTGTTGTTGAAAATTGTAACTACTGTAATTTCGAAAGTTTGTCCGCCTGAAAATGTACTGTTGTCCCAAGCATATTGCAACAAACGGTGTATTTCTATCGCTGCTCGTTTAGTTTTTATTGCCGTTTCAAATATACTGGTCATTTTTGAAACACCCTGTACAAACGTAGAAACAATATCGGGTTACATGCTGCCAACTCCGTATCTGTCACTCAGTTGCCGTGCCGTGACATGCGGCCAGCGCCGTTCATAGCCAGGTGGCGCTTCCGCGCTCAGCCGAGCTGTGGAGCGCCTCTATCGCCGTGTTCGCATACTGACGTAGCGGCACTTTTAAATCTCGTGGCACTGTCACAACACTTTTCCCCCCTTGAAAAAAAAAAACACTCACTTCTTTGGAGACACGGACAGTGCGGGGACATCCAAGGCCTCTTGGGAGGTCCCGAGAAGATCCCGCGGAGAAACACGAGAGTATGGTCGAAAATGTCCAGGACGGAAGCTGGTGCGTGGAACGTGCCTCCTGGACGAGATGATGGGTGAAAACTCCAGAGCAGCATCCATAGGTGTCGTGGACCTGGGGGTGTGCTCCAGCGAGGGTCCCGGAGAAGGCGGCGTCGCGACTGGGGCCGGTTCCAGCATACTCGGAAGCGGTAGCGACGTCGGCTGCAGCAACACGCACGGAAGATCGGCAGCAGCGACAGGACTGGCTTCTCGGGCTGGTGGAGGCGAAAGAAGGGGCAGTGGCACCGGCGTGGCCACCACTCGTGGGCGCATCTGATCGTAATGGCGAACAACCATGCCGTCGTCCGTACATATTTCACAAAGCCGGCGGCCGCGAAGAGCCTTGACCACCCCTGGAATCCATTTAGGGCAAGATCCATACCCTCATGCCCACACGTCGGCGCCCACCGAGTATTTTCCCGCACTAGGGGACACAGTACAAGGCCTGACAGGGCGAAGCAGGTGCAGCAGAGTGCGCGGTTGGCGGCCATGCAAGAGTTCAGCAGGGCTGCAATCACCCAGAGGCGTGAAGCGATAAGAACTCAGAAATTGCAACAGAGCGTCATCTGTGGAGAAATCACTAAGGAATTTTTTCATCTGGCTTTTGAAAGTGCGGACAAGGCGCTCGACCTCCCCATTCGATTGCGGATGGAAGGGCGGTGCTGTAACATGATGAATCCCTTGTCCAGTACAAAAATCACGGAAGGCCTGCGAAGAGAACTGAGGGCCATTGTCCGTGACAATCGTGGGTGGAAGACCTTCTAGCGCAAAGATTTTGGACAAAGCAAGCATTGTCACCGCAGTGGTGGGCGACGGACATCGAACAACAAACGGAAACTTCGAGAAGGCGTCAATCAACAGTAGCCAATAAGTGCCGAGGAAGGGGCCGGCAAAGTCAGTGTGCACCCATTCCCATGGCTGCGCCGGATCAGGCCACGGAGAGGGCATTGTACAGGGTGCAGCCAGTTGTTGAGCACACTGACCACACGCAGCGACCATGTGGGCGATATCCGAATCAATACCGGGCCAATAAATGTGCCTGCGGGCCAGGGACTTAGTCCGATAAATCCCCCAATGGCCCTCATGCAATAGTTTGAGAACATCTTTGCGAAGAGAGGCTGGCACCACGACCCGTGGAGATGTGCCATCCGTGGCCAGAAGAACAACACCCTCACGAACAGACAGACGAAGGCGCAAGGCATGGTAGTTGCGAAGGAGATCCGATGCCCGGCCCTTGGTCCTGTCCGGCCAACCCCGTTGAACAAAACCGATCACCTGACGCAGGACCGGGTCCCACGCGGTAGCCGACGCGACCTGCGAACCTGTAAGCGGAAAACCCTCGACCGCACGACGTTCTCCCTCATCAATGTGGAAAGAGAGTAGTTCATCTCGATCGAAAACCGGGTCGGGGCCCATCGGCAAACGCGACAACGCGTCAGCATTGGCGTGCTGGGCCGTGGGGCGATAGTGAATCTCATAGTGAAAACGAGACAAGTATAAGGCCCAACGTTGCAGGCGGTGAGCTGCCTTATCCGGAAGCGATGCTGAGGGGCTGAACAGAGAGACCAGCAGCTTGTGGTCGGTGATGATGTGAAACTTAGAACCATACAAAAAAATGCTGAACTTTTTTAGAACATAAATGATAGCAAGCGCCTCCTTTTCGATTTGAGAGTAATGCCGTTGGGCATCGTTGAGGGTCTTGGAAGCGTAGGCGATGGGTCGTTCCGACCCATCCTCATACCGATGGGCAAGAACAGCCCCTAGGCCATACTGTGACGCGTCAGTCGCCAGAACCAAGTGCTGACCCGGACGGAATGTGGCAAGACAAGGCGCCGACTGCAAATGAGCCTTCAGGCGGACAAAAGCCTGCTCACACTCGTTGGACTAACAGAAAGGAACGTTTTTGCGTAACAGCTGATGCAGAGGATGAGCCACCGCCACCGCGGATGGAATGAATTTGTGATAATAAGCAATCTTGCCTAGAAACGCCTGAAGTTCTTTGACCGTAGACAGCCGGGGTAGAGCGGTAATGGCCGCAACGTGCTGTTGTAGATGACGTATATCCTCACGGGACAAGTGGAAACCAAGATACACAATGGAGGGTTGGAAGAACTGTGACTTGTCCAGATTGCACTTCAACCCAGCCAAATGCAGAACCCGAAACAGTGAACGCAAATTCCGAAGGTGCTCCTCAGTGGAGGCCCCCGTGACAACAATGTCATCCAGGTAGTTGATTCAGCCGGGAACGGAAGCCGTGAGCTGTTCCAAAAACCGCTGAAAAATGGCCGGCGTGCTAGCAACGCCAAATGGTAACCGCTGGTACTGATACAACCCACAAGGAGTGTTGATGACGAGAAATTCCTTGGAAGACGCATCCAACGGCAACTGATGGTACGCCTCCGATAAGTCAAGTTTGGAAAAGAACTGGCCCCCAGCGAGCGTGGTAAATAACTCCTCAGGACGGGGAAGAGGATAAGTGTCAATGAGGCTCTGAGCGTTGACAGTGGCTTTAAAATCACCACACAATCGCAGATTCCCATTTGGTTTAGAAACCACCATGATTGGCGATGCCCATTCGCTGGAGGTAACAGGAAGGAGAATCCCTGAAGCTGTTAACCTGTCTATCTCAGCCTTGACAGGTGCACGCAACGCCATCAGAATAGGGCGTGCCCGGAAAAAGTTAGGGCGAGCCGTAGGTTTAAGAGTAATGTGGGCTTCAAAATCCTTGGCACGACCCAGACCAGCAGAGAACATGGACGAGAATTCAGAACACAATCAATCCAGCTGTTGATGCGGAATATCCTCAGATATGAGGTGCACATCATCATCAATGGAGAACCCGAACAACTGGAAAGCATCATAACTGAACAGGTTTTCAGTGCCCGCATGATCCACCACATAAAACGTGAGGGGCCTAACAACAGACTTGTAGGCAGTGGAAGCATTAAACTGGACAACGATAGGAATCTTCTGCTTATTATAAGTTCGCAGATTTCGCGTAACTGGGAGGGGAGCCCAACTCCAAATACGTGCGAGAATTAATGAGAGTCACTGCAGAGCCAGTGTCCACTTGCATGCGAATGTCTTTATCCAGAACACAAACAGTAACAAACAACTTATTTGTTTGAGAAAGCACACAGTTAACATCCATGTCTGATGCCTCGTCCTCGTCGACAGGAACTTTAGGGGACTGACACACAGAAGCAATGTGGCCTTTTTTCCTACATGAATTACACGTGGCCAACGTTTTGGACACGCGGCCCTGTCATGCTGTATGAAACAACGTGGACAAGAAGGAAGTGCGGAACGAACCTGCTTCTGTGGTTGCTGTTTTTGCTGCGAGCGTGGCGGCCCAACGCGACGTTGTTGACGCAAGTGAACTGCCGCGACATCGTCGTTCCCCTGTGAAACAGGCAAATTGTCCGTGTCGAAAGTGGTCTGTACAGTGCCTACATCACACCACGTGTCTATTTGCGCACCAGCAGCGTGAGACACTTCAAAAGATTGAGCGATGCTTAGCACTTCCGACAACGACGGGTTTGGTAGTTGAAGGCACGTTGCCGAACTTCTTTATCAGGAGCAAGCCGTAGAATAGTGTCCCTAACCATTGAATCAGCATAAGACTCATGATGAGTGTCCGTGACAAAGTGACATTTCCTACTCAGACCGTGTAGTTCCGCCGCCCAAGCCCGGTAAGATTGATGGGGCTGTTTATGACACCGGTAGAACGCCACGCGGGCGGCAACGACGTGGGTGTTTTTTCGGTAATAGTTACACAATAAGTCACACATTTCTTGGAAGGACAGAGAGGCAGGTTCCTGCAGGGGGCTAACTGAGATAGCAGCTAATAGATCCGTGGGGAAATCCAAGATAGAAATAACGACTTACACATAGGATCGTCGACAACGCCGAAAGCCAAGAAGTGTTGCCGCAAACGCTTCTCATAATCCTCCCAGTCTTCAGTGGCCTCATCGTAAGGAGGGAATGGAGGCGGAGAAGAGGAAGACAGACGATGAGTAAGCGACGTCGACAACGCCTGAATAGCAGCCGTCAGCTGTGTTTGTTGTTCAATGAGCGCTTGCAGAAGCTGTTCCATGTCTGCCCCGACACGAACACACAATTCCACAACACAGGAAAAAAAATATCCGACCTTGTCGCCAAAAAGTGTTATAACCTTTAATCACTAATAAATTGCGTGGATATACAAACGTAGAAACAATATCGGGTTACATGTTACCAACTCCGTATCTGTCACTCAACTGCCGTGCCGTGACATGCGGCCGGTGCCGTTCATAGCCAGGTAGCGCTCCCGCACTCAGCCGAGCTGCGGAGCGCCTCTATCGCCGTGTTTGCGTACTGACGTAGCGGCACTTTTAAATCTCGTGGCACTGTCACAACAACTTTGTTAACTGGAATCATAATAAATAAGGACACTATGTCAAAACTTACAAGAATATCTTCAGGCGCCAGAATAAGTCCTTGAAGTTTCTCAATAAAATGACGAGAGTATTTTATATATTAGTCAGTTTTCCCAATACATGGTAGTAAACGGGTTTCCAGATATCTCATTATTTCGTACGTGGGAGAATTGATGGCATTAACAATGGGTCTCAAAGGAAAATCTATTTTATGAATTTCGGGTACACCATACAGTCTAGGACACACAGCTTCACTCTTCAACAAAGCTCTTTTATCTTCTTTTCAAATAGAGGTAGATGACTTAATCAGATTATTTGTTTTCCTCAATATGCTGCTGTGGGGCCCTTCATTAAGTTTTTTGTACTGTCCTGAGGTTAAAAGGTTCAAAATTTTGCTTCAATAATCCCCTGTATTCATACCACTCGTAGCATTCCCTTTCTCAGCAGGAAGAACCACTATTTTTTCATCTGCATTTAAATCTCTGAGAGCCTTCCTCCCGCCTTTTGTTAAATTACTTTCCAAAGGTTTATTGTGGCATAAGACCCTGGTGGTTTTTATTCAAATTGCATTTGCAGTTTCGTCGGGGGAGATTTTGTATACCTGCTTCTATATTCACAATAATATCTTCAACTAGTACTCTCCCAGGTCTTATAGTATAGTTTCCTCCTTTTGCAAGGATGGAAATCTCGTCTTGAGACAACTCTCTCTCCAATTCAAGATGAGACAAAAAAGAGAGGTGTCATTAAAAGTCTTGTCAGTAGACCCAAACGGATATGCACATTGGAACACCTGAACACTGAAATAAAAACTCTGAAGCAGGTCTTCGAGAAAAATAGCTACTCGGGGAAAGAGGTAAAGAGAATTTTGCAACCAAGGAACAGAAGACCGAAGTACAAGGATGAAACACAATGACGGAAAAATACAGTTTCTCTCCCTTTTATTAAAAAATTAATGGATCAGATCAGTAAGATTTTACAGAAACATGACATCAGACCAGTCTTTAGACCAGGGCCGGCCAGAAATTCTGCACGCGTGCGGTGCTCCTGCACGCGTGCAACTTCCGGGTCATAGTGTGCACGCCGCAGCTGTCAGCATTCATGTAGTGCATGTTTCTACGCACAGATGTCGCTTTATCCACTTGCTGGGATACTCTGTACCGGCACATTCTAGTGCTCTTTCCACAGCTTTCAAGCCAACCATGAGAAGGTATTTCGCGTATTAAAGATTTAAAATACTGTCACAGTCTACTCATTGAGAAGTCTACTTTTATGGTAACAGTTTAACCCAGTAAGACAAGTAATACAGTTAACAACCGTGGGTTTTTATTAAGGCAGCTTGACTGATGGCACGTAAATACGCGTAATGTTTTTGATGTAGTATTTTAGAAAGAGAGCACTTAGCGACTTCCAACGAACCTTATTCATGATTTCAAATAACATTAAACTAATGCAAGGTTTCCTATAACTAATTCTCGGTGCCCTCAGTTACACCCACATAATTTCTGTCTCACTGACCTCTGAACAGAATCATAACCGCAGACCTCTCGATGATTACCTGTTATATCAATACCATTATTGCTATATCTTTCATCAGTTACGTCTGAAATCTGCATAATAACCGACAATTAGATGAATGTTATGTTTTATCGACTTCAGCTGAGCGTAGCCCTTCACACATAAAAAAAACCCTAAATGTAAGTATACAATGGAACAATCGGTTTAATGACCAACTTTCCTGATAATAATGTAACATGGAGCAGAATGAGGCAATAATGCACATTTAGTAAACAATAATTTTTAATTATGAAAGGAATAAATCCAAACACGTTTATCACTCGTCATGAGAAATGATAATCGAGTTGATGTGTCTCATCCATATTCTTAAGGACATTTAATTTTGTTTGCTGTTCTTCACTGTCGAGTACACTACACTCGTCTTTGTGATATGTATTGTAGTGTCTTTCAATTGAAAACTTACGCTGGCCGCCTATTATTCGGCGGCACAGCAAACACTGAGTTTTCACCAACGGCTACAAAAAAGAATTGCAGTTCCCAGTCATTCTTAAACGACTGAGAATATAGATCTCCCATCCTTTGCTTTTTCACAGTACCTGCCATTTCTCAGTACTTCTCTGTTAAGGTTACGGTTACCAGGGGTATACGAGACTGGGTATGTTACACTCTTGCTTGTGCCACATAAACAGGGAAGTGGAGCCGCCGCCGTTCATTTAGGACGCATGTCTAATAACAGATGTCGCTGTCGCTCGCTGTCACACACGTGCGCACATGTGCAGCACTTCCGCACGTCTGCACACTGTGCAGCGTTTGACCGGCCCTGCTTTAGACCAACAAAGAAATAAGTCAAGTACTCCGATCTGTGAAGAATAAAGCCCTCCTCTGTCGACATGTGGTGTATACACAATTCTGTGTATGTGTTGTAAAGTTGATATTGGAACTACCAGAAAGAGTGTAAATACACAGCTAAAAGAGCATAAAAGTCTTTGCTAGCTAGGGAAAATAGGGAAATCAACTGTAGCAGAGCATGCTCTTCAGTCAGGAAACCACAAAGTGAACTTTTCTGAAACAGAAATTTTATCTACAACATCAAATTATTATCCACAACTACATAGAGAAGCCATTGAAATTTATAAGCATCAGGATAATTTTAATATAAAAGGGGAGCAATGAAACTTGGAGACATATGGACAGTAGCTCTGCAGAATCACTAGATAATTTTATCTTTGACAAGATGACAATCAACAGTTAAGATTTATCTTCGACAAGGATTATCTCTGCCCATCATGTGTTACTTCGACCATGCCCCCCTTTCCTACAGTATATATATCGCTCTTGGACATCCATCTGGTCAGTCAGCAACACTCAGCGGAGGAGCACCTCTGAGGATGTCCAGCACAGTCCTGGACGAAACGTCAGGAACAGAAGAGTTTCTTGGACCACAACCTCACATCTCGAAAGGTTTACCAGCAGCTATGTCATCCGGTCATGAAAACTTTCATTCTATAATTAATCTGTCTTCATCTCTTTTTTTATCTTTTCTTATACGTCACAACAAAATGCTTGCCAGCCTAGCTTGATGTTTCATCCTATGTCTCCCATCAGATTTACAGGCTGGCCAAGATAAATGTGTTCTCTGTTAGTATCCAGTTGTGTGTTTTTGAGCTGCACGATTCCTACCATGCTCCATTTACTAGCTACAACTTTTGTCTTGGAAAGGTTTGTGTTCAGTCCCACTGTCTGATATTCTGGAGTGAGATCCAATACCAATATCTGTAGCTCTTCGAGATCATTTACCAAGAGTATGATGTCATCTGTAAATCTCAGGTTGTTAAGCCTGTTCCAACTGATTCTAATTCCTTTTTCTTTTCAGTTCAGTTCAGTTCTAACATTGTCATTTCCAGCATGGCAGAGAGTAGCTTGGGAGGGATGGGATCACTTTGTTTCACTCCTCTGTCAATTGGGAACTTAAGATGTTTCCCTGACACTAACAAAACTGTAGAAGTTTAATATATATGGTACAGGATTTTTAATACAGGCCATCTGTCCCCTTCTCAGTTAAGGCTTTCATGGCAGGAGGATAGCTAAATGAATCAAAGGCCTTTTCAGCACCCACAAAAACTATAAATAGGGGCATCTAGTGTTCATTTAATCTGCATACCACTTCCCAAAGAACAAAAATATGGTCTGGTGTGCTGAAGCTGCTGCACAATCTATCAGACTTAATGGGACTAAGACCCAGGTTGACTAAGCTTTCTGTCAAAATGAGAACCAGGGTTCTCTCTTGCGGGTAAAAGGTGGCGGGGCAAGGGACCCACCACCCCTCCTCTTCCTACTAGCACTGCCGCAAGTGGAAGGGCTGCACTCTACCTGCGTCAGGCCAATAGTCCTTTATCTTTAAGCAGGAAAGAATGTTTTCTCCTTTCATCTCAAATCAAATAAAATCTTTATCATCACATAATGGGGCTCATAGACTCAGAGATTATTACACAAGTAACTTGTAAATTCTAATACTGTATACAGAATAATAAAATGAATGTTTTGTAACACACAGTGTGTTATTTCTCCCAACAGATACTGTTTGGCATGGTTATCATTCAAATAATCTTTTTCACTATCTAAATCTACATCTATACTCTGCAAATGACCATAAGGTGTATTAACTGCTTTTGTGGGTGCAGTCATTATTCTAATCTTATCCTCATGATCACAATGTGAGTGATATGTGGAGGATTGTAGTACATTCTTAGAGTCGTCATTTAAAGCTGGTTCTTGAAATTTTGTAAATAAACTTTCTCGTGGATAGTTTATATTTATACTCAAGAGCCTCTCAGTTCAGTTCCTTCAGTATCTCGGCAACACACTCCCATGGATTAAACAAACCTGTGGCCATTCATGCTGCCTTCCTCTGTATATGTTCAATATCCCCTGTTAGTCCTATTTGGTACAGAACCCACACACTTGAGCAATATTCTAGGGTGAGTCACACTAGTGATTTTTATGCAATTTCCTTTGTAGGCTGATTCCACTTCCTCAGTGTTCTACCAATAAACCGAAGTCTACCCACCAGCTTAACCAACGACTAGCCTCTGTGATGATTCCATTTCATGTCCTTGCAAAGTATTTTTGTATGAGTTGGCAGATTCCAATGGTGACTCATTGATATTATAGTCATATTGTAACCTCCCCTTCACTTATCGACCTTAATGACAGCGAAAAATTAAACCGCATGCACCTAATGGAATTTTGGGAAAAGCAATCGTCACCAAAGTTAATCTGTCGGTAAAGAGGGAGGAAAGGGTTACATCTAAATGAAAGGAAAAATGCAAATGAAATTGGTGGTAATTAATTTTGAAAAGGGATAAAGTTAATAAAGAAAGTAAATGTGCGGTCATTACGTTAACAATTAATTGGCGTTAATTAGATATTTGAGGAAAATTACAGCCGCCAGTCCCATGGACAACTACTATAATAACTGAAAATGAAATATTAGTACACATATATTTAGCACTAAAAGCGTGGCAACTGAAGGTTGACACGTGTTGTGTGAAAACAATGTTTGTCAGAAGTAATAAATTTCACTACACTCTGACTTAATTTAGCAAAAGAATTAATAAAACCAGAAAATTGAAAGTTAATTTAGTGACTGAAATTAATAGTGAGCTTTGTTTCTGAAGCACTACGAAATTCAGTAAAATAAAGTTAGTCTTGGGCTACCTCAACCATCATTTCAAAAGCTACTTGAATCTACGCAATTTAGAAATAAGAGATTTAACTTTGGACTTGAATTAAATGAGTCTGAACAATTAACAGTAGTAAAATTTAGTACGTACCAAACTGAGCTGCAGTCACAGGTAAGCTAAAATATGGTAACAAAACTCTCACTCTTAATTTGTGCTTGTGTAATCTAAATATTGTAGCCAGCTATGAATACTTTCACTGAACTTTGAAATTAAAGCAGTGGAATGGAATGATATTACTTTAATGCTGGCATTTGAATTTCAACGACACTCGGGTTCATTCCGGAAAAGGAAGGGACCCTGCTTGGTAATGCAATTGGGACAATGAGCAACAAAGGTTCATGCTAAGTTGCTGTAATTTTGTGAGGCAAATGGAACAATTTTAAAAGCTGAGGTCTGCCATACAGTTCTAAAACTTTACGTGCTTCCAGTCTTCCTTGTTGGTTGATTGAAGGTTTGAAGTCGTCGGTCAAGGAGGTGGCAACAATCACTCACTGTCGGCCGTAGCTGTTGCAGAAGCTGGATGTTGGTGCACTTTCTTCTCGACACAGTCTCCAGCCGAAACGGGCTCTTGATGTGTGCCAGCTAATGCTTCCCATCCACGACACCATGTCAGAAACTAACATAGCAAGTCGAGTGCAATTACATGCTGCCAAATCCCGAAAACGCGGCAACTCGTGGGAGCGTCACACAACACACCTGCTCCACTGCCCTACTCCCGCCAGACTCCCCTCTGCCCGCGCTCCATGTGGCAGAGTTAACACTACCAAAGATCCTAAACACTTTGGTTCTCCACACGACCTATCAATGTAATCGTTCGATAGCATAGTTTTCCCTAGGCCAGACTCAGAGTAAAAATACAAATAAACCAATTATACATCGACATTTATATATAAAGACACAGAAATGTCATATCTTCAGGTAACAAAATAAGGAAAAAAAATTATAGTACAATAGATGGAAATAGGATGATATGATACCATGGTTTTTTTTTTTTTTTCATTTTTGAAGTGCTCAATTTTACATTTCTAAAGATTTAAAGCAATTTGCCAATCTTTGCAACACTTTGGAATCTTATAAAGATCTGACCGTATATTTATGGAGCTTCTTTCAGGTAATACTTCATTATAGATAATTGCATCAACTGCAAAAACCTAATGTAACATTAATGTTGTCTGCAAGGTCAATAATATACAATGTGAACAGCAAGGGTCCCAACATGCTTCCCTAGGCTACGCCCAAAGTTATTCCACATCTGATGATTCTCCATCAAAGATAACATGGTGCTTCCTCTGTAGCAAAAAGTCCTCAGTCCAGTCACAAATTTCACTTGATACCCCATATGATCATGCTTTCTGACAATAAGTGTAGATGTGGTACTGAGTAAAATGCTTTTTGGAAATCAAGGAATATAGCATCTACCTGATTGCCTTGATCCAAAGCTTTTAGTATGCCATGTGAGAAAAGTGCAAGTTGGATTTCACATGATCGATGTTTTCAGAATTCATGCTGGCTGGCATTGAAAAGGTCATTCTGTTCAACACACCTCATTATGTTTGAACTCAGAATATTTTCTAAGATTCTACAACGTATCAATATTAGACATTAGTTTTGTGAATCACTTCTACTACCCTTCTTGCAGACAAATGTGAACTGTTCCTTTTTCCACGAACTGGGCGTGGTTTTTTGTTCAAGGAATCTATGATAGATTCTAGTTCGAAGAGGGGCTAACTTTGCCACAAATTCAGTATAGAATCTGACAGGAATTCCATGAGGCCCTGGAGCTTTGTTCAGTTTTACTGATCTCAACTGTTTCTCAACATCATTGACACTAATACTTATTTCATTCATCTTTTCAATGGTACAAGCATTAAATTATAGTAGCACTTAATGTCAGGTAATTTTTTCCAGGTCTCCTACAGCTACACTTCCCCTTCCAGATTTTAATTATGAATTTGATGCCCATACAACGTGGAGGTTTTTCATATAGTTTTAGTTTATGCTAAATAGCATGTAAGTTGCTCAATGTCTAGTGTCATACTGATGCAAGAAGTAATGCCCTCGAAAAGTTACAAGTTTGACTTTGTGAAAATGACAGTCTCTTGAGACTGACACTAGATTTAGCTTTTCAAATAGAGTTTTCCAGTGTTGTTTCTTTTTAGTTTCCACCAAGACTCAGATGATCTTTTTCTGTTGTTTAAAACTGAATAAATTAGTTTTCTCAGACCCCTACAAACTTATATTATAGCCTAGTCAACCAAGGCCAAAAAAGGGAAAATAGGGGAATTCGTATACTTGCAAATTTTCGTACACTGATAGGAAGGAGTGTCATGAACAACATACCAAGAGTCCCCACCTGTGGTGTGTGAGCTCTAGGATGGGGAGTGTTTAAAGTTCACATTTTTTACATTATTTTTGAATAACTCACAAACCACGACTTCTTGCAAAAATGTTTCCCAGTACAGAATTAAATTAATTTCGTACAAAAAAGGCCCCATAATTTTTTTTCTCTAGGACTAATAGTTTCCTTATTTTCAGGGGATGGAAGAATCACAGATTATTAAAAATAATGTTAACTGGTATAAAATTAATCTTTATTGTTAAATGATGTTGGTTAAAAACAAATATTAAATGTGCTTATGCAATGTAAGTGCTGTAGAACCATGTAGAGGGATAAAATGTATTCTGTGGCTGTAACAGAGGGGTTGGGTAGTCACGTGAGGGAAAGCAGGTCCCTGGATTATGGTCACGTGCTTCCCCTCCTTCGTAGATGTGCAAACTGAAGAATGAGCAGGTTAGTCCCCACTCTCTCTTCCCATCTATATCACAAGAAGCAACAACAGGGTGTTTCATAAGGTTATATTGACCCTCTGCAGCACACCTTATGGGTCACTGGCGAAGCAGTGCGCAGATCGGCCCAGGGCATGTTCACTTTGCACGAAGTGTTTTAACACTGCATGGAATACTGACATTCGTTAATAATAATACTAATACAAGAAATGCATATCGACAGACTCTACGTAAATCTTTGTATACTGTTCTGCACTGCTAGTAGGGAAATTGATTGTTGTTGTCCCATATGGCCGCTGTAGAGTTCTTATGGGAAAGGAGACCACTGGACTCATGTTTATATAGTGGAGATATTTTCAGTTTAATAAACGAGTACTGATCTGCAGTTGTTAAGTGCGTTTTTATGTAAAATATGTTTCTATAAACAAAGGCTGAAAAATTTATAGTATGTAACTGTTTTGTTGACAGCGACTTTGTAGTGTTGGCGAGAGAGGGATTGTGAAGCTGTGCAATTGTGGTCACTTGTGATGACACAATAAATGACCAGAAAGTTAATGCACTTCTCTCACCATTAACTGTGTTACTGGTAGACTGCATAAATATATTCCTCTCAAGAATTGCTGGCACTTGTATAATGGGCCACACTGAGTGGAGCCACTACCAACAGTCACACCAGAATGGATACACAAGTTTCTGTTATATTATCAAAGTTAAGCACTGTCGGCATGGCCAGTACTTGGATGGGTGATCATCCAGTTGTGCCATGTGTTGCTGACAACTTTCCATTTGCCTTTCGGCAGAAGGGACAAGAGCAGTGGCGGCATAAGGCCCCTGACCATTAGTCTTGGCGCCATTGTCCTGGATTTGATTTCAAACCTCTCTGCAGTATCTCGTGAACTGAAGGTGTGCAACACTCTTGATGGTGACCAATCTGCTGGATCCAAAACATTATGGTCACCTATACTTAACAGATGCCCAATTAATAAACTGAAAATAACTCCACCATTATAAACACAAGCTCAGCGAAGTAATTTTGTCTACTTGCATAACAAAACTGGACAGGAAATGCTGGGGAGGTATAGTCTGTCTGCAACCTGAAAAGTGAGCTGTGCTCATGGTGGGAAGGTAGCTTTTCCCAGAAGTATACTGTATCTGCCATATGGGATGACTGTGAATCAATTTCCCCTCTAGCAGTGCAGAACAGCGTACAGAGATTTACGTGGATTCAGTCCATATGTGTTTCTTGCATTAGTGTATACCAAGTAGTGTTAGCTCACTTTGAGGAAAATAACCATCCCGCTGGCTTGTCTGCACACTGCCTCACCAGGGATTCATGAGATGCACTGCGAAGGGTCGGTTTAGCTTTGTGACGCATCTTGTAGTTGTTTCTTGTCATGTGGTGGAGTAGATATAATGAGTAATCATCTGCTCCCTCTTCAGTTTGCAGACCTATACTGGAGGGAACTGCATGACCATTATTTAGTGATCTACCTTCCCTGCACTTCTACTCTCCAAATAATGGACATAATGAACAGTAGTGACACAAGGCGACATCATTGTAACAAGGCGACAGACAGTAGGAGCCTTCCCTGTTCCGTAACATCCATGGACTTCATTACTGAACAAAGGAGGGCAATGGAGAATCCAGAGCCCCTTCACACCATCTCTAAATGACAAATGTGCAAACGAGTGTGGTTAAAAAAACAAAGTCGTACAGAAAAAATGGAGATTAAAGGACATCTAAAGAAAGTGTATTTAGGCAAATAAATGAATTAAAGAATACTGTTTGTGTTGGTGACTAATGCATAAAAGTGCAAATTTTCTGTATCTATATTTTTATTTGTAGTATTAAAAATTGTTAGCAGTTTGCAAAAAATGAAGAACACAGTAATTTTAAAAGAAATAAAGTTAAATGCAATGGGTTGGTTTGGTTGTTTGGGGAAGCAGACCAGACAGCGTGGTCATCGGTCTCATCGGATTAGGGAAGGATGGGGAAGGAAGTCGGCCGTGCCCTTTCAGAGGAACCATCCCGGCATTTGCCTGGAGCGATTTAGGGAAATCACGGAAAACCTAAATCAGGATGGCCGGACGCGGGATTGAACCGTCGTCCTTCCAAATGCGAGTCCAGTGTGCTAACCATTGTGCCACCTCGCTCGGTTGTTAAATGCAATGGGATAAGATTTATGACGAAAATGTGAAGAGAGATCAGAAAATGGAGTTACTGGTATTGCTGTTTAACACTCCTTAAGTTTCTGAACCAGTGGGACAGGGTGAAACATGGCAGTGATATGTACAATCACTAACCTTGCTCATTGTCAATGTCCTTGTTGCTGTAAGCATAAGAATTGAGTAACAGGACAAAGAGGTTGGAACATTAGGTGTGTGGGTGTGGCCATTTATTTAAGAGCATTTGATGCAAACAGCCTGGTGATCAGAGTTATATATCATGGGAAATTTCAATTTTAATCAAGCACTGGAATCAGAATTCTTGCAAGTGCATAGCGACAGGAGGTAACCATTCTCATGTTGGTGGGGAGGTCTACCGTATTTACTCAAATCTAAGCCGCACTTGAATCTAAGCCGCACCTGAAAAATGAGACTCGAAATCAAGGAAAAAAAGTTTCCCGAATCTAAGCCGCACCTGAAATTTGAGACTCGAAATTCAAGGCCGCACCTCCAAATTGAAACAAAGTTGGTCCATTGTAATATGAGACACAATTTAGGTCCAATGAATGACGATACAGCTATAGCAGTTTGGTTCGAGTCGTAAGCTTAGCAGTTAAGCTTTACCAGGTAGCCATTGCTTTGTGTCAGGCGCTCCATCCGTATTTATACAGGTACCCTTCCTTTTTCACGTGCTTCGTCTGGTTTGAATTGATTGCTTATTTTTCTTTGATCTGATAAGTGCCGTTCTCTTTGTTATAGGTGTTTACGTCACTTTAAGCTGAAAATGCATTACTGTACTGTGTCATGCATTGTTTGTCGCATTCTGATAATGAGTGTTTACAGCCTGTCACCGCTCGCGGCATGGCTTGCTTTTGCGCACGCTACAGCCGCTTACAATAAAAACAAGAGAGAGAGAGAGAGGAATCATCTCATTAGGGAAACAACGGCAAGAGACTGCTATTTGTTGTTACTTACACTGCTACCTTCTTTGATAATGATCAACAAGAACCAAATAATAGACTCCGTAATATAGAAGATGTTCTGAACGAGAGCTTAGCGAAAATTTTTCACCGTTTGAAAATCTTGGCAGACGCCTCTTTAGTACATTACATTCTGCACAGAAATTAGAGTCAACTTAGATTTAAAATCTAGTCAATTTCCGTGCTTCTTTTCTGACTGTATCACTATTAGGCATAAGAATAATACGAGTTTCATGACATGATATGTATATTCTTTCGCGTTTGCTGTTGTCTCACTCTAGTTTCTTAGTTTATTAGGCAGACAGGATTTAAATGAGATAGCAGAAAACACGAAAGAATACGTGGCAAAATGTTTATATTCGTATTATTCTTATGGTGAAGAGAATACTGCATGTGATTCACAATTCACGGAAGTTCCTATTAGCAACCATCTCTTCTCACAGGTAGGAAAAAATTCAGAAGGTGGAGTTGGCATATTGACAAACATCCCAAACAGTCTTGCTAGTCGGATTTTCGTAGTACATTGAAATGCTGCTACATTCGAAGATGAAAAATACGGAATTTGTATTTATTTTGTTGGATAATGTATGAAAATGCAGTGGTCGCAACTCGGGGCGGAGAAAAAAGCTCGTCTTCCACCGTTTTTTATTTTTTTAAATTTATATACTGATGCAGAGATTTGTGCCTGCAAAGCGTGCCTGTGTAGTGCTACATATATTCGACGCAGAAGTTAGTTGTGGCGGCACCTACCAATATTCTTCAGAATTTCCGCTTACTTTGCACTCGATTCTAAGCCGCAGCCGGTTTTTTGGATTACAAAAACCGAAAAAAAAGTGCGGCTTAGATTTGAGTAAATACGGTAACCATGGACCTTGCCGTTGGTGGGGAGGCTTGCGTGCCTCAGCGATACAGATAGCCGTACCGTAGGTACAACCACAACGGAGGGGTATCTGTTGAGAGGCCAGACAAACGTGTGGTTCCTGAAGAGGGGCAGCAGCCTTTTCAGTAGTTGCAAGGGCAACAGTCTGGATGATTGACTGATCTGGCCTTGTAACAATAACCAAAACGGCCTTGCTGTGCTGGTACTGCGAACGGCTGAAAGCAAGGGGAAACTACGGCCGTAATTTTTCCCGAGGGCATGCAGCTTTACTGTATGATTAAATGATGATGGCGTCCTCTTGGGTAAAATATTCCGGAGGTAAAATAGTCCCCCATTCGGATCTCCGGGCGGGGACTACTCAAGAGGATGTCGTTATCAGGAGAAAGAAAACTGGCGTTCTACGGATCGGAGCGTGGAATGTCAGGTCCCTTAATCGGGCAGGTAGGTTAGAAAATTTGAAAAGGGAAATGGATAGGTTAAAGTTAGATATAGTGGGAATTAGTGAAGTTCGGTGGAGGGAGGAACAAGACTTCTGGTCAGGTGACTACAGGGTTATAAACACAAAGTCAAATAGGGGTAATGCAGGAGTAGGTTTAATAATGAATAGGAAAATAGCAACGCGGGTAAGCTACTACAAACAGCTTAGTGAACGCATTATTGTGGCCAAGATAGATACGAAGCCCACACCTACTACAGTAGTACAAGTTTATATGCCAACTAGGTCTGCAGATGACGAAGAAATTGAAGAAATGTATGATGAAATAAAAGAAATTATTCAGATAGTGAAGGGAGACGAAAATTTAATAGTCATGGGTGACTGGAATTCGAGTGTAGGAAAAGGGAGAGAAGGAAACGTAGTAGGTGAATATGGATTGGGGCTAAGAAATGAAAGAGGAAGCCGCCTGGTAGAATTTTGCACAGAGCACAACTTAATCATAGCTAACACTTGGTTTAAGAATCATGATAGAAGGTTGTATACATGGAAGAACCCTGGAGATACTAAAAGGTATCAGATAGATTAAATAATGGTAAGACAGAGATTTAGGAACCAGGTTTTAAATTGTAAGACATTTCCAGGGGCAGATGTGGACTCTGACCACAATCTATTGGTTATGACCTGTAGATTAAAACTGAAGAAACTGCAAAAAGGTGGGAATTTAAGGAGATGGGACCTGGATAAACTGAAAGAACCAGAGGTTGTACAGAGTTTCAGGGAGAGCATAAGGGAACAATTGACAGGAATGGGGGAAAGAAATACAGTAGAAGAAGAATGGGTAGCTTTGAGGGATGAAGTAGTGAAGGCAGCAGAGGATAAAGTAGGTAAAAAGACGAGGGCTAGTAGAAATCCTTGGGTAACAGAAGAAATATTGAGTTTAATTGATGAAAGGAGAAAATATAAAAATGCAGTAAATGAAGCAGGCAAAAAGGAATACAAACGTCTCAAAAATGAGATTGACAGGAAGTGCAAAATGGCTAAGCAGGGATGGCTAGAGGACAAATGTAAGGATGTAGAGGCTTATCTCACTAGGGGTAAGATAGATACTGCCTACAGGAAAATTAAAGAGACCTTTGGAGATAAGAGAACCACTTCTATGAACATCAAGAGCTCAGATGGAAACCCAGTTCTAAGCAAAGAAGGGAAAGCAGAAAGGTGGAAGGAGTATATAGAGGGTCTATACAAGGGCGATGTACTTGAGGACAATATTATGGAAATGGAAGAGGATGTAGATGAAGATGAAATGGGAGATACTATACTGCGTGAAGAGTTTGACAGAGCACTGAAAGACCTGAGTCGAAACAAGGCCCCCGGAGTAGACAACATTCCATTGGAACTACTGACGGCCTTGGGAGAGCCAGTCCTGACAAAACTCTACCATCTGGTGAGCAAGATGTATGAAACAGGCGAAATACCCTCAGACTTCAAGAAGAATATAATAATTCCAATCCCAAAGAAAGCAGGTGTTGACAGATGTGAGAATTACCGAACAATCAGTTTAATAAGCCACAGCTGCAAAATACTAACACGAATTCTTTACAGACGAATGGAAAAACTGGTAGAAGCGGACCTCGGGGAAGATCAGTTTGGATTTCGTAGAAATACTGGAACACGTGAGGCAATACTGACCTTACGACTTATCTTAGAAGAAAGATTAAGAAAAGGCAAACCTACGTTTCTAGCATTTGTAGACTTAGAGAAAGCTTTTGACAATGTTGACTGGAATACTCTCTTTCAAATTCTAAAGGTGGCAGGGGTAAAATACAGGGAGCGAAAGGCTATTTACAATTTGTACAGAAACCAGATGGCAGTTATAAGAGTCGAGGGACACGAAAGGGAAGCAGTGGTTGGGAAGGGAGTAAGACAGGGTTGTAGCCTCTCCCCGATGTTATTCAATCTGTATATTGAGCAAGCAGTGAAGGAAACAAAAGAAAAATTCGGAGTAGGTATTAAAATCCATGGAGAAGAAATAAAAACTTTGAGGTTCGCCGATGACATTGTAATTCTGTCAGAGACAGCAAAGGACTTGGAAGAGCAGTTGAACGGAATGGATGGTGTCTTGAAGGGAGGATATAAGATGAACATCAACAAAAGCAAAACGAGGATAATGGAATGTAGTCGAAGTAAGTCGGGTGATGTTGAGGGTATTAGATTAGGAAATGAGACACTTAAAGTAGTAAAGGAGTTTTGCTATTTGGGGAGCAAAATAACCGATGATGGTCGAAGTAGAGAGGATATAAAATGTAGACTGGCAATGGCAAGGAAAGCGTTTCTGAAGAAGAGAAATTTGTTAACATCGAGTATAGATTTAAGTGTCAGGAAGTCTTTTCTGAAAGTATTTGTATGGAGTGTAGCCATGTATGGAAGTGAAACATGGACGATAAATAGTTTGGACAAGAAGAGAATAGAAGCTTTCGAAATGTGGTGCTACAGAAGAATGCTGAAGATTAGATGGGTAGATCACATAACTAATGAGGAGGTACTGAATCGGATTGGGGAGAAGAGGAGTTTGTGGCACAACTTGACCAGAAGAAGGGATCGGTTGGTAGGACATGTTGTGAGGCATCAAGGGATCACCAATTTAGTATTGGAGGGCAGCGTGGAGGGTAAAAATCGTAGGGGGAGACCAAGAGATGCATACACTAAGCAGATTCAGAAGGATGTAGGTTGCAGTAGGTACTGGGAGATGAAGAAGCTTGCACAGGATAGAGTAGCATGGAGAACTGCATCAAACCAGTCTCAGGACTGAAGACCACAACAACAACAACAACGGTAATGCCCAAGATGTCTTGTCATCATGGCGGGCTTCAGAGAGTGCCAGCAGAAAGCTTTTGGAAAGCCTGCATAAGAATACATGTGGCACAAACTACAAGTTAGACACAATTTCTGAGAGCAGACACTCCTTGGTAATGAGCAGATGGAGAGGAGAATTATTTCAGCAAGTGTTTTGGAGGAGTTTCCACAGGACACTACAATTTGGCTACGAAAATACTTGGTAATTTGAAGTGTTTGACATCATTTCAGTCACAAAAGTTACAACAAGTAGGAGGGGAGACCATTGTGTGTCACCGATAGTCGACAAGACATGACTATGAGGTTAGCATATTTTGTGTCTTGGAGAAATAGTGTGATTTATTGCTGGTTGATTCTAGAACTATCCTGGCAATTCATGTCTAAGTACTGCTTGGGACAGCATTTTGTGTCTTGGAGAAATAGTGTGATTTATTGCTGGTTGATTCTAGAACTATCCTGGCAATTCATGTCTAAGTACTGCTTGGGACAGCAGCAAAGTGTCTGTAATGTTATGTGTGAGTAGCTAATTAGGTAGGGTGGAATTGTCTTGTCAATTGGAATTAGTCTGTATTGTAAGCTCCCCAAATTCTCGTGAGTGCTATTGTCAACTTTGTGTAAATGCTGTAATGTATATACAGGCTTAATTGAAGGACAGAGACCCTCAATAACATATTTGATTTTACTAGATTAGTTTGTGCTTTCTTTAATGGTGAACCAACTCCTTTCAGCATGCAAGGTTCAAGTAAGTGCACATATGGGACTGCAGTATAAGAACAAGTGCACCACAGGTAAGGGCAGATAGATTTAATGGGTCAAGACTGTGCAACTGGACTTAAAAGTATACTGCATCCGCAGGTAGGTTTATGCTGTAGCAAAGTCCTACACCCCTGTTAGGCCACAGCTTACTGTTCTAAGTAGGTTATTCAATATTCTGCATTAGGCATAGTCCATATCAATTCACGCAGGCCAGGATAAAATCTTACCTTCATAATCTCAGATGCTATAGAACTTAGCATATGTTAAAATAAAGGACAAGTAAGGAACATGTATTTTATTGTTTTCTCCAAAAAAATTTCTGCTCTGAGATACAGCCCGCAAAAGATGACACTGCACATACCATTTTGAAGATGCGAATTTTGGAAAAAAATTTAAAATGCTATATCTCAGGAACAGTTTTAGATATTTTGTTGGCTTTTTTTATTTAAAACATAATTGCTTTATGATTGTAAAGAAATCCTTCATTTGGACTTATCTGTCAAAGTTATTTTACTATAGTGTTCTGAACCTTTTTTTATAATTTATGGAAAAAAATTTTTTTTTCAAAAATGCCAATCCATAACATTTTGATTTTTTTTCTGTTGATTAGTACCATATAGTCCTACATTCCCTGAAAAGGAAACCTTCCACTTTTAGGATGAACAGGTTTTATAGACAACTGAAATTTTTGCCATATATAAAACCTGTTTTATTACCACATTATCACATAACAGGCTCATAAAAATCAAAACCTAGCCTTATTTAACATAATCTTAGTTTTGTAAGATGAATAAGAGACTCATTTTTCAAGCATTTTAAGTGGTTCCAAAATGTATGTGAAAGGTCCAAATATGTAAAGGTTTCAATTTATACAACTTCTGTGCACTCTGTCTGTACTGAAATTAGCCAGTCAATGAACTAAAAATGTGTTCCACTGCTTCAGTATCTCCTTTTGATATAGAGTGATGTCTTCCTGTTGAACCAATAGGAACTGCAGCATTTACAATACTAAAAACATTGTGAACAGGAAGTGAGCACTGATGGCATTGTTGCTATCCTGCAGCTGGAAACCTATATCCAGCAGCTGGTCCATGTGGTAGCATAAAGTTCACTACAATTTCGTTTAACTCATACTTGGTGTCTATAATCTTGAAATCCACCAGTCATAGTCATACATGCGTGCCACATACATCCCCCTTCTCAGGTTGTGAAATTGAATATTATCCTGCTGTTTCTGAGGTGTTGGCCAAACAAACGAAATTTCTTCTTTCTTGCCCTTTAAAGTGTGTGCAATATGAGCTCACCCATCACTTTGAGACCAAAACTGTGTCTTCTGAATTCCTTTCACACGAGTAGTTTGTTTGGACCATTCTTCTTTTTTCTGCTCATGGTATTCTTCAATTCTTCTTTGGGCAAAAGAATGAGGGCTGTGGATGTGTAAGATTTCATGACTCTCATAAAATCCTCAGCATTCTGAATCGCAGCTGTATTTGGTCTGGAAAGATTGTGTTGTAGCATGGTGCATCAGCAGACCTCCTACATCATCATGAGGCCCCTTCCCGTGACCAGTAGCACTGTATAACCAGTATAACGATATGTTTACGTAATGTGTATACATAAACATACAGTTATAAATGTCCCCGTTCGTAGTCTCTAATTATAACAATATGTTACTTTTGTGCTGTAACATATAGCTATAATCAGCGGTGGAAACATATTTGCGAACGCCGACCGTGTGCGGCTGTTTCTTGTTGGATCGTCTGATCAGTCGGAAGTTGCATTGCAGAGGAGAGTAAATGCCTATTCAAAATATAATTATTTTGGATAGCTCAACATGAATTTCCTAAGGGACCGTAGTTTATCATGCATTTACCAGTAGAATATGGCGCGGAGAAAATATTTCGCCGCATGCAACTTCCGTCCGAACTCGACGAAAGAATTCGTGACTGTGAACTCTCTATTTGGCAGAAACATAAAGAAAATTAAATAATTTCATGAAGAAGTGAGACATAGATTCTATAGTAAATGAATAGTCCATACACCAGTTCCATTTAACTCTGAATTTATGGCAAGTAATAGACAAACTTACACTGCAATGACGGATTTAACATGGATGCCGTTTTGACTGGCACTTCTCTTAATGAAAACAATTCCTTTGACGTTTTCACATACACGTCGCACAATAAATCTACTGCTAGGCACTTTTAGTATTACACATTTACTTTACACTAGAACAATATTAATTTTGACAATAATAATACGGCGGCAAGACATGCGCGTCCGACACAAGTTACAGGAGACAAGAGAAGAATGAGTAACTGTTCATCGAGAATATCTCGTACATCTAAACAAAATGTGTAAAAATGTTCTTCTTCTATCCGTTTTTCGCGCCGCGGTTTTCAAAGTCAATAACTCACAGCATCTCTGACGGCGCTTCGACAATAAACAAGTTACATCACAGGTCGTTCACCTTTTACATTTTCGCAACATTATTTGCTAACTGTAGCTGTTGCCGAGCGACTGCTCGATTAATGAATGATTTAAAATGATAAGGCAATCACATAATGTTACACCAGTCAGTTGGCACAAGCAACTTACTCAATTCAAAAAGCTGGTAACGATTTTTAAAATGCCTAGCAGCACCATCAGAAATAATGATGATCTTCTCTGCCCCTGTTTGCAGTTGAAGAATTTTGTGCATTTCTAGCAAAGCATGTGCTGAGTCATGTCCTGGCCATCACAACTGCAACACTTGAGGTCTTGTTTTGAAAATGTGTCACTCTTGTAAAAATTGAAACCTGGTCATTACTCCAATGACACCCTCGTACGTCTTGTGGGAGAATTACAGACCAGTCCTCAGCAAAATCACAGTGAAGCACTAAACATAGTTCTTCAACCTGTACACACCCTTTCACTTCTGCAATGTGTTGTTGTTGCAATTTCATCAGATGCTGGCATGTTATGCTCTCACTGACCATTTACCAAGTTCATCAATAAAACTGCCAAAGTCAACAGTTTTCTTAATTAGTTTATTTTCCTCCCATGTTACATATGTAATTTCTACAGAGTTATCTGCTACATTTTCCAGGCCATGTGTCTGTAAAGAGAGTCCTCGCTTTCCAGGACAGTCATCACATTCTTGAAACAAACAAGTCTCTCACTTTATGTCACAGACTACTAATGACTTCACACACCCAACCAAGGTGTCATATGTCACATGCTCCAGTAAGCTCTTTAAAGTTACCACACCAAGTTCAAAAATTGGTGCAGTACACACATAAACAGACATCTCTAGGTGGTTGTGGAACTACCCATAATACTGAGAGTCGTGTACCTATTCACTTTCACAACTTTTTGACCATCAACTGTTATAGTTATTGTGTCTTTTTTGTTGGCACTCTGGCAAGAGCAGTCCCATTTATCTTCCAGATAAAATGCCTGCACTATTTGAACTTGAGCTGCTTCTACAGGATGACCATAATAGGGATCTGGTCTTCCAAAGACTCCTTTTATAGACCTCACATTTCTTGATTTGTCAACCACGTACTTTCATACTGATGTAATGTGATTCAAGATTGTTTTCTTTGAAAATGTCTCTGGAATAATAGTTAAAACTTGCGCCTTTTCACTGTAGGATGCACAGTATTCAACAGCTGAATAGGTATTTGTGAAAAATTCCAGGCAAGAGGTGCAAGAGTGCTTTGGTTCATTTTCTTCTGAAAATGAAATTTCTACTTTGAAGAGTGTGGTCAGTTCTGCTGTAGTGTATTCACCCATAGCTTTAGTAATTTCTCTGTGCTTTCTTGATGCATAGAGCTTATGACTCGACTTCACTGACCACAGCTTCTTAACAGGACTAACACTGACTGATTCAAGGTATTTAATTCTTCATCTATTGATGAAAAATCTGCACCATGGGAGGTCACCTTGTTCAGATACTATCATTGTTGTTATTCTATCAAAACATTTAGAATACAAAAAGTCATCACTGGAAACATCTTCACTTTGAAACAGAGTCTTCAAATGAGAACACTTATTTCCAACCTGAACAAAGCCTGTTTTTTTTTTTTTTTGTTTGTCTTATATATCATTCTTTTATGGATACGCAAACAGTCAGCACATTTCGTTCTCCTGTGGACCCAGTTAGAAGACATTTCAAACAGTCCTTTTCACAAAACAAGCTGCAACTTGTCAACTGGCAAATTCCTCACAAAAACACAGAACTCACTGAATGGTCTCAGATTTCTTAGAAGCCTCTTCAGTAAACAAATTAGCACTGAACAACTACAATACAGAAACCTGCAATGAACAATCACGACAAAGAAACTGACAAGAAACTAAAACAAAGTGTAAGAAATATCTGCAACAATAAAAGTGAAAAGAAATAACTGCAACAAAAAGTGATAGTAAATAACTGCAACAAAGACAATAGAAATAAACATTGTTACAAAGAAAGTAGTACGAAACCACTCAGTGAAGGCATACATTACCCTTGAAAGTTAAAAAACAGTTTTTTTTTTTTTTTTTAAATAAAACCTGTCCAGCTTAAGCTCTCCTTTACAGAGAATATAGAACTACATGGTACTAATAGACAGAAAAAAATCTAAATATTCTGGATTGGTATTTTTGAAAAAGAAAAAAGTTCTTTCTGTAAATTATAAAAAAATGCAAAAGGTGACAGTAAAAGAACTTCGATAGATATGTCCAAATGGAGGATACCATTGTAATCATAAAGCAATTACCTTTCAAATAAAAAATACTCTAACAAAATATCTGGAACTGTTATAGAGATACAGCATTTAAAAAAAAATCCAAAATTCACATCTTCAAAATGGTGTTCACAGTTTCATCTTTGGAGGCACGTATCTCAGGGCAGGAATTTTTTTGGAGAAAACAAAAAAATATACATTTCTTACTTGCTCCTGAATTTTAACATATGCTAAATTCAATAACATCTGAGACTATGAAGGTAACGCCCCTGCCTGAAGTGATACCAGTTATCCCAAAGGAATTGAGTTCTTGGTGGAAACTGCAGTATGTATACAGCTGGAACACTGGATCTGTGACTTGACGTAGGACACGTTTTTATTCTAATTAGCATCAAGTTGCTAAAACAACATTCATTAAATAACCGAGAGGAGATCAATCATACTTCATGGTTGGATCTGACTAGAGGAATTATAACAAGGTGCGCACGTAAACTTCAGCATTCTGGCCCTAGACAGGCCATTCTGTTCAGACTGACTGCTGTCCCCTACCCCCGGCATCACTGAATGTGGTGTGGAGGGGCATGTGATCAGAACATTGCTTCCCACATCATTGTCGGGCTTAAGCCACAAAACCACTACTAATTGGTCAAGCAGCTGCCCAGTTGGCCTCTTGTGGCTGAGAGCACACTGCACCAGTCCTCCCACCAAGGAAAAATCCCTGGCAGTATCAGGAAGTAAACCTGGGTCTTCTACACTGCAGTCAGCCGCACTGACCACTCAGCTACATAGGCAGAAAAAGAAATTAATCTTGTTCTAAAGCAATGATACTAAATTAAGTCAGTAATATGATTAAATCCAGCATAGCCAATGAGTTAGTATACAAAGATAGAAAAATTCACAAAATACTTTCAATACACATACCAACAATATTAGGTTGCACTGAAAATTAAAAAACTGAAAATGGATAAAGAAACATAACTGCAAAAATCCCGTTAGGCATCAACAAAAACAAGTACAAAAACCATTGATTAGTACTACTCAAGGTGTAAATACAAGAAATTAACTTTAAAAACCGTTTGTTGAGCTGTAATGTCAAAACTGCGCCTTTGTTCATGTTGATAGATTTCTTGTCTTCTGTTTTTTGATGCAGACTTCCATAAATAATGCTTAATGAAATTCTGAAAATATGTTTAGGTCTGTGGGGCTTCACCCATCAGAGATGCAGAATACATCATAAACTACATCTTAGTTGTTCCGCAAGGTGCAAGGGCATGTGTACTCTGTTGCCAACTTCCATGTTGTGTGAATGTGTTCCCTTTGTGTTCTGGAATAACCACAAGCACCGGAACAAGAATGCATGATCAGAGGAGGCGGTGAGAAAACGTCAACCAATGGTGCACGGAATTGGAATGAGCCGTGCCAAGAGTGCCCCCTGCAAGAAGAGAATATAAGTGCCGCTCCTGCCAGCCTCAGCCACTCAAGATAGGCTCCAGATATGGACAGTACTCAACAGGACCGAGCAAGGTGGCGCAATGGTTAGACACTGGACTCGCATTCGGGAGGACGACGGTTCAATCCCACATCCAGCCATCCTGATTTAGGTTTTCCGTGATTTCCCTAAATCGCTCCAGGCAAATGCCAGGATGGTTCCTTTCAAAGGGCACGGCCGACTTCCTTCCCCGTCCTTCCCTAATCCGATGAGACCGATGACCTCGCTGTCTGGTCTCCTTCCCCGAAACAACCAACCAACCAACTCAACAGGACTCAGTATTACAGATCAGTTACCAGTGGCATGTGTCAACGTGCAGGAACTTTGTCTATAGTGATGAACATTACTGTTTGCATGTTACTTGTGATAGCAATGTAATTCCAATGTTAAGTATTTTCAGATCTGCTTTACGCAAATAAAACTACAAATGTTATTTGTTTGAACTGTTGTATAGCATTCTGAGAACGCAGCATCCCTTAGGCACCCTATAAGCAACGAGTGGGCAAGATCCAACACATTGTAAACATGATATCAATGAAGCACATAGAACTGTATCCTGTAGTATTAGCAATTCATTCAGTACACTTCCTACATGGGAGACATACAGGTTGTTCTCCATCATTGCACGTTGTGACCCATGCTCTAAGTCCATTCAGTTATTTATTTTGTTCTCTCAATCACAGTCAAAAATCTATTTTCACATCTATAAATCTTGGATGGCATGTTATTTTCCCATGTGCTATATTTCAGTAGTGCATGTGTATTAAAATGAAAATGATGAAGCAATTCCATTGACATTGTGAGTGCTACCTACAACTCCTCCCCAGAAAAGAAAGATAACGATCCTCAGCAAGTTTAGACACTTGTTTCAACATGCTTGTTCCTAGGGACACTTGCTTTGCACACACCCCCATTTGAAATCAACCAAGCTAAAATGTGAGCACTATAATTACTGCTAATTAACTGGCAGAATCCTTATTCTGAACTGGTAGGAACTGAAAAACTTCAGTCTGCTAATGCTTTGCATCTAAGCACTAATAATGATGAAGACGATGATAATGATGATGATGATACTGTTTACAGCAGTATAGTAGCCATAATGTAGTTATCATTTGTTGTGTTGACAACTGTTGTTGTTGTTGTTGTTGTTGTCTTCAGTCCAGAGACTGGTTTGATGCAGCTCTTCATGATACTCTATCCTGCGCAAGCTTCATCATCTCCCAGTACCTACTGCAACCTACATCCTTGTGAATCTGCTTAGTGTATTCATCTCTTGGTCTCCCTCTACAATTTTTACCCTACACGCTGCCCTCCTATAATACTAAATTGGAGATCCCTTGATACCTCAGAACATGTCCTACCAACCAATCCCTTCTAGTAAGGGTGTGCCACAAATTTCTCTTCTCCCTAACTCTATTCAATACCTCCTCACTAGTTATGTGATCTACCCATCTAATCTTCAGCATTCTTCTGTAGCACCACATTTCCAAAGCTTCTGTTCTCTTCTTGTCCAAACTATTTATCGTCCACGTTTCACTTCCATACATGGCCACACTCCACACACATACTTTCAGAAACGACTTCCTGACATTTGAATCTATACTCGATGTTAACAAATTTCTCTTCTTCAGAAATGCCTTCCTTGCCATTGCCAGTCTACATTTTATATCCTCTCTACTTAGACCAACATCAGTTATTTTGCTCCCCAAATAGCGAAACTCATGTACTACTTTAAGTGCCTCATTTCCTAATCTGACTCCCTCAGCATCACCTGATTCAATTCGACTACATTACATTATACTCATTTTGCTTTTGTTGATGTTCATCTTAAATCCTCCTTTCAAGACACTGTCCATTCTGTTCAACTGCTCTTCCAGGTACTTTGCTGTCTCTGACAGAATTACAATGTCAATTTTTATTTTGTTTCCTTTAAAGTTGCTCAATATATAGATTGAATAACATCGGGGATAGGCTACAACCCTGTCTCACTCCCTTCCCAACCACTGCTTGCCTTTCATGTCACTCAACTCTTTATAACTGCCATCTGGTTTCTGTACAAATTGTAAATAGCCTTTCGCTCCCTGTATTTTACCCCTGCCACCTTCAAGAATTCGAAAGAGAGTATTCCAGCCAACATTGTAAATACCTTTATCTAAGTCTACAAATGCTAGAAACGCTGATTTACCTTTCTTTGGCCTAACTGCTAAGATAAGTGGTAGGGTCTCCCTGAGGTCAGCTTCTACCAGTTTTTCCATTCGTCTGTAAAGAATTCGTGTTAGTGTTTTGCAGCTGTGGCTTATTAAACTGATAGTTCGGTAATTTTCACATCTGTCAACACCTGCTTTCTTTGGGATTGGAATTATTATATTCTTCTTGAAGTCTGAGGGTATTTCGCCTGTCTCATACATCTTGCTCACCAGATGGTAGAGTTTTGTCAGCACTGGCTCTACCAAGGCTATCAGTAATTCTAATGGAATGTTGTCTACTCCCGGAGCCTTGTTTCAGCTTAGGTCTTTCAGTGCTCTGTCAAACTCTTCAGGCAGTATCATATCTCCCATTTCATCTTCATCTACATCCTCTTCCATTTCCATAATATTGTCCTCAAGTACATCGCCCTTGTACAGACCCTCTATATACTCGTTCCACCTTTCTCTTCTTTGCTTAGAACTGGGTTTCCATCTGAGCTCTTGATATTCATACAAGTGGTTCTCTAAAAGTATCTTTAATTTTCCTGTAGGCAGTATCTTCTTACCCCTAGTGACATGCCTCTACAATCTTAGATTTGTCCTCTAGCCTTCCCTGCTTAGCCATTTTGCACTTCCTGTCGATCTCATTTTTTGAGACGTTTGTATTCCTTTTCGCCTGCTTCATTTTCATATTTTCTCCTTTCATCAATTAAATTCAATATATCTTCTGTTACCCAAGGATTTCCACTAGCCCTCGTCTTTTTACCTACTTTACTCTCTGCTGCCTTCACTATTTCATCTCTCAAAGCTATCCATTCTTCTTCTACTTTATTTCTTTCCCCCATTTGTGTCAATCATTCCTTAATCTCCTTAAATTCCCACCATTTTGCAGTTTCTTCAGTTTTAATCTACAGTTCATAACCAACAGATTGTTGTGAATGCGAACACAGCTCTGTCCACAACCATGTTGTATAAAAGGAGATGATGTTTTTAACTACTGATGACGCCTTTTGCACAGTTGTTTTATTTAATCTCCATTGCAGGATGTAATTTTAATAAGTGACTAAAAGTTTTTGTATCTGTAATACTCTGGTAATTTTACGGTTACATAAGCTATAGTGTTTTTTCTTTCTCATTTCCGATGCTAAGTTTTTGCTAATGAAAGTGTCTTCCTGTTCAGGGTATTTTACTTCTGATGAAGGTATATTTATACCGGATGATCAAAAAGTCAGTATAAATTTGAAAACTTAATAAACCACAGAATAATGTAGATAGAGAGGTAAAAATTGACACACATGCTTGGAATGACATGGGGTTATATATAAAAGGTTGACAAAATGTCTGACAGATGGCGCTGGACAGCAAAATGTCAGTGGCTGCGCATGACAATCGTGTATAAAAGGAGCTGTATTGAGAGAGGGAATCAGATGCGCCAGCAGTCATAGCATGTTGACGTTACAGCTTCACTAAAAGTGCCTTTTATCAGAATGGCGAATGTGCTAATTCAGCGTTACGATCCTATCGCCATAGGAAGGGGATTCAAACGGGTAAAGGTCCGTTGACAAATGCAGCTGTGGCGAGAATGATTTTGAAGTTCAAAGCCACGGGTTGTTTGGATGATAGACCCAGTAGTGACCGACCGTAATGCTGCTGAGACAGTTCAGGAAGAAATGGAGACTAGCGGGTTCATCTATGCATGGGGAAGTCAGTGCTCGTGCAGTCACACGTCGTACCGGCATTCCATACACTACTGTTTGGTTGGCACTTAGGCGTACCCTCCGATACTATCCATACAAAACTCATTGGCATCATGAACTGTTACCTGTCGATTTAGTGAAGCGGAGCGCATTTGCGGTGTGGGTGTTTCAAAAGATGGTGGAAGATGATGATTGGTTGAGTAACGTTTCGTGGACAGACGAAGCTCATTTCACTCTGCGAGTGTCTGTCAACGACCACAACTGCAGAATTTGGGCTACCGAAAATCCTAGACCTGTCTTGGAAACTCCATTGTACGACGAGAAAGTCACGGTATGGGTTGGATTTACCACATCTACCGTTATCGGGCCTTTTTTTCTTCGAGGAAATGTGCGATTCTGGTTTTGTAACTGCTACCGTGATGGGTGAGAGGTACACTGATATGTTACAGAATCGCATCATCCCCAGCCTGGCTGATAAACACCTGCTGGAACGTACGATGTTTATGCAGGATGGCGCTCCACCCCATATTGCTAGACGTGTGAAAGATCTCTTGCGCGTGTCGTTTGGTGATGATCGTGTGCTCAGCCGCCACTTTCGTCATGCTTGGCCTCCCAGGCCCCCGGACCTCAGTCCGTGTGGTTATTGGCTTTGGGGTTACCTGAAGTCGCAAGTGTATCGTGATCGACCAACATCTCTAGGGATGCTGAAAGACAACATCCGACACCAATGCCTCACCATAGCTCCGGACATGCTTTACAGTGCTGTTCGCAATATTATTCCTCAACTACAGCTATTGTTGAGGAATGATGGTGGACATATTGAGCATTTCCTGTAAAGAACATCATCTCTGCTTTGTCTTACTTTGTTATGCTAATTATTGCTATTCTGATCAGATGAAGCGCCAACTGTCGGACATTTTTTGAACTTTTATATTTTTTTGGTTCTAATAAAACGCCATGTCATTCCAAGCATGTGTGTCAATTTGTACCTCTCTATCTACATTATTCCGTGATTTATCCAGTTTTCAAATTTATATTGACTTTTTGATCACCCGGTATATACCAAAACCGTGGTCAAGAATTTTAATAAATCTTCATCCTGCAACTGTTTTGGCTGTCATCATTTACCGTGAAGATTTTTAGCACTTGTTAAATGTGTGTCTCACTTCTCTGTCACAGATGCGCAATAAAAAGCACAAAGTACATGTGCAGGGTGTGGATATCTGAAGATGATGATGATCAAATATTCGTTTCACAAACTATAAACTCCATCCTCATTGTGTCACTCATTACTGACAGATAAGAAAATAATTAATTATTTGAACTTACACAATCAATTTATTTATTTATTTAGATTTTTTTTGCATGGAGTCATCAATACGATGGCTTTTGCAAACATCAAGTAGTTACAAACATAAAATACAATTAGAAGTTAGCCTAACAGGAAGTAATTAAACAGTAAATTGATGTTTGTCAAAATACATTACATCTTACACACATTAATACAGCCAATTATTTTTTATACATTATTTTACAGCTCTTAAACTTAACCATTCCAATTCTTTGAGTGAATAGAGACTCTTTTCAATCAAGAATTCTTTTAGTTTTGATTCAAAGTGCTTCTTATTACTGTTTTTCATAGACTCTGGCAGTTTGTCATATCAGTCCATTAGTATATGGGCTCTGGTCCATCATTTTTATCTTGTTCTTTGTTGATAGTAGGTCTCTTTGGACCAGGTGCTGTGGTCATGTGTATCACTACATTTAGTTAGTTCAGTTTTCTGAGACAAAAAAAGTAATTAATTTATAAAGATACAAAGAGTATATGATGAAGTACTTGTGTTGCCTGTAAACATCACAGCGAGAGTCTTTATAGCCTAGTCCACGTATAATCCTTAACCCTCATTTTTGTAACAATAGTACTCTGTTAAGGTGAATGTCTGCAGCACAACCCCAAACCTCTATACAGTAGCTAAGATGGGGATAGATTGTCCCATAATAACAGTTTTAAGTGTGTGGGTGGGCACCATTTTGGACAGTTAGCTAAAAAGATACAGCCCATTGCTGACTTTTTTGCATACAGCGTTAATGTAACTAATACACTGGAGGTTTGAGTCCAGATGGACCCCTAGAAATTTACACTCGGTTGCTTCCAATGCCACTATGCAGCATACCTCATTTATGCACGAGTAATTCTAGTATCCCATTACTGGCTGAAAATTTCAGTTCCTCACAATCTTTACCATAAAATAAAACTGAGATGTCATCAGCATAATTTACAATGTGCAAATTAATGGGGTGTACAACATCATTAATATATGTTAAAAAGGAGGAAAGGTCCAAGAATTGAGCCTTTAGGGACTCTCTGTGTCACTGCTTCACTTGTGGATTTAAAAGTTAAGATCCTATTGTCAATTTGATGAAGAAGTTTGGTACACTGTTTCTGATTCACCAGATAGGTGGATAGAAGTTTCATTGATGCATCACTGTTATTGTATGCCCACAGATTTTTTAAGAGAACCTCATGGTGTACTGAGACAAAAGCTTTGCTCAGGTCTAGGGATATTCTGGCTATGTGCATACGCCATTCTATATTGCTATATACTTCATGGAAGAAACTGGTAACAGCAGTGGCCGTGCTTAGGTCTTCCCTAAACCCATGCTGTGATTCAGTAAGCATTTTGTGTCTTGAGAAAAATATTGAGAGTTGTGATTGGATAACTGTTTCAAATATCTTACTGAAGGTAGGGATTAGTGATATTGGTCTATAATTTGAAACTCCTTCTTTACTTCCCTTCTTATGAATTGGCTGAATTACACACATTTTTAAGGCATTTGGGTATATTGTAACACCATAGCTCTAATGATCTACTGATTTATTTTGCTTTTATTTATTTAATGTTACTTCTGTAAATGTGTGTGATTGAATGGGTAACACATAACTGTATATTTCTTTATTTGTTAATATGTGCAAAAGTTCTGTGTTATCCAATGCGTTTGTTTGTTGTTATGTAAACTGCTGATCCTCACTTAGGAATCTTAGCAATTATTGCACCATAAGGTGTAGTGGTTCCCCACGGGAACGGTATTGCATCAGAATGCGCAAATTGTGTTTGGCCTTGCGGAAAAAGGTGGGGCTGGTAGCAGTCGGAGGTAGACGAGGAAGTCAGTCGGAAAGCACACGGAGACGGAGACGGAAGCCGTCGGAGACGAGCCACCAGACGGACACGAGTTACGAGTCCGTGCTATTCCATGGGAAAGACGCATATTGTGCTGATTTCCAAGAGAGGATTTTCATGTTTCTCTCCAAGGGCTCGAATAGTTGGAAATATTCTGGAATTTGTCTCTATCATCGCCATCAAGAAATCGGCCTGCAATTCCACCTACCTGCATGCAGTTGCCACCACATTGCGCAATCATTGCTTCATAGTGACATTATGATGTACGGTGAAGGATCAACTTAAAGGATGTGCTAATGTGCTGAAATATAAGGTAATTTATAGCTGAATTTGTGTATCTACCTTGACTTTTCTCCTCATCATAACCTCTTAGGATCCTCACCGTTTGGACTATACTGATTACCGAGTGTCCTTACTGAAAGTACATTGGAGCCTAGAGTGATTTTGTTAATTAAAGCCTCTTGAACTGAAAAATAATTTTCCTAGTGAAAACTGCTTATTAACGTGTTGTTGCCAACTTCAAGTAAAAGTTCCTAAGACTGAGGCTTATAATGTTTCTTGCTTAGTAAATGATTACATTACTGCTTATTATTGCAAATCGCAGAAGGTGAGTCAGTGTCTTGTATATATGTTATTTTTGTGTCTCACTGCAGTAAAAGTGGAAAACTGCAATAGTAGGAAATTATATATTCAGGTTTACTCTTTCTCTCTCTCGTGTATTAGAAGTGCATATTAATAATAACGTTATAAAGACAAGTCACTTTGTGTAAAGTAATAGTGTGTTTTGGTAGCTGTTATAATTTTGCAAATTGCTTCTGCTGCTCTAATTGTTGGTTTCAACTTTATCATATGTATATGTATGTATCAGAGTTAATTGCACTCGCTTGTGGTCAAGTATAGGTTGTGTTTATCTGTTAAAATTATTAATTACTATTTTCTTCAACGAGAATGTTGATCATTCTTTTGCCTAGTTAGGCTGGCGGCCGTTTTACCATTATCAGTTTAACAGTGCAGGAAGGCAATTTCTTCGTTAGTCACTGTTTAATTAGTTACGCAATTCTGACTTTCATTTCCGATAAGCCACTTTCGTTAGGTACAACATGGTCAAACAACAAAATTCCTCTCAGAGGGTAACACTGTTCTGAGTGCGTTATACCATAATTACTATAACAAAATAATTTTGTTTTGTAAACTGACTCCTACTTTGGGGTTATGGTGTAATAGTAGCAGAGTGTAGTGTTATACGTGGCTTTTCTTTGACAGGATTACTTTTTCTGTTAGGACATAATAAGTAATATACCAAACTTGGTATTTGATTACGCAAGCTACGTAAACATTGCGCCACCACGCAGCCGAGTAGTGTTATATGTGGCGACCGTGACAGGACGTTGTTCAGTCTGCACCTACAGACGAAAAAAAAAAAAAAAAAAATTATAAGTAGTTAGCCTTTTACTAACATAGAGTGAACATAAAACGTCCAGCGGCACGAACCTGTGCATTATTTGAGAGACCGGATAGTGAAAGTTCAGTTTAAATCGAAAATAAAAAGTATCAGTACTGAACAGTAATTAAAATGGACAGGAAACTAGAAATGAATCTAGATACGCGAGATCAGAATGTAACCGAAAGCAGTTCAGGCAGCACACCAACAGATGCCACTACACGCGAGTTAAATTACGTACGTTCTCACGCAGACGTCAATAAACAGATCGAAGCTATGTGTGTCGCGCGTTCTAAGCAAGACAGTATGAGCGACGTTGTGGAAGACAGTGGCTATGCTAATGAATCGCGGGATATGTTTGAATCACCAAAAACTGAAAGGAAAGTAGATCTTGAACAGAAAAATGTAGCAGAACCTAAAAGTGAAAAGAATTCAGATATGTTAGAATTGTTAAAAATGTTGTCTGCACAAATTGCAGCACAGGGACAGCAAAATGCTGCGCAAAATGACAATATTAGTAAACAAATGCAAGAGCAAGGAAAGAATCTTAGTAAACAGATTGAGAAGGTTGATGTAAAAGTAGACATTGTGAGTAATGAAATTAAAAACCTTAAAAGCGAAATTACTGTCATCAATGGCAATATTGCCAATGTACAAGGACAAATCGATGACATTAACGAAAGATTTGACACTGAAGTAATTAAAATACAAGATCAAATAGAACCCTTAGTCATCACTAAAGTGGACGAAAAAGTATTCGGTATTAAATCCGAAATACAAACTGAATGTAACGTGGAATTTGCGCAGATTAAACAGTCTGTAACAGAAACAAGTAGAGAATTAACCAAACAGATTGTTACTTGCGAAAAGAAGTGTGAACATAACACTTCACAAATCCAAGGCAAAGTGCATGACTTGGAAATAAAAATACAAACAGGACCTACACATTTTACTGAAAAAATGCCTTTCAGTAAAATATTAGAGGGCGAGGAAAAATTCGACCCTGCAAAGAGATATATCGGTTGGCACCCTCTTGATTTTGTAAAGAATTGCGAAAGAAATTTTCCTGAATATTTGACTGACCAGGAAAAAATTAATGTTGTAATCAGTGCATTAACAGGAGAAGCAAAAAGGTGGGGGTTGAATCTGGATACAAACCAGATGTCTTTTGAAAGCTTTAAACAAAAATTTATTGACGAGTACTGGTCAGAACGAAAACAAGACCAGTTGTGGCGTGAGTTCCTAATGGCCAGGGTGTATGATACCAGGGGTAGACAAACTATGAAAGAGTTTTGCGAATCGTGGTACAGGAAACTGATACATTTGAAAGCAAGAAGGACTGAAGCCGAGATCGTTTGGGTTCTTTGGCAGAAACTGCCTGAGGATTCTAAACGGTATGTTGGGAGTACCCACAGTAGTTTTTCTGTATTTCTGGAAAGGGTAGAAGATGAAGATCACTGGCGAAGAAATCGCGATTCCCGTCCACGTAATAACAACAATTATTCGCGAGAAAGTAATGACCAAGCTGAACGACACGAAAATGATAAATTTCGTGTAAATACGGTTCAAAGAGGTCGCGCGAGAGGTAGAGGAAATTATACGATGCGTGGCAGAGGGTACATGACGCGGAATTTCCAAACTAGAGACGAAATGGAAAACTGAAAACCGCGTGTGTTACGGGTCGGATTCACGCGGAAACCGGTTTTGGGCCCAAAGAAAAGATGTCAAATATTAGATTCGAGAAGGAAAGATGTAAACTACGGGGCAGGAAGTTTAAGGCCGCGCCTATAGCAGATGGGCGCGAAATGTTACGTAGTGGCATTCCCAGTACGCAGTTGCGTGACCGTTCGTCCTCGGGCCAGCGGTTGCCGGAGCAGCGTACATTGTATTTGGCAGCAGACACAAACAGCAGACGTCAGAACAAGATGGCTGCCGTAGAGAGAAACAGGAGAGGCGGGATCGGACACTTCCGATGGCCGGTTTCAGTAGTAGATGAGTGTAAAAATGAAAATAAAGTTAATATGTCATATAATAAGGATAACTTAGTATCGGAATCGTGCGAAAAGACTTTATTAAAGAACGAAAGGGAGGCAGAAAAGGCGAGTGAAAAGGGAAATATTGGCACTGTTATTGATGTGTGTGAGGTAAAAGACGTAGATATGAGGGAAGTTATGATGAATAAAGAGGCAAGGGAGGTAGAATATGCCACGCAAAAGACGTGTGCACAACGAAAAATACGTGAAAATGATGTAAAGGAGGACGTTAGTGAACATGACATTATAAGCAGTGCAGACGAAATTGTTGTTGATGGAAAGGTATTTTATGATTCTAATGCAGAAGGGTCTAGTAAATATTTCGCACAATTACCTGAGAATGATAATAAAGAGGAAAATGAAATGAAAGTTATCGAAATATATGACGATTATACTAAATATGAAGTTAAGGCTGAAATCGTTCAAAGTGATATAACAGAAGTGTCTGACTGTCCAAATGATGTGCATTATGTAGAAAATGAGTCGAAAAACGAAGTGGTTGAAACATCTAGTGATAATCTGCCTCACTGTTTAAAAGTTGCTTTCCTGCTAGAATCTGATAACGAAAATGAAATCAGTGATAGTTCAGATGATGAAGGGTATATGAATATAGATCAAAATGAATATACTAACTTTCTCTATTGTTCAAAAGTTGAGTACTTAAGTGAATCTGATGGTGAGGAAGGGAGTAGTGATGACTCCAGTGAAGATGAATTTTCAGGTGTAAATGAAAGTGAATATACTTTTACTGAAAGAGGGTATGAGAAAATTAGTGACATTTTTCCAAAGCAAGATATAGAAAGTAGAACTGGGCAGAAACCGAATGAATTATTCAATAATGTAACACAGGGGCATAATTTACAGGAAACCCCAGATGATACTATACTGGGGCAAGCCTTAATAAATGTTTTAACTGAGTGTGAATTACAGGAACAAAAAGGACCACCTGATAAAATAATAGCAGAGCAGGAGATGTTGTACCTTGCTAAAGACTTTGAAATTCCAAAACCTAAAAAGCCACCTGATGAAACAAAACGTTGGCAAGATCTGGATAGCTTAGTGAAAGATGTAGCAAGTAGGAGGCCTAAAAAACCACCAGACTTAAGTGACTGTTTTATGAACCATAAAAGACTGCCTTGTTAATAGAGAGACTGGGGGCAGGATGCTGTATGTATTTATATTGTTAATATAAGGCATGACTTTATTAATTTTGTATCAGAGTGTTACCTGAAAGTGGAATGTTGTTTTGTTGATCCTGAGACCTGGGGGGGGGTTGCTTATTATTTACTGTACTGTACTGTATGACTCTGCTTAGGAACTGTTTCAATTTTAATTGGATACTTACTGTTGCCAGTCTAATTATGAAATAGGGCAATATAGTGTGACAAACCTGAAAACTTTATGAATAATGATGCTTATAGTAACTTAATGAGAGTGCAAAGAACTCCAAAAGGATAATAATTTATTTCTAATGTACTTAAAAAAATTAGAAAGGACTTATGTTTGCACCATGTTGTGTATTTAAAAGTACATGTCCTCAGATGAGGTTTGTTAAGCCTCAGGGGACATGCATTCTTTGCATTGTCAGGTGCCTGACGAGCACCAGGGACCCGAGTTGTTGCCAGCACTACTTCCGTTTCTTTTCGTGCTGCCAATCTTCCTCTTCATCATTCAGAACTTTTACTATCTTCTTTCCTTCTTCTCTATCAGAGTAAAATGAAAAGTGTAGAAATAATGTAACATACTGTGTATTGTTTGTGAACAAATAGAAATGAATAAATAATATGGGTACAATAGAAAATGACCAAGAATAATGAAAGTATAGTGAGTATTGTAAAAGAAAAAAATGTAATGGAAAAGTAATTAAAAGGAAAAATATGGATGAGAAATGGTAAGAATACTGAAAACAAGGTAAATAAATGCCACAATATGACTAAATGTAAATGTTTTGAAAAATGTTCTGTGTCAAAATTGAGGAGAGAAACCTGATTAATATGTGTAAAGTAGATATGAGATATATGTGTCTAGTGCCACAAAGAGTAGGCAAAAGTCACTTACAGAAGGACGTAAAGTTACTGTTCTGATCTTGACATATTTGATAACATTAATGTGTAATTATACTGAGTACTGATGAGTAAGAAAGCGGGGAGAAAAACTATAAATCAGGGACTCAAATAACCCCTGAACATTGTCATTATGCCAAAAATGTCATTTAAAATTTTCTTGACCAATGTATATATTTTCTGAAGTTGTCATTTGAAAAGAAATGGTTTTGTTGCCAGTGTCTAATAACTGTTTCAAAGTTGCAGGTATCATGTTTTATACCATTAATGCAATTTGTACCAAAAGTGTGACAGAATGAGGAAAAACTTGAAGATGATGATAATGAACTGCTCAAAAATATGTTGTTGGGCAATGAAACAAGATAAAAGAATAAAAATGATGTGGTCCTGAAGTTAAGGACTACCAAATAAGCTGTGTTGAGCAGTAGCCAAAGGACTTGCCATTGTGGGGCAAGGAGCTGATAAGTGGTCATAAACTGCCAAACCTAGAGGATGGGGCAGTGTGTCCATTTAAAAATGTGTTTTCTTTAGTGTTTTAATCTAAAGTGTGTTTTTGTGCCTAAATGTTTATAAAGACTGCCAAAACAATAATGGGCAGAATGTGTATAACTTGGACTGCTAGTGCTGAGGCAAGCAGTGAAGTAAGTTAGGTTTTTTGCTCAATGAGCTATGAACTGACTATTCTTTCTGCAGTCAGTGAGAAGTTATTATAAAATAAAAATACATTATTATTCAAATGGATGTAGATGTTTTTGATACTAGGTGTTTGGAATAACTTAAAGTTTAGGACTGTCTGTTTTAAAATTACAGCAGTGATGATTAAAGATAGGATCTGAATAGGTTAATGTGCTTATGTGAAACAAACATTTTGGACTGCTATTAATGAAGAGCAGCTTTAAAGTTAATTGTTTTGAGAAAACCTTGAAAAGTTACTTTTGTATTTAAAGAGTCAGTTGGAAAGAGTTCTCATAGCTATTTTGTGTAAATATTTGTGCATATGTTAATGCAAACTGAAATTTTCAACATTCCATTAATTGCTGAACCTTGCAAAATGTACTATGATCATAAGTTTACTTGTGTGTCTCTGAAAGTTTCATTCTTTAACAACATTGAAAGACAAATTTGTATTTTGTTGAGTTAAAAATGTTCTGTGCTATTGTATGTGTGTTATTTTTTTGAAAGCTATACCTATTCTACTAATGTATAGATTATTTTGTGTACTGTTTGTCTTTTATTTAAACTATATGTGTGTGAAATGAACATGCTTAAAGGTATCCTGTGTAACGATGAAAATTAATTTCCTTAAACCAGTCTGTGGATGAAAATTAGTGTAAAAGTCTCAATTTTTCTTAATGTATATGCTGTATGTCTGTAATATGTATTTTTTTTTCCCAACTGAAGTTGGATGGTATAATTTCTTTTCTGTAGCCACCACCACTTAGGTGTTATGGATGTTTCCTTGAAGTGTCCCTTACAGGAAACTTCAACGAAACATGGGGCATGTGTAACACCATAGCTCTAATGATCTACTGATTTATTTTGCTTTTATTTATTTAATGTTACTTCTGTAAATGTGTGTGATTGAATGGGTAACACATAACTGTATATTTCTTTATTTGTTAATATGTGCAAAAGTTCTGTGTTATCCAATGCGTTTGTTTGTTGTTATGTAAACTGCTGATCCTCACTTAGGAATCTTAGCAATTATTGCACCATAAGGTGTAGTGGTTCCCCACGGGAACGGTATTGCATCAGAATGCGCAAATTGTGTTTGGCCTTGCGGAAAAAGGTGGGGCTGGTAGCAGTCGGAGGTAGACGAGGAAGTCAGTCGGAAAGCACACGGAGACGGAGACGGAAGCCGTCGGAGACGAGCCACCAGACGGACACGAGTTACGAGTCCGTGCTATTCCATGGGAAAGACGCATATTGTGCTGATTTCCAAGAGAGGATTTTCATGTTTCTCTCCAAGGGCTCGAATAGTTGGAAATATTCTGGAATTTGTCTCTATCATCGCCATCAAGAAATCGGCCTGCAATTCCACCTACCTGCATGCAGTTGCCACCACATTGCGCAATCATTGCTTCATAGTGACATTATGATGTACGGTGAAGGATCAACTTAAAGGATGTGCTAATGTGCTGAAATATAAGGTAATTTATAGCTGAATTTGTGTATCTACCTTGACTTTTCTCCTCATCATAACCTCTTAGGATCCTCACCGTTTGGACTATACTGATTACCGAGTGTCCTTACTGAAAGTACATTGGAGCCTAGAGTGATTTTGTTAATTAAAGCCTCTTGAACTGAAAAATAATTTTCCTAGTGAAAACTGCTTATTAACGTGTTGTTGCCAACTTCAAGTAAAAGTTCCTAAGACTGAGGCTTATAATGTTTCTTGCTTAGTAAATGATTACATTACTGCTTATTATTGCAAATCGCAGAAGGTGAGTCAGTGTCTTGTATATATGTTATTTTTGTGTCTCACTGCAGTAAAAGTGGAAAACTGCAATAGTAGGAAATTATATATTCAGGTTTACTCTTTCTCTCTCTCGTGTATTAGAAGTGCATATTAATAATAACGTTATAAAAACAAGTCACTTTGTGTAAAGTAATAGTGTGTTTTGGTAGCTGTTATAATTTTGCAAATTGCTTCTGCTGCTCTAATTGTTGGTTTCAACTTTATCATATGTATATGTATGTATCAGAGTTAATTGCACTCGCTTGTGGTCAAGTATAGGTTGTGTTTATCTGTTAAAATTATTAATTACTATTTTCTTCAACGAGAATGTTGATCATTCTTTTGCCTAGTTAGGCTGGCGGCCGTTTTACCATTATCAGTTTAACAGTGCAGGAAGGCAATTTCTTCGTTAGTCACTGTTTAATTAGTTACGCAATTCTGACTTTCATTTCCGATAAGCCACTTTCGTTAGGTACAACATGGTCAAACAACAAAATTCCTCTCAGAGGGTAACACTGTTCTGAGTGCGTTATACCATAATTACTATAACAAAATAATTTTGTTTTGTAAACTGACTCCTACTTTGGGGTTATGGTGTAATAGTAGCAGAGTGTAGTGTTATACGTGGCTTTTCTTTGACAGGATTACTTTTTCTGTTAGGACATAATAAGTAATATACCAAACTTGGTATTTGATTACGCAAGCTACGTAAACATTGCGCCACCACGCAGCCGAGTAGTGTTATAATATGTTCTCATTAATACTACAGTTCATAGATAGGTAAGGGGTTTAGTTATTTCATTGGCACATTTCTTTAACACCACACTTGAGATACCATCCCATGCAGAGGAATACTTGTTCTTTTGCTCTTCTAATGTGTTAAATATTTCCTGTTGATTCACCTCCATAAATTCACGCTCTATACTATCTGTGACATCATTTGGTGTGCCAGCGTGTTAATCTATTAGAGTATGACAATATTTATTATAATGAGAATGATCTTCCAAAAATAGTTTCATGGCTGAGAAGCAATTGAACCTTTTCGATTCCTCCCTCCAAAACCTTTCATTTCACTATTTATGTGGTAATTACCCTCACCGGACTTGATGAATGTGACACAGCTCCCAAAGGCACCATCAAATCGACATGTAGAACAGACTCTTTAACAGTGTAGGATTGAGCCAATGTCTGCACATTCTCAGTAGCAGTGCTGATGCATCTCTTCGAGATGAAGGAGATGGTAAGACACCTTTTTAACATTGAATAATTTTTTAAAGCAGAGAATTGCAATTTCTTTCCAGAGGTTGCACTTGGATCCACAAATGAAGCAGAGAGCACTCCTACAGACTAACATGGGACTTTTTTTTCCCCAAATCTATTACAATTTCTCTGAGGCATAAAACTGAAAATAGTCTCAGTAAGCTGTCACAGGTCAGCTTTTTCCACAGACAAAAGAAAAATTACTTTAGTGATTAAAGTGTGCAGCACTGAGAGTAGGAGCTCTTCCGGGTATAGGGATGTTGACCAGGTATATTACAGATATGTTCATGAACCAATGTTGAGGAGAGGGGGAGGGAGGGAGGGAGGGGGGGGGGGAGAGAGAGGGGGGGACGGAGGGGGGGGGGGGGGCAGGAATTCTGGCAATTGGCCTCTACATTGCTGCCTGACCTGTCCTCCTCTACAGCTCAATAAGGATTGTACGATCATGCAAGATTATGGACTCCATTTTTGGCAATGTTCTGTATAGGCTCACAATTTTTTTGACTGCAGGGCAGCACTGAAGCAGACTACTGCACTTCAAAATGGCATACTTTCCTATTTACAGTGGGGCAACTGCAAAGTCCACAGTATTTCCCTCTGCACTTGGCACAGTTAAATCTGTAATTTTGTGGACTCACTATGATATCTAAATGTGTGACAGAATTCTGAAATGAATGAAAAGTCTTTACTCCACATTCCAGAAGGGGCCAAGTCATCATCCCCCTCCTCCTCCCCCTTTTCCTTGCGGATGCCTGTGATATACAGCCTTATTGTATGGCTCTGCAAGTATGGAGTTAAATCAAAATTTTCATAACTATGCTGTTGCCCAGAGACCACTGACCTCACAAATGAATGAGTATTTGCCACTTAGAGCAGTGCAAACAACTGCAGTGTTGGTTTGTGCAAAAGTGGAAGGTGATATGAATGTGTCAGAGGGAGTGATTTGGTACTGGGATGTGACTGTGGATGTGGCAGATAATATTTACCCAAGAATGTCATGGAATAGTGAAGTTCGAAGGAAATGGTCCAGTAATCCAGTACCACTTTTCCTACCCAAGCTTGTGCTCTGTGTTAAAGAACTAATCATCAGCAGACCTTTAAATACTAATCATCCTTCTCTCCTTTTCACAAAAAGCTCTTGATAAGCAAATGCTTTTAAGTATTCAGTCACTACTGGTAACATATTAATTTTTTTATGACAAACTACTAGCAAGAGGGGAAAATGACTTCCACATTTATCACAAAAATAAAGATAGCCATGTAACACATACAGGGTAGCAAAGAAACATGAAAGCATGAAATTGATATTGGCAACCGTGCTCACTAGAAAAAGTGCGGAGAAGGCAACAAACTGTGAAGCAACAATGGACTTCCAGCAGTGCAGAAAATACATCATCATATGTGCATTTTACTATATACATTATAATAGAGGGAAACATTCCACATGGGAAAAAAATATCTAAAAACAAAGATGATGTGACTTACCAAACGAAAGCGCTGGCACGTCGATAGACACACAAACAAACACAAACATACACACAAAATTCAAGCTTTCGCAACAAACTGTTGCCTCATCAGGAAAGAGGGAAAGACGAAAGGATGTGGGTTTTAAAGGAGAGGGTAAGGAGTCATTCCAATCCCGGGAGCGGAAACACTTACCTTAGGGGGAAAAAAGGACGGGTATACGCTCGCACACACACACATATCCATCCACACATATACAGACACAAGCAGACACATGTCTGCTTGTGTCTGTACATGTGTGGATGGATATGTGTGTGTGTGTGTGCGAGCGTATACCCGTCCTTTTTTCCCCCTACGGTAAGTCTTTCCGCTCCTGGGATTGGAATGACTCCTTACCCTCTCCCTTAAAACCCACATCCTTTCATCTTTCCCTCTTTCCTGATGAGGCAACAGTTTGTTGCGAAAGCTTGAATTTTGTGTGTATGTTTGTGTTTGTTTGTGTGTCTGTCGACCTACCAGCACTTTCATTTGGTAAGTCACATCATCTTTGTTTTTGGATATATTTTTCCTACGTGGAATGTTCCCCCCTATTATAATCATATATATATATATATATATATATATATATATATATATATATATATATATATATATATATATAGAGAGAGAGAGAGAGAGAGAGAGAGGGAGGGAGGGAGGGAGGGAGGGAGGGAGGGAGGGAGGGAAACATTCCACGTGGGGAAAAAAATATCTAAAAACAAATATGATGTGACCTACCAAACGAAAGCTCCGGCACGTCGACACACACACAAAACTCAAGCTTTCACAACAAACCGCCGCCCCATCAGGAAAGAGGGAAGGAGAGGGAAAGACGAAAGGATGTGGGCTTCAAGGGAGAGGGCAAGGAGTCACTACAATCCCGGGAGCGGAAAGACCCACCCCAGGGGGAAAAAAGGACGGGCACACACCCGCACACACACACACGCATCCATCCACACATATACACACACAAGCAGACATATTTAAAGACAAAGAGTTTGGGCAGAGATGTCAGTCGAGGCAGAAGTGAAGAGGCAAAGATGATGTTGAATGACAGGTGAGGTATGAGTGGCGGCAACTTGAAATTAGCGGAGATTGAGGCCTGGTGGGTAACGGGAAGAGAGGATATATTGAAGAGCAAGTTCCCATCTCCGGAGTTCGGACAGGTTGGTGTTGGTGGGAAGTATCCACATAACCCGGACGGTGTAACACTGTGCCAAGATGTGCTGGCCGTGCACCAAGGCATGTTTAGCCACAGGGTGATCCTCATTACCAACAAACACTGTCTGCCTGCGTCCATTCATGTGACAGTTTGTTGCTGGTCATTCCCACATAAAATGCATCACAGTGTAGACAGGTCAGTTGGTAATCACGTGGGTGCTTTCACATGTGGCTCTGCCTTTGATCGTGTACACCTTCCGGGTTACAGGACTGGAGTAGGTGGTGGTGGGAGGGTGCATGGGACAGGTTTTACACCGGGGGCGGTTACAAGGATAGGAGCCAGAGGGTAGGGAAAGTGGTTTGGGGATATCATAGGGATGAACTAACAGGTTACGAAGGTTAGGTGGACGGCGGAAAGACACTCTTGGTGGAGTGGGGAGGATTTCATGAAGGATGGATCTCATTTAAGGGCAGGATTTGAGGAAGTCGTATCCCTGCTGGAGAGCCACATTCAGAGTCTGGTCCAGTCCCGGAAAGTATCCTGTCACAAGTGGGGCACTTTTGTGGTTCTTCTGTGGGGGATTCTGGGTTTGAGGGGATGAGGAAGTGGCTCTGGTTATTTGCTTCTGTACTAGGTCGGGAGGGTAGTTGCGAGATGCGAAAGCTGTTGTCTGGTTGTTGGTGTAATGGTTCAGGGATTCCGGACTGGAGCAGATTCGTTTGCCACGAAGACCTAGGCTGTAGGAAAGGGACCGTTTGATGTGGAATGGGTGGCAGCTGTCATAATGGAGGTACTGTTGCTTGTTGGTGGGTTTGATGTGGACGGACGTGTGAAGCTGGCCATTGGACAGGTGGTCAACGTCAAGGAAAGTGGCATGGGATTTGGAGTAGGACCAGGTGAATCTGATGGAACCAAAGGAGTTGAGGTTGGAGAGGAAATTCTGGAGTTCTTCTTCACTGTGAGTCCAGATCATGAAGATGTCATCAATAAATCTGTACCACACTTTGGGTTGGCAGGCCTGGGTAACCAAGAAGGCTTCCTCTAAGCGACCCATGAATAGGTTGGCGTATGAGGGGGCAATCCTGGTACCCATGGCTGTTCCCTTTAATTGTTGGTATGTCTGGCCTTCAAAAGTGAAGAAGTTGTGGGTCAGGATGAAGCTGGCTAAGGTAATGAGGAAAGAGGTTTTAGGTAGGGTGGCAGGTGATCGGCGTGAAAGGAAATGCTCCATCGCAGCGAGGCCCTGGACGTGCGGAATATTTGTGTATAAGGAAGTGGCATCAATGGTTACAAGGATGGTTTCCGGGGGTAACAGATTGGGTAAGGATTCCAGGCGTTCGAGAAAGTGGTTGGTGTCTTTGATGAAGGATGGGAGACTGCATGTAATGGGTTGAAGGTGTTGATCTATGTAGGCAGAGATACGTTCTGTGGGGGCTTGGTAACCAGCTACAATGGGGGGCCGGGATGATTGGGTTTGTGGATTTTAGGAAGAAGGTAGAAGGTAGGGGTGCGGGGTGTCGGTGGGGTCAGGAGGTTGATGGAGTCAGGTGAAAGGTTTTGCAGGGGGCCTAAGGTTCTGAGGATTCCTTGAAGCTCTGCCTGGACATCGGGAATGGGGTTACCTTGGCAAACTTTGTATGTGGTGTTGTCTGAAAGCTGACGCAGTCCCTCAGCCACATACTCCCGACGATCAAGTACCACGGTCGTGGAACCCCCGTCCGCCGGAAGAATGACGATGGATCGGTCAGCCTTCAGATCACGGATAGCCTGGGCTTCAGCAGTGGTGATGTTGGGAGTAGGATTAAGGTGTTTTAAGAAGGATTGAGATGCAAGGCTGGAAGTCAGAAATTCCTGGAAGGTTTGGAGAGGGTGATTATGAGGCAGAGGAGGTGGGTCCCGCTGCGACAGAGGACGGAACTGTTCCAGGCAGGGTTCAATTTGGATGGTGTCTTGGGGAGTTGGATCTTTAGGAGTAGGATTAGGATCATTTTTCTTCGTGGCAAAGTGATATTTCCAGCAGAGAGTACGAGTGTAGGACAGTAAATCTTTGACGAGGGCTGTTTGGTTGAATCTGGGAGTGGGGCTGAGGTGAGGCCTTTGGATAGGACAGAGGTTTCGGATTGGGAGAGAGGTTTGGAGGAAAGGTTAACTACTGAATTAGGATGTTGTGGTTCCAGATTGTGTTGACTGGAATTTTGAGGTTTTGGAGGGAGTGGAGCTGGAAGTGGGAGATTGAGTAGATGGGGGAGACTGGGTCTGTGTGCAATGAGAGGAGGTTGAGGTTTGCTGGAAAGGTTGTGAAGGGTGAGTGAGTTGCCTTTCCGGAGGTGGGAAACCACGAGATTGGATAGTTTTTTGAGGTGAAGGGTGGCATGCTGTTCTAATTTACGGTTGGCCTGTAGGAGGATGCTCTGAACAGCCGGTGTGGATGTGGGAGAGGAAGGGTTAAGGACTTTTATTAAGGAGAGGAGTTGACGGGTGTGTTCATTGGCTGAGTTGATGTGTAGGTGAAGGATTAGGTGGGTGAGGGCAATGGATTGTTCAGTTTGGAACTGGTATAGGGAATGATGGAAAGAAGGGTTGCAGCCAGAGATGGGAACTTCAAGTTTGAGGCCTTTGGGGGTAATGCCAAATGTCAGACAAGCCTGAGAAAATAGAATATGGAAGCGTAATGTGGCTAGGACAAAGGCATGTTTGCGGAGGGAATGTAAATAAAACTTAATGGGGTTGTTGTAGGGGTGTTGTGAGGGTGACATGGTATTAGAAGGTGGAAAGAGTAACATGAGGCTGAAATGAAAATGAAAATATATGGGGAGAGATAAAGGTGAACTGGAGATCTGGTGTGAAAAAAGGCGAGAAGATGTTGGTTACAGCTGGGCTATGTTGGACTTGGGTTGGTAGACAACGATGTGCACAAAGGTTAGGTGGTTGTGTTGCCGCCAAAACACGTTAAAGGACGGAGAAATTCGGGAAAATTTCGAAAAAAACTGCGTGTAATATATTAAAAGGAGTGGTTTTGTGGTGGCAGATTATGAAAATGAGGCTAACTATTGTCTGACGAAGAAATAATGACGTTAAAACCTGTGGGAAGCGGATAAAAATTATCAGTGATGTGCGAAAAACGGAAATAAAGCGAAAGTTATTAGAACTAGCCGAAATGGTTGTTTAAAAGGTGAAAGGAGCTTTCGCATCTCGCAACTACCCTCCCGACCTAGTACAGAAGCAAATAACCAGAGCCACTTCCTCATCCCCTCAAACCCAGAATCCCCCACAGAAGAACCACAAAAGTGCCCCACTTGTGACAGGATACTTTCCGGGACTGGACCAGACTCTGAATGTGGCTCTCCAGCAGGGATACGACTTCCTCAAATCCTGCCCTTAAATGAGATCCATCCTTCATGAAATCCTCCCCACTCCACCAAGAGTGTCTTTCCGCCATCCACCTAACCTTCGTAACCTGTTAGTTCATCCCTATGAAATCCCCAAACCACCTTCCCTACCCTCTGGCTCCTATCCTTGTAACCGCCCCCGGTGTAAAACCTGTCCCATGCACCCTCCCACCACCACCTACTCCAGTCCTGTAACCCGGAAGGTGTACACGATCAAAGGCAGAGCCACATGTAAAAGCACCCACGTGATTTACCAACTGACCTGCCTACACTGTGATGCATTCTATGTGGGAATGACCAGCAACAAACTGTCCATTCGCATGAATGGACACAGGCAGACAGTGTTTGTTGGTAATGAGGATCACCCTGTGGCTAAACATGCATTGGTGCACGGCCAGCACATCTTGGCACAGTGTTACACCGTCCGGGTTATGTGGATACTTCCCACCAACACCAACCTGTCCGAACTCCGGAGATGGGAACTTGCTCTTCAATATATCCTCTCTTCCCGTTACCCACCAGGCCTCAATCTCCGCTAATTTCAAGTTGCCACCACTCATACCTCACCTGTCATTCAACATCATCTTTGCCTCTTCACTTCCGCCTCGACTGACATCCCTGCCCAAACTCTTTGTCTTTAAATATGTCTGCTTGTGAGATATCTGCTTGTGTGTGTATATGTGTGGATGGATGTGTGTGTGTGTGTGTGTGTGTGTGTGTGTGTGTGTGTGTGTGTGTGTGTGCGCGCGCGGGTGTGTGCCCGTCCTTTTTTCCCCCTGGGGTGGGTCTTTCCGCCCCGGGATTGTAGTGACTCCTTGCCCTCTCACTTGAAGCCCACATCCTTTCGTCTTTCCCTCTCCTTTCCTCTTTCCTGATGGGGCGGCGGTTTGTTGCGAAAGCTTGAGTTTTGTGTGTGTGTTTGTTTGTGTGTCTGTCGACGTGCCGGCGCTTTCGTTTGGTACGTCACATCATCTTTGTTTTTAGATATTTTTTTCCCACGTGGAATGTTTCCCTCTATTTTATATAGAGGGAAGCATTCCACATGGGTGGGATATATCTAAAAACAAAGATGATGTGACTTGCCGAACGAGGGCACTGGCGGGTCGGTGGACGCACAAACAAACACAGGCACACACACACGGGATTCTGGCTTTCGCAACAAACAGTTGCTTCGTTGGGTGGGAGGGGGGGGGGAGGGGGGTTTTGGGGAGAGGGTGGGGAGTCGTTCCGGTCCCGGGAGCGGAGGGACTTGCCTTGGGGGGAGGGAGGGACGGGTGTGCGCTCGCGCACACACATGTCCATCCACACATATGGATGGATATGTGTGTGTGTGCGAGTGTATACCCATCCTTTTTTTCCCCCTAAGGTAAGTGTGTGCGTGCGAGTATATACCTGTCCTTTTTTCCCCCTAAGGTAAGTCTTTCTGCTCCCGGGATTGGAATAACTCCTTACCCTCTCCCTTAAAACCCACATCCTTTCGTCTTTCCCTCTCCTTCCCCTCTTTCCTGATGAGGCAACAGTTTGTTGCGAAAGCTTGAATTTTGTGTGTATGTTTGTTTGTGTTTGTTTGTGTGTCTATCAACGTGCCAGCACTTTCGTTTGGTAAGTCACATCATCTTTGTTTTTAGATATTACTATATACATTGTAACACTTTCACAGCTGCAGGTTGAGTGTTTCAGCAACATAATTTGATCCCACACTGTCATCAGGTACTGTCCTTGCATGTATTGCAACATGGGTTCAACATGTTGAAGAGATTGGTTCAGCTTTGAAAAAAAAGAGTCTGGAGGGGGTGGGAGATTATACAATCTGTACATAGCCTTGAAAATATTCCTGCCACTGAAAGGAGTCCTCACCATTCAATGCGAGAAATGTCTCGACCTAGCAACTTTGATGTCGGAGCATTCACAGAATACTTCAGTTTTAATTTCATCCACTCAACCCACAAATTTTGTAACAGCTGAATCTTAACCTGCAAATTTAGTGACCACTATCAGATAAAATCAGTGAGGATGCAAATTTCACCAAAATCCTCAAGTGTCCAATGAAATCCATTTTCACTTGGTGGTTACGAATATAAGCAGAACTGTTAACGGGATTAAGGAAATCCTGTTCAGTGTCACTAGTGTGCATTACACAGTACCAAAGTTACCATACGGTGTGCAATGACATGTCATGGCTCTTACTGCGTTGAGGATGAACACACTTATGGCACAGACACACACACAAGCAGTAAGTCAAAACTGTTACAGATGTTTCTGATTACAAGACTCCACACATTTCCAAACCTTGATACTTAGCACACCTGGTTTCAACAGGTTGAGGCCACCCTGCAGAATGCCAGTCTAGGGCAGCAATAAAACATTTGTATGGTAATAATAATGTACAGAAAGTTCTGGCTGAAAATTATTAATTATTTAGGAAGAAAAGAGACAACTCACTGAAAGGCAGAAGTGCTGCATCATCGTTAAGTACACAAGTAAAAGGTACAGAGCTTGGTTAGCTTTCAGAATGCACTTTCTTTTTGTAGTTGTAGGACGGACACACACACGTTTCCCTACATTGTGATCAGTCGACTGCCAGCTTTTTACTGGCCCACGATGAGTGCACTGGTGTGAGGTGGGGCTTGAGGGATAGACAGAAGGAGGAAGCAGGGAAAGGGTCAAGGGAAAGGTGGGGGAGATGATGTCTAGCGGCTTGTGGGAGAATGGGGAACAGCCTGTGGGCTAGCTAAGGGTGCGGGTAGAGGTGCAAGTGGCAGATGGCTGGGTGTTTGATTTCACAGACTAGGGTATAACATAACACCATACAACTAGCTGATGTGAGGACACAAATTGGGCAGGATTGCTCTGTACAGTGCTTTACACACTGGTATGACTACCAGCCAGTTATCATCTAAAACGAATGGCCACTGCCAAACTGTTGCTTAAAAACAAGATGGACTATCCAGTGGCACAACATGCAGCAGAGCACACCATGCGAAATTTCAATGCCTGCTCCACAACCCATGCAATCTGGATCCTCCCCACCACAATCAGCTTTTCTGAGCTGCACAGATGGGAGCTATCCTGACATCACATCCTTCGCTCTCGTAGCCTTCTTGGCCTAAATCCAAGGTATCTTGCTGCTACCCCTGCCCTCCTCCCCTACCCGACAGACAGAGAGAGAGAGAGAGATAGAGATAGAGAGAGAGAGAGAGAGAGAGAGAGAGAGAGAGAGAGAGAGAGAGAGAGAGAGAGTGGGGGGGGGGGGGTGCGAGGGTTCTTTTTTATGAGGCTATCTGCAGAGTATTACATACCAGGCTAAATTAAGAACCTTAGCTCAGCTAAAGATACAGAGTGATGAGGAAATCAACATTCTAGCTGAAAAATTATGCTGCACCACACAAAATCTATGCAATAAAAAATTGTACAAAAATGAGCATTTGACTTGTCTAATTTTTAAAAGTGGTGTTTCACGCATTTTGCAGTCATGTTCAACATATTTCAAAAATAAAGTTTTGTTACATTCCTTCATGTTTTCCTAACTTATTTCCAAACAGTTGTAATATTGTACATCAGTTGTCGGGATATAATATCAATATGCTGCCATTTGTTACACACTGCTTCTTTGGTGGGAACGATGCTCTGGCCTTTGATGTGCTTTCGCATCCAAACCTAACTGTCTATCTCTACCAAACATAATTGTTGTTATTGTGTCCTAGTTGAGTGTGTATTGGAAAGGAAACACTGTGATAACTTCCCAATCTTGCACCAAAACAAAATGGAATCAAATTTATCTATTCTTAAAATAAAAGAATTTTGTTACACGTTTTTACAGGTATAACCACAACACACAAATCACAAAAAAAATCTTTTACACATTCACACAGTAATCTAATACGAAACTTGATTACAAACTTTTTTGGTGCATGTAAGGAACATAAAGTTGTCTATAAGAGAAACATTGCTACCTCAAATCAATTCCACATTATTTAAACTACTGCCCCCCCCCCCTTCCCCATGACTTGCTGACCATGATCAATAGTGAAAGTTTCACAGGAAATTGCAGTCATTCAAAGTTAAACAAGGGAGCCATCAGAACAAATGCTATCTGCAAGATTATAATTATTCCATCCAGCACTAGTCCTCTTCAAATGGTTTTCCCAGTTATATTGGCTACAATCTTTTACATACAGCCTCTACTGAGGAAAGTGGCAGTGTGCTAAAATTCTGTATCAAAATAATTAAAGATCCCTCGTTAATCAAAAGATGGCATGTGAAATCAAGCAGGATCTAGGAACCAGATAGATAACATCAGGATCTACTATGGCGTCGAGAGGCTTGTATTAACCAGCACTTACTGCGAACACAGCAAGTATTTATTGTTTATTTTGCAAATGCATTCCATACTACTACAAGCATTTCCTGTTTTTCTTCATTGTCATTTCTTATCTGTGTTATCTGATTGCACTTGTTCAGCTGCATTTACTTAAAAAGCTGGTATAAACATAAGAAAAAACAAATGTAAAATCCGAGGGGCTAGTAGCACATGAGATATACACAATTTGCCTCAGGAAATGTGTGTATGACTGCCAAAATTAAATAAATTATGTGAGTTACTATCAAAGCATTTTACAATTTTTCCTAACAGCCAGTTAGTCTGCATACAGTTGTAGGCATGGCTACACATTGTAGTACCCCTGCATTATTTTTTATAATATATTAAAAATACTTATACTACTAACATACTAAAGGATTCTTTGGGACAACATACACGATACACATAGAATAAATGCTCATTATAAAACAAGGATATGTGAGTAATTACAGTGACATTAATATAACAATCCAAAAAACAATAGGTACATATGAAATAGAATTAAAATACCAAAACATGTACAACAAATTATTCACAGCCACTTTTAACAAAGCCCTCACAGTCAATGTGCACAAAATTAATCATTTCCTTCTGTTTTGTCTCTTGAAGAATGTTCTTCCTGGCCAAGACTATTGATACTGTACCATTGTGCTGCATTTTTCTGTATTCCTTATCTCTTCTTTGACCACATCTTTTTATTTCTCCACTCCCTCTTCTTACACCCATAAGGCTTTAATTGAAAAGAACTTTCCTGTTTTCATTTCCACAAGGGAGAACTTTTTGCTAAATTGCTTTCATCCTGTCTTGGGGAGCAAATACATGTTTAAAGTGTTTATTTGCCTTTTCATAGACCAAAATTTAAACATTCCATAAGTTTCTAGGACCCTAGGCTCCATTTTGTCAATATGCTGATTTTGACTCAAGATGCACAAGTTATACTTCAAAACTTGGCCTATTTACACCTGCACTAAATATTACTATAAGTATACAGAGGGGCCCAGAAAAATACAGATACTCTTTGTTAGTTAACATCTTCGGAACAAAATGACATGCCATTGCAATTCTGTGTGGCAGTGTAGTCCACTGTGTTCTCAACAAATCTTGGCACCCTTTTTCCAGCAGATGACACTGTAGCAATGAATGAAGTACAACTGTCATTTGAGCAATGCAAAGCTGCATTGAAGTGGTACTGGAAGTATGAAAACATGATGGAGGTACAACGGCAATGGCGTATTGTGTGCAGAACTCAGCCACCAACACATACAACAATGTATCGTATTTGGGATTAATATGAAGCTTACGGTACTGTTCAGGATGTTCATAAGGAAAAGTCTGGTTGACCAAAAACATCAACAAGTCTAGCTTCCAGTGTTGCTGTGTTACAATATTTTACTGGGTCACCTCAAAAATCTGTGAAACAGGGTGCATGTGACAGTGGGGTAAGCCCATCAAGTGCACAATGAATTCTGAAGGATGCAAAGAGGGATGTGTACATTCCACGATTACTACACATTATGGGCGAGGACAACCCAGATCAAAGGATGGAGTATGGCGAGTGGCTTGAAGGCATGCTTCAAGAGGATGAACGGGTTGCAGTCACGGTTGTCTGCTCTCACAAGATGCAATTCAAATTGAATGGTACTGTAAACCACCAAACTGCGTGTAAATGGGCTCCTGAAAAGCCTCACGGTCATGTGGAGAAAAATGTTAATCTAACCGGTGTTAAGATGTGGTCTGTCATTGTGCAGTTTGATTGGTCAATTCTTCTTTGAAGGTACTGTAACTGGTGGGGTGTACTTTCAGTCGCTGCAAATATCGATTTTACCTGCCATCCGAGCAGTGTTTGGAGACAAAACATTTTACCAACAACAAGATGTCATTCTGTCTGACTACTACAGAGATGTCTGACCCTACTTGGATGAAACTTTACCTGGATGATGGATACGTTGGAGCTATTGAGTACCATCACGGTCTCCAGACCTTACACCTCTTGACTTCTACCTATGTGGCATCCCGAAAAATGAAGTTTATCAACAGAAGCCAACTACAATGAAAGAACTATGAGAAACCATCAAGGCGTCTGGTGCAGCTATCACACCAGTAATACTGACAGCCGTAGTTCATAACACAGTTCAGCGGCATCGACATTGTCTGGCTTTTAATGAGGGTCACTCTGAACACACAAAATAACCTCCTCAACAACCCCCAGAATTGTAAGAAGAGTATCTCATTCTGTTCCATTAATATTAACTATCAAAGAGTATCTACATTTTTCTCTGTAAAAATTCGGCTACTGCTGCAACAAAAAAAAAACTGAACCTTCATTAAAAATCACAGCAATTCTCCTTCTGTCATTTCACTTTCTAAATACAGCCCACGTATTGGTCTGGAGCTTAAACTTTGTCACGGAGCATGGTACTATGTGGAAAATTACTTTTACTTCCTCTACTCTGGAAGAATCCACACTTTTGCTTTCCAAATGTGCATTTGCATTAGATTCTTGTGAAATGCCACTTGTGCACTCACCTCCTCAATTATGAATGAAACAAAATCCAAAATGCAATTTATCACTGTAAAATAAAATAGTTAACTGATAGAACAAAATTAATGTTACATTCATTAAAAGATGATACACTGCATATTTGCCAAATCTGCTTCATTTAAATTCTAGTATCTACGACTCTACCTTCTGGTCAAATTTTCTCTAACAGAACTGGGTTACAAGACACAGGTAAACTTGCAGTAATAAATATACAAATACAATATAGCTGAGGTACCTTCTTCCTATAGCCTCCAATCACACGTTATAAGTCTGGTTTCATGCATGAATGTATATGAGAATAATTTTATGATATAATGGTATGTAAAGATAATATTTTGTATGTTTAGTACCCCCTAGAAATTTGCATAGAATCCTATTTATTTCTTAAGATTTTCAGAAGATTCCACCATAGTCCATTCACCAATTAATCTACAACCCCCCCCCCCTCCCATACCACTATTATTTTTGCACTTTTACCCCCTATTCAACTACCAATTGTTAATTTTTCCAGTTGTAGATCTCTTATCATCATCATCCCTATGGTACAGTGTACTTACTTAAAACTGCTCCAAGCACATAAATAACTAGTATCTGTTGCATGAATACTATTACAGCACACACTAACACTTAAGATGTTGATGGCACCCAGTTCCACAAACTAACAATGGCATGGCAGTAAATAAAGATAAAAACTTACTCAGTGAGAGAATACACTACAGAAATCTTCTAGGTGAACGAACATGCAACACTCGAACATAAACGGAACTCGCAAGTCACTCGAATGATTGCCAACAGACTGTCAATGGCTACGCCAAGAATGTCGCCAATAACCCTGCAATTTTTTTTTTGTCAAGGGCGAGAAAAACATTCATTCCAAATTATTTAGTTCTAAATAACGTTTCCTGACTTCTCAACAATAAGCTCTTTGGGGTCACACTTTTGTAAAAGGAGTAACACACAATCCACAGAAACAGAAGACTGAAACATAATTCCAAAAAAAGAATATTTTTGTAACACTGTAACGAAATCTTTTTCCAGTGCAACAAAATAATCTGATTTACACAAAGATATATCAAGATGAAATGTGTTTCGTGACCTCTAAAAATACTGTAACATAACGAGCCAATTTACATAAAATGGTTAAAAATAGATGCAACAATCACTGTTCTTCACTCTCAACTGATATTTTTGAGTAATGCTCTAACGCTTGCTGCATAACGTCGGCACAAAACCCCGACTCAGGTATCTGAAAACAAACAACACCTAATCTTGACACCGCTTTTATGTTTCTTATATCGTCGTCCAGAAAGAGCATTTTGTTCAACTCAGTGTTGGTCTTCAGTCGTAGTTGCTTGAAATGTTTCGATTTTGAGGTGGGGTAAATTTCTGTGTAAGTAAAATACTTTGCAATGTCAAACAGATGAAGAAGCTGATACGCGCCCGCAACATCCTCTATTCTGGATGCAACCGCTAGCGTAATACTTCTCTCGAAAAGTTTATCTAAAATTTCTTTAACACCAGGAAAAACATCAACTACAACACCCGACGCGTCAACAATCTTCCTATTCGTCTGTCGGAATGGGCTCCGAACATTTTTATCGACTCTAAATGGCCACAAGGTTAAGTCCAAATCGAAAACAATTAGGGATGGCTTCATCATATTCATGCCAAGCGAATTTCGAAACATTTGAAGCAACACGTCTGAGAATACACATCCAGTACTTCAAAAAATGTAAAGTGTAGAACTATCATTCGTTCTGCATTAGGGATCGATATTTCACTTCCAACATCCACGGCACGATATCGATTAACGGCGGGCTTCCACAAGCAAGAATTTCGTGCACCTGTATCCCCCCGATCCACCCAGCGCTACGCTAACATACACATTGCGTTTCCACACGTCGAAGATGGAAATGCTACTTATGCGAGTTTCCAGATAGCGACAAGTGAAATTATTCTTACCGGAATTTAGCAGCTATTAGCCTAAGTGCTAATGAACAAAACAGCAACGGGAATGTCGGGTGTGAAAATGGTCATCTTGTAGCAGTCGCTTAGGAACATCCAATACGTTAATAAGGGAACTACTGAACAAGGATGACTTTTCGTTCGTTAATCATTTTCGAATCACTATAATCAATTTTGAATTTTTTGAGCCATAGTTCTGGCTCTATACAAAAGTCTAACACAAGTACAGTATGTAAGACACCATGCCAGCTTATATCTAATTACAAATTCCGTAACACTGACATATCTGGCAATTTAAGTCACTAAAATTCATGTATTGCATTCCGAAGAGCACTGTCTATACATTTTTATGTTGTCCACAATACATTGAAGGTAAATCGGAAAGCATTATTATTATTTTCAGGTTTAGTCAAGGTTCTAATAGGTCACAGGTGCTGTAAATGTGTGTTTGTTTTACTCGTGCAGCACACAGTTTTGTAACAAACTTTGTATTACTGGGCAGAACAGTCCATTACTCAATGACTGCGCCAGTAGGAACACTGCTATATTTGCACAGGATTTTAATAAGAGCCAAGAGTAGTTCTAAATCTATAGACAAAAAGAAATTTCCATTTCACAGTAATAATTACACTCAGCGACAAAGAAGCAGCTTCACATATATAATTTAATAAATGAAAAATACCTTCACATTATTGACTGTTCTGCAGTAATATGATTCGCAAAAAGTTTGCACTGTGAATTACCTCACTTTTATTTAATCCATTCGTCACTTCAAACGATGTTGTGTTACTCTGTTACAAATAAAAGAGTGTAACGAATTCCAGAACGCTACAAAGATGTTCCTATCGAATTTCTTAAGAGCATTTTGCCATTTAATAAAGTATTTATTGACTTAGTTGAAGCCCGTTATTTTGGTATGACACTGACTTTTCAAGCACATAAGCAAACGAGTCTGTCGAACGAACCAGAGCAGAATGAGTGCAGATCCACCTATAGGAAGTAGCTGGAGCTCTTAGGCAGTGTTAGGGAAGCGACGTTGTGTAAGAAAGTAAAACGACTTGCAACTTTCGTAACTTACACATAAGTTGTCATGACAGTGTGCTAGTAGTGTGCTTCCTCAACGTACTCTACTTATGGGAGTGACAATGAGGGGTCGCACATATAAGTAATTCATACCTATGCACACCCTGCTTAACACACTGACTGCCACATGACCCCCTATGGCACAATGCAAATCCTCACTCAAGACTGTTCCCACAACATGCCTGACGCTGTGTGCCTGCCAGCGGCTGCTCACTCCACCCTGCTTAGTGCAATATGTGCATTAATTTATGTTTCTTCATTGAATTCAGGTGCAATATCTTGTTCAACGTTTTGAATTTACTTTTTTTGTTACATTACCTTCAATGGAGACATTATTACCAATTCTTTGAAATTTCAACACCGCTCTACACCCGTATTAAATTTAACTGTTAATTTATACTTTAGTATGAACAGTGGGATTTGGTTCATCATAGAACAAGAACATAAATGGTTCTAGCTCAAACGGGTCCACCACTGTTAACTAGAGGGATGCCAATGAAAAATTACTGAGGGTGTTCAAAGAATCAGATTCTGACATTTGCATTATCTGTGTTATCAGATGAAGACTATGAGTTTGTGGACGCGACTGTTGCGACAGTAGTGCTGATGACAACGATTGTGTTCATAATAATGATGGCAATGGACTGCAAGAAATCTTAGGCAAGTAGAACTGTAAGAACCATAACTGCGACCAAGGCTAAACCAATAATACCTTTCCATCCCAAGAACACATTCACAATATGTGTTTCATCAACAAGCCTCGTGTGACTATGATTTTATTACAAACTGACCTTCCAAAGACATACTGTACCAATGAGAGCAGAGCATGTGGCCGCCAGCAGGCATATAGCATCAGACTCTGCTGTGTCTCCCCATGGCCTTGTGAGAGCCATTGTGTTAACTTACTGGAAGTACTGAATGGTGCAGGAAAAAAAGAATTTTATTGCTCAAGTTTTACTGAAGTGAGTAGCCTACACAGAGGTTGTCTACCTGCTGCAAACATGGCGGACTCTGCTGTACTGTTGACTGTACCAATAGATGTCTCTGTGGCCATAGTACTGTGAGTCTACACTGCAGCAGCCATTCTAGCAAACGAATTAAAGCAGCAGTTCATTACATCTTCAGTTTTATTTATTTATGTATGTCATCTAGGGATCATCTCACAATGATATAGGAGTACTCACAACTATATAGCAGAAATCAATAACTCAAAATACACAAGTTCTTCAGAGATTTTTGCACATACTTCTAGCACTTGTGGAGGGGAATAAGGTAGATAATATTTTGAATGCGAACCAGTGTTCAGAAACCTACCATTTCCATGCTACAATCATTTGAAAACATGTTGGTAATGCGACAACTTTTACAAGTTATTGATTAGGCATTACCCAGTACATTACTTGTTTTACAGTTACACTCATTAATAACCAAAGAAATTGCTCACGTACTCGTAGACGTGTAATCTTCAATGTGATGCAGTATGGCCTCATCCAATCCTGGTGTGCGGCGTCTCCTTGGAGCACCACAGTCATGCCTGCCGATGGTGAAGGTACCATTTCTCGAAGCCATTGAGTAATTGTGTCAAAAAGAATTTGCTATGGAACTGGACATTGTGGAGAATGATTCTAATAAAGGCGATGAGTTGCTCTTTCATTACCATGAAATTGGCGGTTCAGAAGTATCATGGCGCTGTATTCCGCAAACGTGTACACAACCATGTTGCTCTGAATCCCAGAGACATGTGAATGCGGCTCGAACCAGGTCAGAGAGTTAAGAGAGACGTCAAATGACATCAATCAATCTGACTTAAGCACTCCCCATCATGACTACACTGTTTCATACCAACCCAGCACACATGTTTCGAAATGGCTGTAGCTCAGAAACGGTATATTTCACGACGTTGGTTTCTATTCAAAATAGTGTGTACTTACACTCCTCTAGAAGTCCTAGAAGTTTGTAATGAGGAGTTCTGAATGCCCTGCATACGTAGATTACTTTGGCAATTTCTATAAGGAAGGGAACTGCAATTTTGGAATGTGTTACTGCCTTTTCTCCCTTTGTAAGTGACGACCTGCCAACGTCATACTCGTGATTTAGAAATGCTTTATAAGAAGTAACAACACGCATTCCAGTATTAGTATACTAAGCGGATGTGATTTACTGTGGCCCAGTGGGTCACTCTGTAAGTGCTGCCATAGTACACTGAAGGTCTGGAGTTTAAACCAACCGTGTGGCTGAAATTTTCTTTACTCATCACCTGCCTCACTTCTGGCATTGATTTGTTATTGCAAAAAAATTCCAAGCTGTACTGTAGTACGAATTCCACGTTAAATCGTTCTAAAGTCGAACAAAAGCAAAGGATTTGCCAGAGGTAACAACAGGGCCATTCTGGTGATCACAGTATTTATAGTATTTATTTTTTACAGTTTCCTCTTAATGTGTAGCCAAACTCTACGAACTAAAGTAAAGGGCACCTTCCAGAGTACCACAAATTATATTCTTCCAAATCATTTGCCTATAGAACATGAAAAAATTAATGCATCAGTGACGTCTTAAGTGTGTTATTTATTCTAATCTTATCTCAACAATAGCTACAGGAGCGATAAATAGGGGCTGTAAAATATCTCCTCCATGCCTGCCAGCCCAGATTTCGAAGAAATCAATTACGTTAAACTCAACTTGCACTTTGCTCATATGAAATTCTGAAGCTGTGATCTAGGTAGTCCAGCAAATGCAATATTTCTCGATTTCCGAAAAGCATTTGACTCAGTACCACCCCTATGCTTCATATCAAAAGTACAATCGTATGGGAAGGAAGCGAAATTTTTGATACGACTGAGGAATTCTTGGTATGGAGGGAGCAGCAAGTTACTTGGGTGGAGACTCATCGGCACAGGTATACCCCATGGAAGCATGATGGATCCCTTGCTATTCATGTTATATAGTAATGGGCTTGCAGACAATATTAATACTTACATCAGACATTTTGCAGATGATGCAGTTACCTACTGTATAATGAAGTAGAGTTTCAAAGAAGCTGCAGAAATATTCAGGCAGATTTTGATAAGATTTCAAAGTGGTGCGAAGATTGGCAACTTGCTTGAAGTGCTGACAAAAATAAATACGAAAAAATTTAGGATCATATGACTGTGAGTCAGAATTGGAATTGGTAAACTCATAAAAATAAAAGGTAATGTAAACAGTGTCAACTTGCTTCCAATGTTGAGAAACGAAAAAACGAAACAACATATTCTATGATTATAATATCAATCTGTCATAATTGGAATCAGCATGCTCATACAAATAACCCAAGTGTAGCACTTTGTAGGGAATGAAATTAAACTATCACATAGGCTCAGTCATGGGTAAAGCAAGTAGCAGACTTTAGTTTACTAGTAAAATATCAGGCAAATGCAATCAATCTACAAAGGATATTGCTTACAAATCACTCGTGCAACCCATCCTAGAACATTTCCCAAGTTTGTGGGAACCATACCAAATAGGAGTGATGGGGGATATTGAATGTACACAGAGAAGAGTAGCACAAATGCTCACAGGTTCGTTTGACCTGTGGGAGAGTATCACAGAGATGTCAAAAGACCTGAAATGGCAGATCCTTGAAGATGGACGTAAATTACCATGGGAAGGCTAACTTACAAACTTTTAAGAACCTGCTTTGAATGATGACGCTAGGAATCTACCACAACCTCCTACATATCGTTCCCATATGGATCATGAGGACAAGATCAGACTAATTACAGCATTCACAGAGGCATTTAGACAATCATTCATTCCACTCTCCATATGTGAATGGAATGAGGAAAAGCCCTGATTACTGGTACAATAGAACATACATCCTGCCATGCATTTCACAGTGGTTTTCAGAGTATCAATATATCTATCAGTATGGAGTCGAAATTTGTGAGACATATAATAGTATTTTCTCAGAATAGCTGGCTTGGCTTCATTTTTCTGTGAAAATGAAGATTTGGAATATCTCAAGTGTGCTAATTTTATTTGTAATGGGTAGTTACACTTTTTTAATCAAATGATATGCAGGTTCTAAGCAATAACTACAATTTTTAGTTATCTTCGTGAGATAACTGCAATAGCAGCTAAATAAATGTCGTACAAGTCTGTTATTCACACTCATACAATAAGGCTCATCCACATTTTCATACAGGAACTTGTCAGTAACATATTAAGGAGATTAATGTCAAGAAATAGTTAAACAAGAGTCGTTACTAGAAAGAAAGATATAATTATTTGCACTTAAATGTTTTTTACAGTGACATACACCTTAACAGACCGAAGCCAGGAGGAGGAAAGATAATGAAGAAGAAGAAAGACAGACCTCACATCGTGATGATATTGTAATTTATGCTCCTGCAACCAGATTCTGAAACACTATTGATTTAATGGCTCAGTGCATAATTATATTGGTTAAGTGCAAGAAAAAATTATGATATGTCATTATACAGCCCCTTTTGACAGAGAGAAGGAAATGATATTTACTTGACAGAAACAAACTTAAAAGTCTTTCACTATTCCAAATGTCAATGAGTTATAAATATCAAGTTTCTTAAATAGACCAAAAGTTCAAATGAGTGCTTATACATTGACAGAAATAAAATTTTCACTACTTTCGTTATCAAACCCACATATTGTTCAGAGACTGTCTTTCTTTATGCTGAATTATTATGTTCGATAGTTTTTAGCTGAACAAAATAACAGCAGTTACAGTGGGTAATTATCACAAGGAATAGTTGCTCAATATCCTTAGTTCTTATGTTTATTTAACTCATAGCACCAAATTTCAGATGGTTTGGTTCCATCCATGATGTTTTCTTGAAATAATTTGTATAAATTCTGGTTAGTCATTTAATCATTAAAATCTTAATTACGGATTTCGGCTGGGTGGGACTGCTAATGAGAGCACTTAAGACTATGGACCAGGTGCATTGGACTGTAGATGCGATCTCATTATGTCCCAGAACCCATCATCAAAATCAGGGCTATCCAGAGAGGTTACTAAGAGTGGACAGGATACCTTGAGGTCGTTCAGGACAAGGTTCTATGGGGATTATGAGTACGTCTACATTTGGTGGCTCACACTGAAAAGCAGATGGACTTATAGTAGAGTAGTTGTGCACATGAAATATCTATATGTATGAAAAGAAAACCTTTTGTTATGGTACAGTTAATGGATTTTTTTGTCTGGTGATAATCATTATTGCTTGATCAGAATTTATTTGTAAGAAATTTTCGTGAGTATAGCTTGAGGCTATAATATTGTAATATGACCCTGACAGTCTTGGCTAAAGTGGAGTTTTCATACAGTGCACAATAGACAGTTTTAAATCGTCCTCATTAGTTACACACTAGACTAGAAACAATGAAACACAGACACAATATACAGTGCCTCTGCACATCATTTGTACCATTTGGTCAACTTTAAAACAATTAATGTCAGTCTGTGCGATGTTAAGAATGTAGGCCTTAGAAGTAGCATACCGACAAAAACTGAGTTTAAAGCTATCACACTGGGTGTGCCACAGTTCGAATCATGCCAGGCTGCAAGAGTGACAGGTGACCACATACAGTATCAATTCAGTGACCATTGTGGATGTGTATTTTGACAGACGATTTTGCAGAATTTGGTTCAAATCTCTGGATGAAGGGACGACTCCTTTTGCAACTAGAATTGCCATCTGTCTCCAAGACATATCGGTACTAGTAAGTGAAACAAACTTTCGTTTTCATGTAGTTCATTCAGTAGGTGACACAGTTACTTCACATCACCACTGATTACTGTTTCACCTTTTATTCAGCACAAACAGTCCTAGATGCACATACTACAAATAACAGCTTAGACTGGATAAAATAGGTTTATTCTTTTCTCCTTACCTTACTCACAGAACACTTTATACACATTAGACCTAACTCATGAGTAGTTTAATTTACTATTCGTCTAAGAATTCATCTTATGCCTTTACACTGAATTGCAAATTTATATTTAATTACAACTTACTTTCTCTGTGCAGTGAGATGATTTGATCAGTTTAAATGCTGAGATTGTGTATGTCATTTCTGCTCAGATTCGAACACAGCTTAAGGCATATAGCATTCTTGTTAATCACAGTCAGCAAGACAATGCCACTCACTCATTTATTGAAAAGTGAATCCAATAAATTACCAATATATTTCTTTTTATTTGGTTATCTTTAGCTGACATTTTAAAGCTGTCTGGCTACTTACTTACTACAACAAACAGGTGTATAAATGTTTACAAAAATGTATGTAAATAATAAAAATAGTCCAATTATCTTGTCTAATTCAAAATTTCTTACTTTCTTAAAAATTTAAGCCAGAAGCATCTATATTATATACCAGGCATCATATTATTACTTACAAATTAATAATTGATACATTTCTTATAATCTGCTGTATATGTAGGGCTGAAAAGTAGATTACTAGTCAGGATATCTCTTTATTATTTTATCAGACAATTTTGTGGCCAAGATTTTCTGTAGGATATGGTCATTTTACGTTTCTTCCAGGAAGAGAACATCTCATTTTCAGTGACTTTTAAGACTAAAATCTCTTTACATTTTTTTACCTTATTAATAAAATTATTTCCTTATGAAGGTTCTTTATTACTGCTTTTATAGCTTTCACTTATGACACGAGGAAGTTACTTATGTATTAGAAATAAATCCCAAATAACTCATGAAATTGCGTTTCATAAGTTAAACAATTAGTTTTATTTTTTACACTCTTGCTATCATAAGGTAAAAAGTTCATTTAATGTACAGAATATCAAGCAGACATTATGAATAAACATTGCTTGAAAGTTTATAACTTATGCTTCAGCGTAGAGTATACGTGCTTATTCTACTACTTACCACAGTGCAGTTTCTATGTTCATAGACATTTGCCACTGCATTACTCATTCGCACAGATCTCTGAGAACACTCTTGTCTATTTTTTGCTAATGTGGATAATATTACTCTTACTTCTCTTTGTTTTAGGTAAGGTGCCATCTGCTCTATCTCATACATATTGTTACAAAAGCAGCTGATCAGCACAGTCAATTGGGTGTAGTGGGTATGATACTAGACTGTTACTACGAGGGTCATGTCTTCAAAACTCACCTGAACTGTAAAATTTTAATTTCTATATTCGGTTCGAGTACATTCTAGAAGTATCCACAAATGTCAATAATCATTGTGCTGCAATGTTCTGTAACTTATATACGCCATATGTGTTCTGGCCAGATGCAGTTCGCTCCACGCTTTTATATGTGCAAGTGCTGAATAAACCTACGTTAAGTGAAGTTAGTGGTCGTCATTTATAATTGCACCTTCTTCTACGTGACATTATTCTGGTGGAGATGCTGCGTATTGGAGCTTGTGATACTGCACATTATCGACGACGCTGTGGCTCCCATCAGGCCACGACAGAGCCGCCGATTACGTGGCGAGAAACCCGAGTTCGAGCCTTATTCAACAGATCGCAATCTATCGGAGACAGAGGAAGAAGAGGACGTTACGATGACAGCAACTGTTTGCCACCACATGAGACATCCTTCCGAGTTCTCTGGTGAAGATGGCCAAGATCCAAACAAGTGGCTGAAGGTATATAAGCATATTGTCAAATTTAACAAATGGGTTGACACCATGTGTTTGGCTAACGTATTTTTCTACTTGGAGGGCAGTGCCAAACAATGGTATGAGAAGAACGAGGAGAAGTTCACAAGCTGGGAAGTATTCCAGGCGGAAGTATTTCAGCGATACACAACGACAGAAGATCAAGGCTGAAAACAAATTAAAGTGCAGGGCACAGCGTCCAGGAGAAACTACAACATCTTATATTCAAGAAGTCTTGGAGCTGTGTAAAATAGTGGATCCTTGATTGAAGGATGGATATAAGGCTTCACATCTTGTAACACTTTGATGCCGATGTGCTCTTTGACCATTTATTATTGTAATATACTTGCTTTTATCTTCATGTAAATTTATGTACACTATGTATGAATTAATTTGTTTATTTTGCTGTATAATCAATTAGGTATATTATGTAAATATCGCTGAGCAATCGCTGAGGGAATGTTGGGAAAACGTTAGGTTATTGTCAACGAATAAGTATCGTTGGAGTAGTGGCGTCCCTGGACGCGGGAGGATGTTATGTCAGAGCGCGCGCTACACAGAGAGAGGACTCTGGCATGAGACTTGGTGAAGTGCGGATGCATGGATGGCGTGCACTGTACTGGAGGAGTGATTGTTTAGCGGTACATGGCAGGTGATGAGATTGGGCGGTGGAAATATTGGCTGCAGCAACATCAAGAACTCGCCACGCCAATATCATTGCCAATAACTCCTGTTCTCGCTAATTACCATGGAAATAAGCCAGCAGCAGTATCATTGTCAGCAACTTCGTCACGGCGAGAATGGACTGAAGTAAGATTCCTGCATCACAGCTTATTGTCAACTAGTTTTGTAACGGCTTTACTCAGCTTTGTGGTGTTTTGCGAGTGAATAATTACCATAGTTTAATCAAAACTGTTTACCCGTGATTCTCCTAAAATCATTCACCAAGTAGGTTCCTGTCCTGTCCTATTGTTACAATTATCCGAGTACTGTAAAATTGCAGTGCCAGTTGATTTTGCTTATGAACTAAATGATTCAGTTAGATTAAAGATTTGAACTTAAAGCATTCAGTAATTTCAGTCTCACTAACTTTAAATTTGAACTTTAATCTGAGGCGATCTAATTGTTGCAAATAGTAAATCAGCTAATCAAATTAAAATGATTCCTGGCACTATGAACAAAAGCACTAACTAGAATTAATGAGTGAGTGCAAATATCAGTGATTATTGTAATTTGTTCTGGTTCACATTTTGGCTTGCATTCGTGCTAAAGTATAATAATTACCTTTTGATACAGTAGTTATCAATTTTTACTTCCCTGTCCAGAAGTCAATAGAGTTTCTTTTAATTATTTTTTGCCATTTTCCAAAATTCATATGAAAATAGTAGACATTGTGAGGTAGCGCCATTGTCGCAACAGTAAGTAATCATTAATCTAAGTGTTATCTTGTATGTTTTCAAAGTTTCAGCTGTATTAATTAATGATATTTCGAGTACAAACTATTTTCTTTCTCGCTTTGTTACGTAAATGTTTCAATTGTTTTTGCTAATGTGCGTGCAGCCCTCTGTTGCCACACGTGTTCGAGTAATTCTTGACATTGACTGTTCGGCTCATTAATTCACTTACTGAACAGATATTTTACCCAATTGGGCTGGCGATCGTATTTCTTTTAGCTATAATTATTTCAGTAACTCTTATAATTCTGTTCCGATCCGCGTGGTACCCCTTCTCGTTGGCACACTATGTGATTGATAGCACAAACCTTTCAAACAACCATACTAAATTTTACAGTAATTAAGTAGGCGGAGTAAGTTGTCCTAGAAGGCATCTTGTTGTTAACCTCCTCCTCATTTATCGACTTTATATTGAATCTTCGGAACGATAGCCTTTTCAAAATTTTATTCCAATTGTTTAGGCACATGCTTACATGGTCATATATTTCTAACATTGTCGATAGAAGGGAAGGGGACGTTATAATCTCATGAAGGGTGTTTCTGAGGACATGCATCAAGCCCTCTCCTGAAGGAGGTTTCGACAGCAGACGACTTCATAAAATGGTGCCATAAAATGGAGACAATTCATCAAAAAAGAATTACACGCAAGAAGTTTCAACGGCTTCCAAACGTTGTATCGATGTCTGTGATGGAGGAAGGAACTGATTTCACAAGTGTTCTTTGTCAGATAGTGAGAGAGGAAGTTGAGAAGGCATTTGGATTGCACAGCGAGCAAAAAACCGAAACGCTTCAAGAGGTTATAAGGGAGGAGGTGGAACAAACATTGAACCCAATCTCTCGTCCTTCATTTCGCTTTAAAACGGCGAAAAAGTCGAGACACAGGTGAAGTTACGTTCCTACAATGCCGCATGAGCAACCTGTTTGGGCACCAAGGAAGACTGACGTCTGGAGGACCCAGGATAACCAACCAGTATGTTTCCACTGTGGACAACCGGGAAATGTGGTGCGTGTCGGGAAAGGCGGCGGATATTTGATGACGCGCGCGCCAGAAGACAGCAGACCAATCTTAGCCGACGCCAACTCCGCGACGACGAAGATGAACAAGAAGATGTGGGTGCAGGACGACTTAGGTGACCATCGCCGCAAGCTAGCCGCTGGAGAGGACGCTCCACAACATGACGATCAAGGTCGCCATTGGCGTTTAGAAACTCCAGCCGATCACCTAGCCGCCGCAACCTGGAAAACTAAAGGGTGCGTTCTTCCTTGGAGGTGAGACCGCCCAAGAGAAGAATCCTCCGCCGTCGATCACTACAAAAATGATAGGAAACTACGTCGATATCCTTATGGATGGCCGACCAGCACAAGCTCTTGTGGAGCATCATATTCACTCGTTTCGGAGAAGTACAGTCACCAGTTGCAGCAAACCGTATTTGTCGAGAACAAAACATCTCTGCTGAAGGTGGCTAATGGGAAATATGTAAAACCTACAGGAAGATGTATCATTCGTGTGGGTATAAGTGGCCATACATAGCCCTTAGAATTCATCGTCTTACAAGAGTGTAGTAATGACGTCATTCTCGGATGGGGCTTTTTGAAAGCTTCTCAGGCAATTATAGATTGTGTTAGGTCGAAGATTGTGCTAGACGAGATGAGATATTGTGGACAGGAAGATGCGCGTCCGAGTGTGTGGAGAGTATGTGTGCTAGATGAAGTGATAATTCTTGCACTCAGCGCTAGAAAGGTAACTGTCACGTGTCATTCCATGCATCAACCCATGGATCTTGTAGTGGAATGTAGGATAAGTATGCCACTGAAGAATAACTTGATCATCCCAGCCTCTGAGGTCTCGTTTAAGAACGGATTCGGTGAACTGAGGATAGCTAACTGTCGCCGAAAACCGCAGATCCTTCCAAGACGCATGCGTATAGGAAACGCTGTGCCGTTAGTTGCCAAACAGCTGAATGTCATAGAAACCTCCCATGCCGAGTCAGTTGGCTAAATTGGCGCTACCACTACGAGACAAGATCTTCTAGCTCGACTATCATCAGATCTCACTAAGAAACAAGAGAAGAAGCTACTCGCCATTCTTCAAGAGGTCTCTGAATGCTTCAATCCAGAGATGAAGAGCAAATTAGAAAAATCGACGGTGAAGCACCGGATTAGCACTGGAGACCATCAACCAATACGCCAGAGAGCATACCATGTGTCGGCAACGGAACGACGAATAATTCGCGACGAGGTAGAGAAAATGTTGAAGAATGACGTCATTCTACCTTCGCAGAGCCCATGGTCGTCACCAGTGGTTTTCGTCAGGAAGAAGGATGGCAGTTGGCGCTTTTGTGTTGATTACAGGAAGCTTAATAAAATAACTGAAAAGGACGTTTACCCCTTCCACGAATTGGCGATGCACAAGATTATCTGAAGGGGGCTAACTTTTTCTCAACCCTGTACATGTACTCAGGATACTGGCAAATCGAATTAGATGCGGCTGATCGTGAGCAAACTGCATTCATCACTCCTGAGGGGCTGTATGAGTTTTCATTCAGTTTCTCTGTTGATCCAGGAACACTTCCAATGTTGTTGTTTTTTTCAGATCTGTAGTCGCACAAATCTTTTTTTTTAGATAGGTTCACAACACTTCGATCACCTTGTTTTTTAATTGCTCATTTATATTTTTTATCTTTTCGCTGATTTGTACAACCTGATTAGTCAAATCTTCTTGTTGCTGCTTCATACTTTTCTGCCTCTGAGTCAGGGTGCTCATAATACTAGCCATGGCATCTATTTTTTATAAAATTAACATGATAGGATCTGGTTGTGCTCTGATGGGTTTAGCAGTAGTTTTGTGTATAGCCAGCGACGTAATTTTACTCATCACAACAATCATGTTATTTAAATTTTCAGTGATGAATTCGCCCCTGGTGTCTGATTTGACTCAATTGCTGGATAAAAAGAAGGCATTGTCCTGAACTGCTGATGGATTATCACCATACTACACCACAATTCAGTTCGTTGAATATATTACTTATCGTAATCCAGTTGACAGTTTACAGATAATATTAGTGCACAGCTCAACAAAATAAAAATATTTCTTTGCAAGATAATTTTTATTGCTACTATAATCTGCATGCACCTAATTCGGGTCAAACAAAATCTTGTGGCCTTCTTTTAAAATAATCATATAATAACTATAAGTTTTATTACTGGCTACATTTTCTACTTTCAAAGAATCAAATAATGAAATTTTCCAGCTGCAGGTCACAGAACAAGGCAAAATGAGTGGTCTATTACGAGGTGTGGCTAGAAAAAACCGGACTAGTACTGGTGAAACAATAAAACGAATGCAATAAGGCTGAAAGTCTTGTTCGACAAGATCGCCGTTTAACAATCAGAGCAGTGTCTGAGTTAACAGGAGTTGACAAGGAAAGTGTCGAACAAGTCTACCGATTTTTTCAATGTTTGCATCAGTTTTCGCTGACAATGGTCTGCCAGTGCGAGTGTCATCACTGGTGTCTTCGCGGCCATCTTTAAATCGTTTAAACCACTGAAACACTTGTGTTCGTGATAAACAATCATCGCCGTACACTTGTTGTAACATTACAAACGTTTCACTTGCAGATTTTCCTAGTTTGAAACAAAATTTGATGTTAACACGATGTTCTTTCTGTACACTCAACATTTTCCGACGCACAGACAAAACGTCAACTACTTAAAACAGACGCCACGGGCAGACTGAGTGCAGGAGGCAGATGAAACTCGAGCAGTAGGCGGAGCGAGAGTCACGTGACAGGCCACGCGACTTTCAGCCTTATTGCATTCGTTTTATTGTTTCACCAGTACTAGTCCGGTTTTTTTCTAGCCACACCTCGTATCTTACCTCACATTGTAGCTGCATGCAATGACGTCTTTACAAGGATTTATTAATAGTATCATTTCCTTATTTTATATTCCTAACTTTAATTTCATTCCTAATTTCCAATAAATTTCGTTCCCTTTTTTGAGCTCATCACAATTAATATGTATATCTCGGTGGGTTACATAAAAAAGAAACAGTAATGGAATGTACATATTCTGGAGTAAAATTACCTACAAGGCATACTAATGCCTATTTTGACAGTCTTATTACAGTCGCCAGTTTAACTCACTGCAATAAGAACTGGGCGAGTTAAACTGACAAAAAGTCTATGAATTTAAAATTTGTAAGACGCAAATATTACTCTCTTGGAACAGGAAGATTGGCTTCATATTTTTGAGACTGTGAAGGTTTGGAAAAGCATAAGTTTGCTAATCTGATTTGCAATGGACTATGAGATTTTTTTGAACACATGATATTCAGAATCTAAGCAATTATTATAATTTGCAGTTATCTCAGTGAGATGGCCATAATGGTACCTAAAGAAATATCGCCCAAGCCAGTTATTCACACTCACACAATATGACTCACCTAAATTTCCACTTGGGAACCTGTCAGTAACATCTTAGAGAGATTAATCTTCAGAAATAATAAAACAAGGCTCATTACTTGAAAATAAGAAATAATTATTTACACTTATATTTGTTGACACTTATACACACATCTGAACAGACCAAGGCCAGGAGGAGGAAAACTATAAGAAAGACAGATAAAAGACAGAGCTCATATCACAAAGATGTTGTAGTTTATATCCATTCCCACAGATTTTAAAACATTTTGGATTTAATGGCACATTGCATACTTATATATGAGAAAAGTAGTTTTACTAGCACAATAAAAACAAGAAAAAATACTGATATGTTGTTATACCCCTCTGTAATATGCAATTTGATATTTATTTATTGGTGGTTTACTGCATTGAATTGCTTCAAGTTTTTCGATTGCATAACAAATTCATACTTTTCTTAAATTTTCATGGTCGCCAAAAATATGCTAGCCGATCAAATTTAACTCACATGCTTGAATTAGTTATCAGGTCTACTCCATTTAGAGGATTCTCCATAAATCTGAGAATGGTCCATATATGCAAAAGTTGTTATTTATCATTCAGTATATCTAGTACATAACATTTCAACATTACACTTTACATGTTAATCCACCAACATGGCATTTACATGTTGTTTAATTACTATACCATTTTCAAAGGAACATGTTTACAGTTTGCATGATTACTGCCACAGAAGCTTTAAAAATGTAAGAAACTAGTTTATCCTACATGCAACCATTCTCTGATGAGTAATGAAATCATTTTCTGGGGCAATTCAACTTACGGTGGCAATATCTTCAGAATGTAGATGCATGTTGTAAAAACTACATCTGGTGTTCCTTCAAGAACATCATGTAGAGACATCTTCCAAAAAATTGGGCATTTGGACAGCTACTTCACAGTGTATGTATTAACCAATGTCCTTTGTTGTTGCCAAAATGTATCTTTGCAAAAATTAGTGAAAAGCTTTAATATAACATTAGGACCAAAAAAATCTGTACAAAGACCTCAAGGAGATAATATCAATACAGAAAGGAATCAGATGCTAGGATACATATGTGTTTTACAGTCTAACAGAACACATTAAAGGTTGTACAGATAATCGCTGGAATTTAAGACTGAATTAAAAAACTTTCTATTGGGAAACTCTTCTGTTCCATTGAGGATTATATGCAGAGAAATCTTTAAATTAAATATTTTAGATTTCTGTATATTAGAATTATCATCTTTACCTCTGGTAAAGGACTTACTTTTCTTGTAATTTTCAATAAGAAGCTGGTTTTCATGAATTTGTGCAATTTGTTTTATTTGAATATGGAATTTTTTTGTGTAAATCTCTGTGCTCATGAACCTCACAACATAAAAGTAATTTCAAGGAAATCAGCGACTCGAAATCAGCCTGTGGCTGTAACAAAACAGTTCTTTCCCTTCTCCTTCATAAGAGCATGTCTCTTTATATTTTTCAAATGTCTTTTTGCTTGGCCTGCCTTAGCGAACAGATGCATATTGTAGGTTATTTGATGTTGATTGTCTCTATTCCTATAATTAAATATGAAACAGATATGAAAAAAATTTTTTGTTATTGTTCTTATAATAAGTTCTCAAATGTGGATATGTACATATCTGTGTGCAAATTAAGTTTGTTGCAAATCTTGTTTGCTGCTTAATGGACTTGTGTGTGTGTGTGTGTGTGTGTGTGTGTGTGTGTGTGTGTGTGTGTATGTGTGTGCACAAGTGGGTGCATGTGTGTATATATCATGTAGCTTATCTAACAGTACACAGGAGGGCAAAACTTGTAAACCAAAGAGACATTCATTGTAAGTACAAGATTTATGAAGAATTGGAATTTTATTTTTGGACAACGAAAGGGTTATTAAGATATACTGCAAAATTGTCAGCAATATGTAAGGGATGTCGAGTGGTAGTTCTCTTAGCAACAGTAGTGCATCAAAGAACAGTGAGTTGACAGAGCTTCTCATAAGAATTGACTCATTTTAAATTTTGTCAGTGTTCTTTGGCGCCAACTCCTATATTTTGTGCATGTCTGTGTATTTATCAGACTGTCTTAAATATGGATAGGAACTGTGATTGCTGTGTTCAGATGCGAGCTGAGCAGGCAGTGTTGCTTCAGTCAAGGAGTTGAAGCTGTTGCCAATGGGCATCACTGTGTGAGACCGGACAGGGAGATCCAAGGAACGTCCAGCATAACCCAGATGTCCACTACTGAGGCAACCCTGGAAACTGCCTGCACTGAGGTTGACCCCTCACCCATGGCCGAGTGGGTGGTCATTCTAAGGTATGACTGGTAGCGAAAGAAATTCTGGCAGACCAGTTGGAGGGCCTCCCTTGTTCATTTGACAAACAGTTTTCAGGTGAAGTCCCTGAGCCAGATTAAGTCGCTTGTCCTGTTCCAGAGGAAGCCACTCAACCTGTAAGGTCTGGGCATTCACAGAGGCTAGGTTTATTAGTAGTTGGGAGCTCCAATGTTAGGTACATAATGTGGCCTTTTAGGTATATGACTGTGAAGAAGGAAAGGGAATCCGGTGTGCACTGTGTGTGCATAACAGGAAAAGTCATTCCAAATGTGGAACTGCAGGTGATGACTCATGTTGGTACTAACGATGTGTGTCACTTGGATCAGAAGAGATTCTCTCTGGTTTCAGGCAGTTAGCTGAAGTAGTAAGGACTGCCACTCTTGCTCGCGAGATGGAGGCAGAGCTCAACATCTGTCGCATCATTGCAGAACCGACTGTGGTGCTTCAGTACAGAGCTGAGTGGAGGGTCTGAATCAGAGGCTCAGATGGTTCTGCAACTGTGTACACTCCTGGAAATTGAAATAAGAACACCGTGAATTCATTGTCCCAGGAAGGGGAAACTTTATTGACACATTCCTGGGGTCAGATACATCACATGATCACACTGACAGAACCACAGGCACATAGACACAGGCAACAGAGCATGCACAATGTCGGCACTAGTACAGTGTATATCCACCTTTCGCAGCAATGCAGGCTGCTATTCTCTCATGGAGACGATCGTAGAGATGCTGGATGTAGTCCTGTGGAACGGCTTGCCATGCCATTTCCACCTGGCGCCTCAGTTGGACCAGTGTTCGTGCTGGACGTGCAGACCGCGTGAGACGACGCTTCATCCAGTCCCAAACATGCTCAATGGGGGACAGATCCGGAGATCTTGCTGGCCAGGGTAGTTGACTTACACCTTCTAGAGCACGTTGGGTGGCACGGGATACATGCGGACGTGCATTGTCTTGTTGGAACAGCAAGTTCCCTTGCCGGTCTAGGAATGGTAGAACGATGGGTTCGATGACGGTTTGGATGTACCGTGCACTATTCAGTGTCCCCTCGACGATCACCAGTGGTGTACGGCCAGTGTAGGAGATCGCTCCCCACACCATGATGCCGGGTGTTGGCCCTGTGTGCCTCGGTCGTATGCAGTCCTGATTGTGGCGCTCACCTGCACGGCGCCAAACACGCATACGACCATCATCGGCACCAAGGCAGAAGCGACTCTCATCGCTGAAGACGACACGTCTCCATTCGTCCCTCCATTCACGCCTGTCGCGACACCACTGGAGGCGGGCTGCACGATGTTGGGGCGTGAGCGGAAGACGGCCTAACGGTGTGCGGGACCGTAGCCCAGCTTCATGGAGACGGTTGCGAATGGTCCTCGCCGATACCCCAGGAGCAACAGTGTCCCTAATTTGCTGGGAAGTGGCGGTGCGGTCCTCTTCGGCACTGCGTAGGATCCTACGGTCTTGGCGTGCATCCGTGCGTGGCTGCGGTCCGGTCCCAGGTCGACGGGCACGTGCACCTTCCGCCGACCACTGGCGACAACATCGATGTACTGTGGAGACTTCACGCCCCACGTGTTGAGCAATTCGGCGGTACGTCCACCCGGCCTCCCGCATGCCCACTATACGCCCTCGCTCAAAGTCCGTCAACTGCACATACGGTTCAAGTCCACGCTGTCGCGGCATGCTACCAGTGTTAAAGACTGCGATGGAGCTCCGTATGCCACGGCAAACTGGCTGACACTGACGGCGGCGGTGCACAAATGCTGCGCAGCTAGCGCCATTCGACGGCCAACACCGCGGTTCCTGGTGTGTCCGCTGTGCCGTGCGTGTGATCATTGCTTGTACAGCCCTCTCGCAGTGTCCGGAGCAAGTATGGTGGGTCTGACACACCGGTGTCAATGTGTTCTTTTTTCCATTTCCAGGAGTGTATAATACCATACGACATAAGCGAATATAAACACAGTAGACTAATTTTCGTGTCAAATGATCACTCACTTCAGATACCGTTCAAATAGTAAAAATGGCAGTATTAACTCTTTGAACAAGACCGTGAACGTGGGCTTTCCATGACAGCTTACTATCCATCTGAACACCTAGAAATTTGAACTGTTCAGTTTCACTAATCATATGCTCAGTCTGTGAAATTAAAACTTCAGGTCTTGTTGAATTGTATGTTAGAAACTGTAAAAACTGAGTCTTATTTTGATTTAGCGTGACTTTATTTTCTACAAGCCATGAACTTAGGTCATGTACTGCACTATTAGAAACCATGCCAATGCTGCACCCTACATACTTTACTATCAAGCTAGTGTCATCAGCAAACAGAAATATTTTAGAGTTACCCACACTACTAGAGGGCATATAATTTATACAAATAAGGAACAGGAATGCCCCCAACACTGATAACTGGGGCAGCCCCCACTTGACTTTACCCCACTCAGACCCCACATCACAACCATTATCAAAATTATGAATAATGACAGTTTGCTGTCTGTTGCTCAAGTAAGAGTGAACCAATTGTGAGCTACTCCCTGTATTCCATAATCGTCCAACGTCTGGAGCGATATTTTGTGATCAACACAATCAGATGCCTTAGTTAAATCAAAAAGTATGCGATGCGTTCGAAATCTTTTATTTAACCCATCCTGTACCTCACAGAGAAAAGAGAATATAGCATTTTTAGTTGTTAAACGACTTCTTAAGCCAAACTGTACGTTTGATAGCAAATCGTGTGATATAAAATGAGCAATTATCCTTACATACACAGCCTTTTCAATAACTTTTGCAAACACTATTGGATAGAAATAAGTCTAAAATTATCTACATCATCCATTTCTCCCTTTTTATAAAGCGGCTTTACTACTGAGTACTTTAATCATTCAGGAAACCGACCATTCCTAAAGGATAAATTACAAATATGGCTAAATACAGAGCTAACATGTGTAGCACAGTACTTTAATATTCTGCTAGACACTCCAGAATATCCATGAGAGGCCTTAGTCTTCAGTGATTTAGTTATTGTCTCAATCTCCCTCTTGTCTGTATCACAGAGGAGTATTTCAGACAACAATCTCAGAAAGGCATTTGTCAAAAAAGTTATATGATTCCCTGTAGAAAATAAAATTTTATTTAATTCACCAGCAATGCTCAGAAATTGATTGTTAAATACTGTGCATAAATCTGATTTATCAGTAACTGAAAAATTTCTATTGCGAACTGACTTTATGTCGTCAACCTTGTGCTGCTGACCATACACTTCCTTCACAACTGACCATATGGTTTTAATTTTATCCTGTGAATTAGTTATTCTATTTGCACACCACATACTCTTTGCCTTCCTAATAACATTTTTAAGCACCTTACAATACTGTTTGTAATGGACTACTGTAGCTTGATTGTGACTACTTCTAACATTTTGATATAATTCCTGCTTTGTTCTACAAGATATCCTTATCCCACTAGTCAGCCACCCGGGCTGTCTATTACTGCTAGTACCCCGTTTAGAACGTTCTAATGGAAAGCAACTCTCAAAGAGCATGGCAAATGTGTTAAGGAAAGCATTATACCCTCCTGGAAATGGAAAAAAGAACACATTGACACCGGTGTGTCAGACCCACCATACTTGCTCCGGACACTGCGAGAGGGCTGTACAAGCAATGATCACACGCACGGCACAGCGGACACACCAGGAACCGCGGTGTTGGCCGTCGAATGGCGCTAGCTGCGCAGCACTTGTGCACCGCCGCCGTCAGTGTCAGCCAGTTTGCCGTGGCATACGGAGCTCCATCGCAGTCTTTAACACTGGTAGCATGCCGCGACAGCGTGGACGTGAACCGTATGTGCAGTTGACGGACTTTGAGCGAGGGCGTATAGTGGGCATGCGGGAGGCCGGGTGGACGTACCGCCGAATTGCTCAACACGTGGGGCGTGAAGTCTCCACAGTACATCGATGTTGTCGCCAGTGGTCGGCGGAAGGTGCACGTGCCCGTCGACCTGGGACCGGACCGCAGCGACGCACGGATGCACGCCAAGACCGTAGGATCCTACGCAGTGCCGTAGGGGACCGCACCGCCACTTCCCAGCAAATTAGGGACACTGTTGCTCCTGGGGTATCGGCGAGGACCATTCGCAACCGTCTCCATGAAGCTGGGCTACGGTCCCGCACACCGTTAGGCCGTCTTCCGCTCACGCCCCAACATCGTGCAGCCCGCCTCCAGTGGTGTCGCGACAGGTGTGAATGGAGGGACGAATGGAGACGTGTCGTCTTCAGCGATGAGAGTCGCTTCTGCCTTGGTGCCAATGATGGTCGTATGCGTGTTTGGCGCCGTGCAGGTGAGCGCCACAATCAGGACTGCATACGACTGAGGCACACAGGGCCAACACCCGGCTTCATGGTGTGGGGAACGATCTCCTACACTGGCCGTACACCACTGGTGATCGTCGAGGGGACACTGAATAGTGCATGGTACATCCAAACTGTCATCGAACCCATCGTTCTACCATTCCTAGACCGGCAAGGGAACTTGCTGTTCCAACAGGACAATGCACGTCCGCATGTATCCCGTGCCACCCAACGTGCTCTAGAAGGTGTAAGTCAACTACCCTGGCCAGCAAGATCTCCGGATCTGTCCCACATTGAGCATGTTTGGGACAGGATGAAGCGTCGTCTCACGTGGACTGCACGTCCAGCACGAACGCTGGTCCAACTGAGGCGCCAGGTGGAAATGGCATGGCAAGCCGTTCCACAGGACTACATCCAGCATCTCTACGATCGTCTCCATGGGAGAATAGCAGCCTGCATTGCTGCGAAAGGTGGATATACACTGTACTAGTGCCGACATTGTGCATGCTCTGTTGCCTGTGTCTATGTGCCTATGGTTCTGTCAGTGTGATCATGTGATGTATCTGACCCCAGGAATGTGTCAATAAAGTTTCCCCTTCCTGGGACAATGAATTCACGGTGTTCTTATTTCAATTTCCAGGAGTGTATTTTGGGATAACTCTTCCCATTCTACCCATTCTAAAGGGCAACGGCCTTGCCGCAGTGGATACACCGGTTCCCGTGAGATCACCGAAGTTAAGCGCTGTCGAGCGTGGCCGGTACTTGTATGGGTGACCATCCAGCCGCCACGCGCTGTTTGCCATTTTTCGGGGTGTACTCAGCCTCGTGATGCCAATTGAGGAGCTACTCGACCGAATAGTAGCGGCTCCGGTCAAAGAAAACCATCATAAGGACTGGGAGAGCGGTGTGCTGGCCACATGCCCCTCCTATCCGCATCCTCGAGTGAGGATGACACGGCGGTCGGATGGTCCCGATGGGCCACTTGTGGCCTGCAGGCGGAGTGCTTTTTGCTTCTCATTCTAAAAGGATATTTTTGACTCAGAAACGGGCGGTTCGGGAAATACTCGGTTAATACTCGGCAGAAATCAAACCTGCTTTTGGATCGGACTTCCTTAACTCTTGTGCAGAAAGATGCGCAGTATACTGCTGCATCCATTTTCAATGAACTACCACTCGAATTCAAAAATCTTAGCAGTAATCCATGCGCTTTCAAATCGAAACTGAAGAGTTTCCTCATGGGCCACTCCTTCTATTCCGTCGAGATGTTCATTGAAAACTTAAGCCTATACTTGTTGTATTGTTCATTCCGTTTACTTAAACTTATGGACTGACTTTTTTCGGGTTCATAACCATTTATTTTTATCTGTCATTACTTTTATGTTGTAATTTCATGTACTGACACGTTCCATGACCTTGGAGATTTGCTCCTCAATTTGGTCCTACGGAACTTGACGTGTAAATAAAATAAAATAAAATAAAATCGTCATAACTTCTGAATGGTTTGCGTTAAGACTATCAAACTGCACTGCTAGCCGCGGGACATGATGGGAATTAGTATGGTTTGGTTTAGCAACGAAGCCCACTTTCATTTGGATGGGTTCGTCAATAAGAAAAATTGGCGCATTTGGGGATTTTAAAAAAATGGTTCAAATGGCTCTAAGCACTATGGGACTTAAAAGGGGATTTTAAAGACAAGGTGTACGGCAATAACCCTAAAATCATTGCTGACCAGAAAACAGCCATTCAGGAGGTCATCGACAGCATCGATGTTCCGAAACTTCACCGGGTCATGCAGAATTTCGCTATTCGTCTGCGCCACATCACCGCCAATGATGGCAAGCATATCGAACACGTCATAACCTAAATCCAAATATCTGTAGTGACGTTTACATGTCGAATAAAGTGCGTGCACGCCGTAGTTTGTAAGTAATTTACATTTTTTTCTCGTAGTTCAATAATTGTCACCCTCTATGTAATTGGCATGGAAGTTAAACCTCACGAAATTTTTTGCTATATCACATATCCCTCTGGCCAAGCGGCCTGCGGTACGTGAAGAAATCAAGTAAATGCTTAAGTGGAACATCATAGAGCCAACAATATCTCCTACTTGCGGTCCATTATTAACTGTAATCAAACCAAACGGAAATATACGCTTAGTTCTGGATGCGCGTGCGATCAAAAAAATCGAGCCAATTCACACGAAACCAGAAATTCTGAAAGAACAATTGCTGAAATTTTTAGGGGTAAAGTACCTATCAATAATGAATTTAAAAAATTAGTTTTGGCAAGTACCATTAAGCAAAGAGTCAAGAAAATATACTGCGTTTATTTTTGGTGGCCGCAGTACCATTGCGTACTACCATTCTGACTTGATGTGAGTTCAGGTGTTTTCATTATTGTTCTAGATTAGTTCTAGGAACAGAATTACTGGAAATGGCAACGTTGTATGTTGATGACATCCTTATAGGCACACAGACATGGGAAGATCACATACGCATTTTAGAAAAGACATTATGTAAATTCGCAAAGCTGGTGTTGCAGCATATCTATAGAGCTCAAAATTTGCGCTATATTAGATTAAGTACTTAGGAAGGCATTAGACCAGATCCTAGTAAACTGGACGAAATTAAGAATTTTCCTTACCCACATGCAAGAAAACAAATAAAATCTTTCCTGGGTTTAGCCTTTTTTTTTTTTTTACACTCTTCGTGCCAAATCAATTACTCAACAGCAAACACTTCCTGGCACTTTTAAAGAAGAATCATGCTTGAGTTTAGACGAAACAATACACATGAGATTTTAACAGAATAAAGGAAGCATTGGTAAACTTAAATAGTTTGTGTCATCCTGATCTTAATGAAGATTTCTGTATTGCAATGATGCAGCATATACAGGGCTTAAATCATGGTCTTTTTCAGGTAACAGGGACTGGAGACACCTAAGAGGTAAAAATTATTGGTTTTGCTAATCGAACGCACGTATTCAGCCACAGAGTTGGCAAATTTGGGAATTATATGGGCTGTGAAAAAATCGAATCATCATATTTTTGAAAGAAATATGAAGGTATAAAGGTATACACTGACCACCGGGCGCTAATCTTTTTAAAGACATGCAAACTCGTACATCCGCTATTATCGCGATGGGCAATAACCTTGCAGAACTACTCGTTCGAAATAAATTAAAGGTGAAGACAACATAACTGCAGACGAATTATCACATCTACCTCAGAGACTGTCCAATGAAACAGACGATTTGGAACATCTGACGCTCCGATCCGTAGAACGCCAGTTTTCATTCTCTTGATAACGACGTCCTCTTGAGTAGTCCCCGCCCAGAGATCCAAATGGGGGACTAATTTACCTCCGGAATGTTTTACCCAAGAGGACGCCATCATCATTTAATCATACAGTAAAGCTGCATGTCCTCGGGAAAAATTACGGCTGTAGTTTCCCCTTGCTTTCAGCCGTTCGCAGTACCACAACAGGAAGGCCGTTTTGGTTAGTGTGACAGGGCCAGATCAGTCAATCATCCAGACTGTTGCCCTTAAACTAGTGAAAAGGCTGCTTCCCCTCTTCAGGAAGCACACGTTTGTCTGGCCTCTCGAGAGATACCCCTCCGTTGAAGTTGCACCTACGGTACCGCTATCTGTATCATTGAGGCACGCAAGCCTTCCCACCAACGGCAAGGTCCATGGTTCATGGGGGGGGGGGGGTTAGGCAAGTAGCAAAAACAAATATAGACGAGTGAATACTGTGGGTGGGTGTGAGAAGTAGTGTGGAATTTAGAGGGCGATATGTTTCGTAAACGCGACGACAACCCACCTGCCAAGTACTGAATCCAAAACAGGCTGTCTACGCAGAAATTCTATCACTCTTCCAATTGACTCCGCGAAGAACGATTGTTATGACGCTTACTCCGAAATGAATCGCCATCACAGAGACCACCATATGGATATAGCTATGATAGTGTCTTATTCTGCAAACAAAGAGAATTGTAAAAGAAACAGACATTGTATGTAAAGCATGGAAAGGACATGGATTATGAGAAAAGACTGTCTCAACAATGACGTCGAATAAATAGTTAACTTAAAAAACGCTAACCTTAGAACGATTTTATGTTTGTCTTGGGGCTTAGCAAACACTGCATATGATGGACAATCTGCAACGACATTAAAACTCATTAAATGGATGACATCAGTATATATATTGTAAATAAAAGCAACATGTATTTTATGTGTAAAAACGAATTGTAAATATTCTACTATCTGTTGTATATTTACCTTGTTATTTCTATATTAAAACGTATGCTTCCTCTTCTATTAATGATCTTGATGTAACAAGCCAAATATTTAACAACATGCGACAAAGTATTAAACCGTTACGTGTGAACTGTGGAAATGTTGGCATACAGCGAGCTACTGTGCGTATCAGAGACTGTTGAAATATGAACGTTGGCTGTGGCGTATTTGCTAATTCTGAAGGACTTTCCATCATTCCATCCACAACTTTGATTCCTATGCTACCATACTTACGTCAGCCTTTTCCAATTTATTATTTTATAACATGCCACACTACTTTGCTTTTATTTTCTGCAAAATACTGTGACTAATAATAAAGTATATATTGAAATGAACTTAATTCTTGTTTTTTTGGGCGTTGTGTATGTAAAATTGCAGATGTTGATGTTCGTTAAATGCTTGATTTATAGCTTGTAACAGATCTTTTAAGGGGAAAGAAAAATTCTGTATGAATTAAATTTGCCAATTAGTGGCAAAGATTTAATTTATGTACCTATGACAGGCGTAAGAGATATCTCAGATAATTTTTATTTCTAAAACAAAAGACAAAAACGTATTATTCTTTTGTTTGGTCTGTTAGAGTTTTGAGAGGAACGTCTTAGCGTAATCTACCAGATGCTGTACAGTTGCTTAGTGGATAAAGTAAGTAATCAAAAGTGTCGGTACTTTATTTAAAATGACAGTATAACGAACCTAACTGCTTATGTCATAAACAATTTGTATTTGTGTAGTAATGTTTCGCAGCAATCAGCGCGAAGATAACTAACGAAGGAAAATGGCCGTTAACTAACATTTTATTAGCGGTCTCGTATTATAATATGTGTCCATTCAGACAAGCAAACTGAATTTTTTAAACATCGAAGTCGGATGTTTCCTTGTCTGACGACCGACCGTAAGTTAACAAAATAACATTTTAATTGCGAGATCCATTATTCTCTCGAGGCTTTGCAAAAATCACTAAGAAGAAAGTCACCATAACAGTCAAGCAAGGTTACATTAATATTAAAGCTGAAATTCTATTTTAGAGACCGCAACTCAAACGTATAATCCGAATATTTATCTCATTCCATGAACAAGTCAACCTTTAGGCTTCTCTTCCATACTTAGTAAATTAAAGGGCTTTTGTAGTGATCAACCTACTTTATTCATTTTAAAATCACTGAAGAATACTCGAGTTTTAAGCAACAGCTACTGAATACAGATCACTACAGAGAGTTGGTCCCATTTCTTGTTGATGAATAGCAGTAGTTGTGGGGGCTTGGAGGTGTTGGAATGTAAGACTTAACTGCATCACTTTGGTTGTCTGTCAACAACATGCAGCTGACTACATAGCTAACTCATTTAAATAGTGGAGTTTTTGTTGGTACTTCGCTACAATTTTGTGGATCTCAAATGTTGGCTACTACACCTTGGAGCAAATAATATGCTGTTAAACCGTAGGCTTCTTATTTTGGGCGGTTTCAGCCCACTGGGGCCTGGAGTGAAAGTGTTTAAGCTAGACTACGTCAGTATAACTGGTGGAAAAAAATAGTGCATCCTTTCAGAGGTTTTCCCAGTTCACCCAAGATTTATTGTTGCAACAGTGCATATGAAGTAGGCTACATGAAATGATTACATTTACAGTTCAATAGCACAAGTGGTTCTGAGGTACCAGGCATGGACCCATGCTGAAACATCCGGTAATTTCCAAGAACGATTGCCTATCGAGGTCGCTGGACCGAAACGATACATATCGAACGAGTGATCGTAAATTGATCATGCAACTCTGGTGGCGGGCGTTATGAGTATGTTTACGATGCTCACTACAGCAACGACAAAGGAAGAGCGTTACAAAAATACTTGCAATTGCAAAGCAGACGTTTTACCTTACTCGTCGTCGGTGTTGTCATTTTCCAGTCCATTACAGTGGTGTGGATGGATAATATGGAAGAGTCGAAACATGTATTCTTCCTGATACTCGTTCGTTTCCCACACTGTCCGCAATGAAATTGTAATAGTATTTCAGCTTTGAAACTGTTCTTACGAAGTTTTAGACACTTCGCAGCGCCACACTCTACACAGTCCCTTCTTCCCTCGTCTGGTAGTACTACATATTCGCGACAAAAAGTCAAACAATTTTCTACGCTGGATAAACATGGAATTAGATTTTTCCATGGGAGAGAACCCGCCAAAGAAACATCAAGAATGCCAGACATCCCACTCACGACATAAATCGTCTGGGTTTCACTAGCAGCTCACAAATAATTCGCGGAGGTATGTCATTCAGAGCACCTACGGGAACAACAGGAAACATAAAAATGACGAAAGCAAATAAATGACCACAACGCGAGCCACAGGAATCGCATGTTCGATTTACGATCGCACGCTCGATGTATATCGTTTCGACCAAGCGACTTCGATAGGCAATCATTCTTGGAAATTACCAAACATCCATACTAGTATGTGCTGTAGCCTCCACAGGTAGCAATGCAGGCGCAGACTTTGGCATCCAGTCGATCATTGAGATAGCGAATACTGTCCTGGGATATGTTTTTCCACACCTGCTTGACCTGTTCGTGTATTCCTGCAAGAGTTGTTGGCTGACAAGCTGCATGAGTCACTTCTCATCCTGTAGTATCCAAAATGGGCTCGATTAAAGTCCGGAGTTCATGCTGGCCAGGGAAGTTGTTGCACATCTTGCAGAGCATTTTGAGTTTCATTGTCAAGCATTATCCTGCTGGAACAACACAGCACTTTCCTGTTGCAAGAACAGTAAAAGAATGAGTCTAACAACATTCTGCACATACCGAGTGCTGGTTAGCGCCCCCTCAAGAAAAACAAAGGTGAATGAGAGTTGTAGCATATCGTACCACAGACTATTAGGATTGAGGTGGGGCCAGTGTCTCTTGGACGAATGCACTCCAAGAGGCAGGGCTCACCAGGTCTATGTCGTACACGCAAATAATCATTACTTGTGTCCAGGCAGAATCTGTTTTCACCGCTGAAGACCACAGCACACCATTCCATCTTCAAACTGATCCTCTGACAGCACCAGTTGGGCTGTGCACGTCGATGCTGTGGCGTTAGCGGCAGTCAGACTAGAGTTGTCCACGCCTGTTTTGCAACAGTTCATATAGGCACATCTGGGCTCACAAGCACTCTTATCTGTGCTGTGGTAGCTGCATAGTCTTCCACTGCTGCCCTTACAAAATGACAATCCAGGAAGACATCTGTGCTGCATGGGCATCCAGAACCTCATCAGTGGGTGTGAGAATGTTGATATGACCATTGATACCAGCGTTGTTGCACAACTGATGCAGCACATCCAAATTGTATGGCAATTCTGGGAAAGGACCATACCACCTCTTAGAAGGCCACAATTTGACCCCTTTCAAACTCGCTCAATTGGCTGAAGAAAGCACGAGCGCCTCTCTGTGATATGGTTGCCTGCTTCGCTCAATTGGCTGAAGAAAGCACGAGCGCCTCTCTGTGATATGGTTGCCTGCTTCGCTCAATTGGCTGAAGAAAGCACGAGCGCCTCTCTGTGATATTGTTGCCTGCTTGCTTCTCACATTTGCACCACACTGAGCCTTCTGGCTATGAGCATTCCCCCTTTTAAAGGGTAGAGACAGATGGCGCTCTGGTAGCTATGCCACTATACAATTTGTTGACAGATGACGTTGAAACCATTATCAGCACATTTACTATCCCTCAGGTGGCATATGCCATCATCAGATCAAAATCGACGTCTTCTTTCCAGGTTTACTAATTTTTTTCTGGCAGGTATTTGATATAATAACAAGTGAAATGGGAAACAGATCTAACATATAAAACATAATTTCGTCTAACTTTAATTTCCTGCTAGGAAAGTGTTCAGTAAGAGCTCTGTATCCTATTTTGAAAAATATACAGCAGATTTAGGTGCCACATATAACAGAAATGTCGATACAGCAGAGGTAGTTAACGAAACATTTGCTTTAAAAATTCCAGTCGAAAGAGCTGATACGGGGCACTAATACACATTTCCTTTCAGATATTTTGAATTTTTTGTTTTCAGTGTGTGGGTTACGAGATGCTTATCCAAACATCGAAATAACTTTGATGTCATTTATGACAATTTTAATGCAGTATCAGCAAATTAAATATACGTACAACAAGACAAAGACTCTGTTTTACTTTCAGTTCTCTTAGAAAATCTGTCAATTTGTAATTTGTTGACTACAGTGATACATTGAATTTGTTGTGCGCGATATTTATCGTCTGTACAGTCACTTGAGCAATATTGTTTCAATAATGCTTCAGGATCACCTCGGCACGGCTCTGGCTATGGGCCCTAGCTGCCTGGCCCCAGACATTGTGTAAACCAGTGGTGAGGAGGGTAAGGAGAGGAGACAGACAGCAGGATTCGCTGTGCTTTGGGGAAAGGGAGCTTTGTGTGAGCTTGTCCGTCCAGCAGGCTCTCCCGAGCTGCCCTTATGCTAAGCTATAGTGAGTGAGGGGCGGAGTGGAGAATGGGAAACTGCTTGGTAACGTCACTGACTGCAGTTTTACAAGCTGAGGATGAGGAAGGAGTATAGGCCTCCTGACGCTGGTCGAATGGCCCACCTGCCAACAGCTCAGGGTAACAGCGTGTCCCTGCAACGGAGCAGTGGAACCTGGGCCTGATTACCTCTGATTCCTGTCACTCATAATACGTCAAAATCATGTCATACTCAAACTGTTTGATATATTCATCAAATAAAACCGCGTCACAAAATTTCTGGTGGGGCCATGCCCCTCTGGCCCATAAGAATGAGTTGCCTCTGAAGGACTTTTTAATACCTGCAGTTTCCTTAGCTGTTTCTATAGACATGGCTACTTTTGAAAATATCGCCTTAAAAGTTACTTTAAAAATGTACAGAATGTAAAGAACTTAGCATCTACATTGATTTTCATATACACCTCATCCCAGATTTGATTAGTCGATTCTCTAGAAAAAAGTATGTACCTTATGTTCTGAGTAGATTCTTTTGTAGGGCTGCAGTTTTTCAGGATTTACCAAGTCTGACTTTAGCTCCATTATCTGACAGTCATGATCCCAAAGGCCAAGGTATCTTACAGATATTTTACAATTTTCTCTGTCAATATCCATAAGTGTGTGATCTGAAAATGATGGTGAAATTTTTTATACCCTCAGGGTAGTGGTTACCATGTGTACCAGACTGAAGAAGCTCAATATGTTTAGGAAGTTATTATTAATTTCACAGTCAACACCTCTGTTAATTTTCATATCTTCCGATATTATTATGTTAAATTTTGAGGACCAAGACTCTTTCCTGCACTTCCGTGAATTTATTAAAGAAAGTGACCATATTATCACTAGAGGAGCGGTACACACATAGAATGTTTATCTTCTGATACACGCTTAGCTTTGCTAGTTCAATGGCTTGCAATTCAAAATGTTTATCTTCACTAATGGTGATCAGATCTTTGCCTATAAATGTACGCCATCTCTGGTATAAATTTAAGATCTCCCACCCTTTAAAGTAGTTGTACAGTAACAACTTGCACATTCGTATGATGCTAGTACGATGAGGTCCGTTCAAAAAATTTCGGAACTTTTTGCACAAAATTTTTCTGCTCTTACCTTTTACTTATTGTGCATAGTCTCCTTCGAAATACTCTCCCCCACAACTGATACATCATTCCCATCGCCATTTCCATTTCTGGAAGCAGTCTCGGTACGCCTCTTGCTAGATCACGGGAAGTGCCGTATGCTAATTTCCTTTTATCTCGTCTATTGTTGCAAATATTCATCCTTTCAATGGGGTTTTCAACTTAAGAAACAAAAAAACTCCACAGGGGCGAGAATTTGAGGGTATGGGGGATGTAGCAGCACAGTTTTGTTCTTTGTACAATAGTTATCCTCCAACAGGGATGAATGGTTGGCTGGTTGCTTGATTTGTGGGTGGGGGTGGGAGGGGGGAGGGGTAGCCATGCCCTTCCAAGGGAACCATCCTGGCATTTACCTGAAGCAGTTCAAGGAAATCACAGAAAATCTAAATCAAGATGGCCAGACACGGTTTGAACCATTGTCCTCTCGAATGTAAGTCCAGTATGCTAATCACTGTGGCACCTCACTTGATAGGTATGAATGTGCGGGTGTGTTACTGTGATGCAAGAGCGACGAATTGTCCCACCACACTTCAGGCCGTTTCCTTCTCACATTTTCTCGCAGGCGTTGCAACATGCCCATATGATACCATCGATCAACAGTTTGTCCCAGTGGCATGAATTCATGATGAACTAGACCTTCAAAGTCAAAGAAATCTATCAGCATTGCGTTGATGTATGACCTGACTTCATTAGCTATTTTGGTCTTGGAGAACCTTTCTCGACCCATTGTGGACCTTGGTTTCTACGCCATAACCGTAGGCCCACATCTCATCACCAGTTATGATTAACTTAAGAAGCATCTCGTTCTCATTTGTGCAATCCAAAAGCTCTTCACAGATTGCAAGGTGAAGGTCTTTCTGGTCTTGACTTATAAGCCATGGGACGAACTTGGCGGCATCATGATGCATTCCAAGATGCTGTGGCAGGATTTCAAGACATGATCCAACTGAAATGCTACATTCTTCTGCAGTCTCTTGGACAGTCAGTCTTCGATTGGCGCACACAATTTCGTTAACGTCAGTAGACATCCAAGGATGTCCTGAGTGAGGGTCATCTGTAACTTCAGTGTGGCCATTTTTAAACCATGTGAACTATTTGAAACACTGAGTGCGGCTTAAGCACTCATCACCATAGGCTTCCTGCATCATTTGGCGTGTCTCTGTAAAGGATTTCTTGAGTTTCACTCAAAATTTTATGCAGACGCATTGCTCCTCTAACTCAGCCATCTCGAAATTCGCAAACTGTGCGCCACAGCACTCTACTCAATAGAGCACTGCACAATAACTAATAGGCACACAACAATGAAACTTACGGCAGTTACACAGTAGACATATGTGTGTGCTTGGGTGCCAACCGCATTTCGCTCCAACACACCCATTGGTCAAAATTACTAATGTTCTGGAATTTTTTGAAGAGAGCTCGTATATGCTGGTATTCATCATCTCTACATCAGTACTCCGTAATACATACTACTATACTGTTCAAAGACTGTAATTCAATTTCAAGCTGGTGTGCCTTATTTTTTGTGGAATAATTATTTTGATGAATAATAGACAACTTGGTGTCCTTGCACCCTAGTGTGGTACATTGTATTCTCTGCATACAAAGTGAATAAATCTCTAAGCTGGTTGAGAAACCCATTATCACTGCTTATACTAAAATAACTCTCTTTTCCTACCCAAGACAACAGGTACTTGACCATGTGTGGCCCTGTACTCTCACTAATCAACTCCAACAGCCTCCCTTTCCCAGTCCTAATGAAGTACAGACCGTGCCTAATGTAGCCCCATTTCCTGACAGTCGCCACCAGCACCAGTGTAATGTCCATCCAGTAAGCAGTCAACAGCACCATCTGCAGCTCTGCACCGACTCACCATACAGCACTGCTTAGATGAGGCCAATCATGTTGATGGAGCAGCTTCATCATGCTGACATTGGTAAAACCCAGTAAGGGAAGCTATCTTACTCTTGTCACTGCGAAAAAACCAAGCTGTTTCCTGCCTCACCCACTATCACTGCCTGATCATCTTTTGTGCAATCTCTGCGCAAAGGCCCTCAATCACCTGATTTAGCCCAGCATTCAGCTTAAAAATGCTGGTGACCTGATACTCCTCCCCTAAATTTTCTTGTAGTTGTGGCCCCATAGCTCTGCTCTGACTGCTACCTAAAAAGGCATTATCTTCTTCTAATCATTTGTGCTGTTCCTATCCTTCCTGCTCACAGGCAGAGTCTGCTGCTGGTCCCCTAATTCTACATCATCTTGAGGCTCCTCTCCCTTCAACTTTGGCAGCTTGAACCCTATTGCTGGTAGGCACAACAAAACTCTCAGATCATGTTCTCCTCCTGTGAGCCCTCCTACCAACTTCCAGTTCCCAACCAAGCCTCTCACCACTGACTTCCCTTGCCTTCACAAGCTTTCTGCTAGCTTGATCCAGGTGTGCTTGAAGAGCACAGATCTTCCTATTCTGTTCCTCTATCAACCTATTTCTGCTGTGTAATTTGCAGTTCCAGGAGAGGGCCTCAGCAACATCCCCAGAATTCTCCCCACCACATTACCCCACAGTGAAACCATTTACTACAGTTCTCACGATGCATCACACTACCTATTTCCTCATGACAGCTCCCAAAATTTCCACCCATGGTCAAATAACATCCATAGGAAAGAAAAAACTTAAATATGTAATACTAAAGGAATATTATGAGATGTTTTAAGTTTATTTCACTATAAAAAGAATATAACCGCCGATAACGTGTTAAGTTCGTTACTAGCATGAGTTCAGTAATGAGACGTATGTAAACAAACATTAGACAGAAGGTGCACTAACAGAAGTTAAAAATAACTTGAGTTATTTCCTAAACCTAAACGAGAGATTGTAACGTATCGTAACATGATAGTTTGAGGACTGACTGAAATCTGGAGATGCAACGGCTTGTATCTGGTTTTCGGCAGAAATCGATCAAGTGACGTCTCTCCATTCAGCTGAACTCGGATATCAGTCACAGAAAGTCGCTTTCCCAGCGAGCTTGCGGTATTCCAGAGGCTATATTGCGTAAATAATTCAAAGGTCGATCCACAGTGTTTGACTGTGGGGCAATTGTTTTGTAATACTACTAGTTTGTTAATTAAAATCATAAAAGAACTGGGCAACCATTTTGCATTCCCGTTCTGTTCTTGTCTTTGACCGATATGGTTCCGTTAAAAGGTGTCTGTATTGTTTTATACTAATAAAACCGGTAATTATTTGAAATACTTAATTCTTCACTAATTACTGATAAAAAATCCTTTCACTAAAAGTCATTATTTACATATTTAATTGACTTTGAGATAAAAGTCTGAAAATATATATGTTAGTATTTGTAATTTGTAATGTGTGGGGAGTTTCCATGGTCGGCAACTGTCGGACCGCTGCCCGTTTCTGGACCGCGAAATTTCAAAAGCTGGATCGCCAAAGTTGAAGGTATATGCATTTTAAGACAGTCAGTCCATGATTCACCTGGCAGCCCTTTGCGGAAAACTTGGTGCCACTCTGTAAGAGGTGATGGATATTAGTCGAGCAAATTATTTAAAAAATATTGTTCTGTAGATAACAATAAGATTGAGCGCCACCCTTATCACTTGCACAGTATTTTACATGTAGTTCCGTGACTGATTTGAGTTCTTAATGGTAAGTAGTTAGATAAAATAAACTGTTTCTATGCTGTGTAGAACAGGAGAGTGCACTGGAGAAGGGGGCCGGTATGGGGCAAGCTGACTGGCGGCCACAGAGTGTTATATTGATCGACATAAAAGCTATGTACACGCGACAGCAACACAAATTTATTTAATGAAATGGGAAATTTTACAAACTGATCTGACCCTGACATCCTATGAAGTCTCTTTTAATCAGAGCAGGCGTATGCATTTTAAGACAGTTTTTGTACTCGTAACTATAACGGAAGCTTAACGCCACTTCATGAAACTTTGACGTGAAATGAAAGTTTTATCTTGCAGGTGGGTGTATACGGTGGCGGCGACGACCTTCTGTGGTCCGTCTGCACGTGCGTGGTGCCGGACGGCGGTATTTTTATAAATAACGAATCTAAATCTAATATAGACATATTTTATCATCACTTCGTCAGCAGTTGCGTTCTCGTGCGGAGCCGTTCTTAATTTGTTTTGTTATTGTCGAGGCTACTAACGTTTTTGCATCGATATGGATCCTAAAGGGGAAAGTTGATAGTGACAGTAGGAAATTTTTGACTGAGTGGACTGAGCAGCGTCATTTACGCTGCCTGGTAGGCCTGGAGTTGGTACAATTTGCCTTTTATGCAACAAAACTGTCGATCTTGTTAAATGTGAGAACAACTCATTAGCAGTTTCATAAAGATTTTCCCCTGGGTAGTGAAACTCCTCAAGAGAAACTCCTGGCTTCTTACAAAAAAGGCATGGCGCTTTCAAATCGCGCTATGAACGGGCAAGAAAAATCAGCCAAAAAACTTATGTTGGAAGTGGTCGGGCACTTTTTGAAGAGAAAAAAGATGTTGCCGCAATTCAAGGTATTCCACTGTCGGAAAGATGCAATATAAGAAGAACGGAAGTTTTGGCTGCTGATTATAAAAGTAATTTGCTCGAAGTTTTGCACAAGACGCCTTGCTACACCCAGGCACTTGATGAATCATGTGGAATAGTTGATGATGAAGTAATGTCTACTTTCGTGCGTTTTTTGGATATTGAAAATAAAGCATTTCGGGAAGAACTACTAGCAAACATTGCTGTTTAAAGACAAGACTCTCGGAGAAGATTTATTCAAGACTTTTGATGGCTTTATGAAAAATCAAACATTAATTATGATAAAATGGTGTCGTTCAATACCACAGCGAAGATCGGCAAAGAAAAGGGACTAGTAAAGAGAATCAAGGCTAATATCGCTTAGCTACTATTCTGTCAGTCCGTAATTCACCAGGCAGCCCTTTGTGGAAAACTTTAGTGCCCTCTGAAGGATGTGATGAACATCTAATCATAGACACTGTAGTATTTTCAAATTTTATACCTCAACTTTGGAATATGCAGCAAGATTTCACAGAGAGAGAGAGAGAGAGAGAGAAAAGTTGACGCGATTCTTAAAATTGCAATTGCCTTTTAAGCTTTTCTGGCAGTGGAATTGACTGATGAGGCTGCGAAGATTTTCCAGCTTTCAAAGCGTTTACTCCAAATAAAGATAAAATACTTGCAGAAAGACGTTTCCTTGCAAACATATGAAACTGCATTTGCTGAAGAATTTTGAAGTAAGTATGTGCCAGAAAACTATGGAAACCGAAAAAAAAAAAAAAAATAGCCATTTACCTAGCTACAATATTTGGCCCCACATATGTTTGAGAAACTTCATTTTCAAAAACTAATTTTTGAAGAACCAATATCGCTCAAGATTAACAGCCATCCACCTTGAAGACACACTACGCATAAGCTTCTCACTGTGTGAACCTGACTTTCAAAAACTGACTGAACACCGTAAATGCAATTTCTACCTCTCCATTTTTATAAATTGTGTTTATCTATTGTATTTTATATTATTTTGTGAATGAAAATTAAAATAAAAATTGGAAATTGATGAGGAATATGAGTTCGTTTTTCGGACCTCGATAAAAATTTCCAAAAGTATCAGTACCCCACCTAAAATCACTTGCTGACCTCTGCTCTAGACGATACAATAGTGAATTATTACCAACTACACTGTGTTCTGTACACACAGTTTTATTTCCACTTAGTACAATACATAGCGTCCGTTCGATATATAAGCAAATATCATACTGATTACGGCTCCAGAAGGGAGCTTATACATAGTCCGTTGATCAGAGTTCGTCCAAAGCTTCTCAGGAAGACCAGTGCCCTGTGGATAGTCTGCTGTCATACGCAAGCTGTCAATGCTACACATGTCACATAATGTTTCAAACAGCAAGCCCTCAAACTATCGTCCTTGGTCCATCATTATCATGAATGGGCAGCCGAATTAAGCAATCCATGTATGCACAAACACCGAAGCTGTGGCTCCCGCCGTCGTGTCGGTCATCATTGTCACCCCAACTCATTGTGTCACATGATCAATGATGGAAAGAATGTAAATTTGTCCTGACAGTTCCAGTAAAGAGCCAATGAGGTCCAAATGAAGTGACAAAACTGTCCCCTGGAAACTGTGAAGTGACCTAGTGACGGCTGCGCATGACGGCCAACTTTGTTTTGTTTACAGGCAGTGCACATGTGTGTCTGTACTCTGCAGTCCCTTTTAAAGTTTGGGTATACAAAGCAATCAGCGACAAGCTTCCTGGATGAGAGAGATTGTGCAAAGACACTGAAACCAAAAGCTTTTGTTTTCAAGTGAGGTATCACAGAGTAGAGCTGCATTTGTCTCTGGTAGGTGACGTTGTACAGCACTCAGACTGGTTGCCAGGCCAGAAGTGAGCACTATAATAGACTGACCCACTGTCTGCTCCTGTGCTATTTGGAGATAGTCCAGTTGACCTGTGAAAGGTAGTCCACCACAATGTTATCTGCTCCCTGTGAGTAGTGGATATCCATAGTAAATTGAGAAATATAGTCCTAGTGTCTAAATTGTCTTGGAGTAAATCAAGTGAACAAATGTTGAATCACTTCCAAGATCAGTTTATGGTCTGTATAAATCACAACTGCTCACCCATCTATATCTTTACTGAAATAGTGGATGGATTTATAGATTGCTAAAAGTTCTCGGTCAAATGTGAAATATTTCATTTGGACTTTAGAGAGCTTTCTGGAGAAAAACCAGAGCAGTTGCACTTGCTTGTCGATGGTTGATTGAAGTATTGCCCCTATTGCTACTTTGCTGGTGTCAGTAGTGATTGTAAGAAGCGCACCCGGCACCAGGTGGGCTAAAGCCACTGCTGAAACCAAGCTGTCGACCAACGTGCGAAAGCCACTTGCATGTCTCTGGTCCATGTGAGATGGCAATGTCTGTGGGTGTTTGGCCCTTTTTAATGCATCAGGGAGGAAGCCTGAACGTCTGCTGCATGTGGGATGTTTCTCCAGTAAAAATTTAAGATGCCGAGATACTACTGAAGGTCATGGAATGTTTGTTGTAGTGGTAGATTTTGTACAAGTGCCTAACAGTCATCTGTCAGACGTATTCCTAAAGTGGAGATGGTGTAGCCTAGAAATATGACTTGTTTCTGGCGAAGCGGTAGTTTGTCATTGTTGATGTCACCCCCTTACATCAAAGGCACTGAGAACTTGTTTGAGATGCCTGTCAAGCGCTTCATTGTCATTGGAGAACACTAATATATCATATATATAGGCGCAGAAATTGGGGAAATCAAAAAGCACACTGTCAATGAAACACTGTCATATTTGCATGAGTTCTGAGTCTGTATGCCGTTACCAACAGCTCGAATAAACCAATAGATGTGATGGTGGCAGTTTTTGAATATCATGTGGGGGCGTGGGAATCTAGTAGTATGATTTCTTGCAACCAGTGATGGGTAACACAGTAGCCCTGCTAGTTTGTGGGTCAAGTCTTGAATGTTCGGTACTGGGTAGGAATCTACCACAGTTTGAGCATTCAGTGTACAATGATCACCACACACATGGACCGATCTGTCTTTCTTTGGAACTACTTTTATTTTCAAGGCCTACGGGCTGTCAGATTGTCGAAGCACACCATAAAACATCATATGGTAGACTGATTCTTTTGCAGTGTTGAGTTTTTGAGGCTCTAGACTACACACCTCTTGTTGTATCGCAGTTTCCAGTATAGTGATAATACTATTGACAGTTCTGTTCTGTATGGCACATGAATACTCTGCTGACAGGACAATGGTGCATTCTGGAGAGGCAGCCAAGGCAAAACTCAAATTATGTACCTGTATTGACTTGTCTGCCCATGTTGGCTGTGGATATGGTTCTGGACCAGCCAACAAGGAGGCTATGGGTCCTAAAAATATGCATGAGCATTGCTGTGTTAATGCATTGATAGTAGTACAGGCCTTGTTGAGATTCTGTGTAAGTGGCTGTAGTCGTAGGTGCAATGAGTGGGTTTCTTCGCACACATCCAGGAACTGTAAGTGGTTAGTAGTCTGCTTGTCCAGTGCAGCAGAGGTCTGTTCCATTAAGTGGCATTGATTTGGGGGATAAACCGGTGGACCATCAGCGGTGCATACCGATGTAGTAGTATCACTAGGTGTGGCCCCCATTATGGTGTGTGTGTGTGTGTGTGTGTGTGTGTGTGTGTGTGTGTGTGTGTGTGTGTGTGTGTGTGTCATAGTGGTACAATGCAGACCATTGCAAGTCAGGGGAAAGTTTGAAGTATTGCAAGAAGTCCACGCTGAGAACTGGTTGTGTAGCATTGGCTACGTAGAAAATCCACATGCATTATACTCCATCAGCAAAAGTCATTGTTCTGGTCATGGTGCCACATACACTTACAGAAATGTCATTGGCAGCCAGAAGGTGCAGAGCTTCCGAGGTGGATCAAGCGAAGGTGAGCTGCTGCAGGCATATATTGGTGTTGGACCTTGTATCAGTCAGGAAGTGATGAAAACGCATCCACCTCCTGTTGGTTTAATCATGGCCAGAAGGCAAGTTGTAGCGTGGCGGATGAGTGCCCCTATTCCTGTCTGCTGGCACAGAAATTGGTATTTTTGTGCCTTATCATCGAATCTTTGAGGGTACCAGCACATAGCATCAGTGTTGTCCATTTCAGCCGTGGTTCTTCATTGCAATGGCTGAATGTTGATTGTGCAGGGGTGGTTCAGACATCATACCGTAGTGGTTGTGAACCGACATTTCAGTGTAGCATGTTGTTGTGGGGTTGTCCATCTGGGCAGCAGTTGTCACAGCACGCGAGGGCGTATATTCTGTTGGCCAGTGTGAATGTGACTTCCATCGGCTGCTGCTTGTGGGGTATTAGTGCTGTCTGAACCATGGTCAGCTACTTTGCAAGCCAGATAGTCCACAACATATGTTTGTTGATGATCTCTATGTCAGTCAAGTACCAGAGGTGGGACCACAGTTGTGACTGAGTACCATTGCTGAGGCATGTTTTGTACAGCTCTTCATGTATTTAATGTTCTAGCAAGTGTGCAAGTCTTCTATGAATTGCTCATTTCACGATCTCATATTTATTAGAGGCTGGTGGTGACAGGACGACATTGTGTGGCCTGCATAGCCAATGAGGTGATCAGTCAAGGTGCAGTTTGTCACATGAAATTGTCTGTACAATGAGGGCACTGTGTTGGTGCATACTTGAAGCACTGATGTAGTGTTAATGGGCCTGTAGAGTACCTATTGTTACAAGTTGCACATCAACTTGCATGCACATTGCATGTTGTGGCTGTGCTGTCTGCCAGATGGCGACTATGGTGGCGGTGACACTGTGATTGTTTGCCAGTAGCTGTTGTTCTGTCTAGATACAGAATGCTGCCTGAGGGACTGCGTGGAAGCTTGAAATGCAGGATAATCACCATGGTTGACTGGTGAAATTATATCATTGAGTTCGGTGCTAGTGGCGGGCACCATCAGAAGGAGGCTAGTTGAGAATGTGGGGGCAGCAGCCCATTGTTGCTGGCATGTGGCCTGCATTGGCAATGTGGTAGTCAAATGAGATGCAGTTTGCCACATGAAATTGTCTATACAGTGAGGACACTGCGTTGATGCATATGTGAAGCACTGATGTAGTGCTACTATTGTCAGATCTATGGAGTGACTATTGTTGCAAGTCATCATCATCAACACACAAGATACACTAGTAATAAGGGGCTGATCAAAATTTTCACTCTGTTCACTATGTTAGTAGTCAGTGTAGTCACTGTCACTTCTCACATCAACGACACTCACAACGGTGTATGTTGAATGTTTGGTGAGATGACACTGTAAGCACGGTGCGGACACGAGCGATCACGATCACGAATCATGTATTCATGACTTGGGGTCACCAATGTGGAGGGTTTACATGGTCTAGTCAATACGATTGTGAATTATTACTAACTGTGCTGCATTCTGTACACACCATTTTATTTCCACTTAGTACAATACATAGCATCAATTTGATACGAAACCACACAGTGTACTAACAACAGCTCCACAAGAGAGCATGTACATCATTCGTCGGCAATATTATTGGTTCAAGTGGCTCTGAGCACTATAGGACTTAACTTCTGAGGTCATCAGTCCCCTAGAACTTAGAACTACTTAAACCTAACTAGCCTAAGGACATCACACACATCCATGCCCGAGGCAGGATTCGAACCTGCGACTGTAGCGATCGCGCGGTTCCAGACTGTAATGCCTAGAACCACTCGGCCACTCCGGCTGGCCAGCAATATTATTGTTCAGAGTCCCCACAAATGTATTCATGATCTTATCTGTAGTGGCTCTTAATTGAGACGGCAAGTACTCATACTTATTTCTGTGATATATCGAGCCTGCAAATTTCTGACATTTTCCAAAGAGTAAATTACACAATAAATTCAAATAAAGTTATTTTTATTCACATCAAGCTGCCAGATACAATAACAGATGTAACACATTTGTTTCTGCTTGCAAATACACAGCTCATTATAAGTTGTCAAATCTTCTCCTGACTGCCAAGAAAAAGAGACACTAGGGAAGACATTTTTAAAAAATACATGAGAATATACACAGTTAGTTGTAAGGATTGAGTTCATTAGGTAAACAAAAATCAAACCTAGGAAATGACTATCGGGTAATCAATGAACAGGCGAACCTAAGGGCTTCTTTCTACAATATAATAACCACTAAATATACTGCTAAAGATTATGTAAAACAGATAGAAAATTACAAAAATACAATAAAAATATGATCAATATTTTTCTGATGAGCACTATTATCATGAATGTCCATCAGCTTCTATAAATACAGGAACAAACAAAACTGACATTAAGCTTTATAAGACCATGCTGTAAATTAAACAAGCATATCATTTTCTCAGTAGAATACAGTTGTGTAGCACTGAGCAGTTCCATTACAATCTGGGGAATGACGCTGGCACTGATGTGGCTCACCACTGCTGATGTTATTGTAGATGGAATCGTACATGCCATAGATGAATTGAGGACCCCGCCTGAGGTGACATGATGTCCCACATGAATGGTGCCTGAGAACTGAGTGCTGCAATATCTTCTTCCATCATAAATAATCTCTGGGCTATCTGAATTACTTCCAACAGAGGAGGATCCAACTTAGTATATGAATCTTCATATCTGAGTAAGGGGTGTGATGCAGTATAACATCCTCGATTAGAGAGTCACAGGAGTTCTGCTCACGCAAACATTCAAAATTATAATTTCCACTTAATCAGTATTGGTTGGTCTGCACAATATTGACTTAGCAACTTTTTTTGCTTCTAAATTTTTAACCTAGCTGCAATAACAGTTTTTTCCATCACAAAACGTTCTTGTAATGAAGAGAATATGTTAAGTAACTCAAGTTCCATTGGATGCAGATCAGGATTCTTCGACATGAACATAGCGATTTTTCCTTTCATGTTGGAAATTTGGCAGGCCATAAAATGTAACAGCAACCATCAGAGATAAGTGTGCAGTTTGTTTGATAAAGGGTGGAAAAACCACAAACCTGAGTGGCACTGAAAACGTTCTGTTGAATTCGTTAATGCTTGCACTGCCAGTAATGTTGCTGCCATTAGCTTTTCATAACACCCTGTTTTCAGGGCCACACCCTTGCCTGATCACAAAATGTTCAAATTCAGATTTGCATGCACCACAGGTCCCATCCTTGTCATCACTTATGTACAGGCAGTCTACACTTATAGTTAATGGAGATTAGCCATGATGTATTCAACAAATGGAGATATGTAACAGGATGCTCACAACAGCAGTGCAAGCTATCTTTAAGTAAGCAAGCCCACTAAAGTCCAGGTCACACAATCTCAGAGTCCAGTCAGCTACCAACAGTGCCTGATAAGTAAACACACATAAATCAAGTTCCACATAAATCAAGTTCATAGTGAAAACCAAACTATTAGACCAACTGACATTGAATCCCACTGTATCAGTACTGCTATTAAGTTACAAGTGGTGCAGATGGACCCTGGGCTGGCTTACATGAAAGATTTGGCATGGCCTCATCAGAGGGTGCTGCTGGTGACAAGTGCAATTTGGGTAGTGGTGCCACATTGGCTGACAGTAATGTTGCACTAGCTACTCAGCTTCCATAGAAATGTCAGCTGGCATCACTAGATGAAGAATTCACCAAATTTACTAGCCAATGACCTTGAATTCATATTTAGTATCTCTTTTCTACTGACTCTGAAAGTTAAATACCAATTTCCTTGCATGAGTTAATTCGTTTCATTCCTTAGAATGTTTCAAATTGTCCTTGCCTTGTTTTTGAAATTTATAATTTTTTGTGCATACTACGAAGTTTTCATTTTTTAGAATTTTACAGTACTCCTTGTAGTGCACTATTAAGTCTTGATTAGAGCTAGTTGTTTGCATTAAATAAAGCTTTCTGTTCTTAGCAGAAGATATTTTGATCCCAGATGTTAGTACCCTTTCTCTGTTTCAACTGTAAATGTCAATGACCTGTTCTAAAGGAATATTGTATTCATAATATCGCAAGAATACATTTAGGAGATAATTAAATTTATCATTTACTGTATGTCCTTGGTAAACTTATTTCCATTTTTCATCCAGTAAATTCTTTCTGAATAGTGTAACTGAGGCAGCATTTACAATTCTATGAAATTTTCCTTGTTCCTTTCTTAGTTAAACTTGACTGAAGCAGCTGCTTCATTGCTGCCATTTGAACATCACGGTCAGATAAACCATTTATGATGTGGCTCACATCAATTTCATTAAAGAAGTTGAACTTAGATATAAATTATCAGCTGCTGTTGCAATTTGTTCTTCAATTCTCATTGGGATTATAATTTTGGGGTCAAACCAAAACTGCAAATCAGTAGTTCTAGGTGCCCTGAATCAGAACTAAGGTGTGCCTGTGATGAAGTCTATACATAAATCACCTACCAGTTATTTCTCTTAAGTCTTGTTAGTCCCCTCTAATTAGTTAATGAAGTTTAAACATATCCTCTTGGAGGTCTTTAGGCTTTCCGAACTGCTACCTTGTATGTTTTCAAATCTATTACTGAAGTACAGCACTCAAGTAGGTGTTTGCTGCAGTATTCACTGAGGTGTATGGCCTGGGCTGTCATTGCGTTGTCTGTGTATATGGCCTCTTGCCCACTCCTCATTTTATCTTACAGTTTGCAAACAAGTAGTAGAAATACAATTTCAAGAAGATAATAAATCAACCACACACTATTCTGATTGCAAATAAGTAAAGTATGGTGTACCATAGTGCCAGGTACTGGGTCCCATCCCATTTTTGATATACAGGGTGATTAAGAAAAACGTTTACAAACTGACATGGCACACTGGGCATACCATAAGGATCAGTAATCACATAGGAACTAGAGATTGCAAGGGCTATAAGGGACTGTAGTTATTTAGTCACATGCTACAAATGGACACCCACTACAGGAGATGGTCAAAGTTTTGTCCAGATGCACTGAGACATGCTTGACATCAATGCTGCATTGAATGGCGCACCTTCTCAAGGATACCTGGTGTACCTCGAAGACATACTACTACTGCAACAATCCTGCCCACTAGGACCTCCAGCAATGTAACAGGTGTTTCATACAAAAGACCCTTCAGATATTCCCACAGGAAAAAGTTGATTGAGGGCAGATTGGGTGAGTGTGGTGGCCATTGTGACCAATCCAGTGGCCGGGAAAGGTTGCCTGCAGATGTGCCCTTACTTGTCCTCTGAAATGCACAGGGGTTCTGTCATGCTGAAATCAAATGTGGCAGCAAACGAATAGGCATTGGCACATGATTCAGCACGTCTGGCAGAACCTCTCGCAGGAATACAAGATATGTCTGACCATCAAGTTGGTCCAGGAGAATGCACGACCTAATTAAAAAAAATATCTCATGATGCCAGCCCACATGTTAAGGGAAAATCTGTGTTGTGAGGCATGTGTATGTGTAGCATGTGGGTTCACATCCACATAAGTATGCAGGTTGTGACTTCATCATACCCTCGAGTGACAACACAGCCTCATAGGTGAAGAGGACACTTGTTGTGAAGCTTCGGTCTGGAGCAGATTTCTGCAGAAACCACCGCACAAATTCCATGGCTTGTTGTTAGTGATAACCAAACAGTGTCATAGCACTATCCACTTTGCAGATGACACAAGCAATTCAGTTAGTGGCAAGACAGCAGAAATGTTACAGACAACACTATCTTATGTAATTGGATAGATAATAAATCTACTCACCAACATGCAGCAGAACACACACATAAAAGACTGTTGTAATTGGCAAGCTTTTGGAGCCAGTGGCTCCTTCTTCAGGCAGAAGGGTTGAAGAGGAAGAAAGAAGGGTGAACAAAAAAGACTGGAAGGTCTAGGAAAAGGGGTAGATTTGGAGAAAGAACACTATCTGACACATTAAGTAGTGTTGTAATCTGGTTCAGCCAAAACAATCTAATAATAAATAAAAGGAAAACAGTAGCATTAATTTTCATAATTTTAAGAGAAACAGTCATGAGGATATAAAAATTCAGATGTCAGACACAGATATTGCACGTGTAGCTAATACAAAATTTCCAAGATAATCTTAGATGGGCTACTCACACTGATAGCATATTTAAGAGACTAAGTACCATGTGTTATTTAATGTGAGTGCTTGAAAACTGTTGTCATAACCACATTTATAATGCTATAATACATTCTGCCCTAAAGTATGGGATCACTTTCTGGGGTAACTTAACCATACTGCCTAAAACTCTTCAGAATGTAAGAAAGAATAGTGAGAACCACGGTTCGAATAAAAAGAAACAAAACATGCAGACTACTGTTTAGAAAGATAGGGATTCTTTTGCTTCCGTGTAGTTACACTTTTGAAAGTGCAATGATTATTAAGAAATATGCAATAACAAATCCTAGTGTCCTCGACAAAAATGAAAATGTGTGTCATCACAACACAAGAGAGAAAACTGACTTTCGCATGCTCTAAATAAAAGTTAATTTGTGCCAAAAAGGAACAATACATCATGGTAACATTGCATCTATAGCCTGAATGAGTTCCTCCAAAATCTTTGAGAGCCTACGAGAGTTAACGTTAAGTATGTACGCGACATTCCTTATCACTTACAAAAATATTGTCTAAATATGACTATCTACGTGTGGGGACTATGAATAATAGTATTACTGACAGATGATGTACACCCTCTCTTCTGGAGCCATAGTCAGTATACGCTGCACTTTCGTATCGAATGGATGCTATGTATTACGCTAAGCGGAAATAAAATGGTGTGCACAGAATGCAGCACAGTTGGTAATAATTCACTATTGTATTACCTAGACTGTGAAAACTCAGCACACTGGTGACCCCAAGTCATGAATATGCGATATATGTTCATGACTATGATCACCCACACCCGTGCCACACTTTCTACAATGTCAAATCTCCAAACATTCGATGCAGACCGGTGCCAGCACCATGAGTGAATGAAGTGACAGTGACTATTGACATAGTGAACCGAGTGAAAATTTTGATCAACCTTAAATTACTAGTGTATTTTGTGTGTTGACAATGACAAATTGCAATGATAGTTACTCTACAGGTCTGACAATGGGAACACTATATCAGTGCTCCACATATGCATCAACACAGTGCTCTCACTGAGTAGAAAATTTCATGTGGCAAACTGGATGTCAACTGACCACAACATCAGCAATGCAGGTCACATACAAACAACAAAGGGCTTCCACCCCTACATTGGCCTCCTTCCAACGGTGACTGCCACTAGCGCCAACTTTTATAGCACAAATTTACCAGTCAACTGTGGCAATTATCCTGCATTTCAAGCTTCCATGGACTTGCTCAGGCAGCATTCTGTACCAAGACAGAACAACAGCAACTAGTAATCAATCACGGTGCCATGCTGACACCGCTACCATAGTTGCCATCCAGCAGACAGTACACAAGCTCTCAGCATACCATGCCCCCTTGATAGACCAAACATTAACCTTGTGCCATTCTTTGCAGATGACATGATGTTATGGTTTGCTATAGCTGAATGCTTATATCCACACCGAGACTTTATGGACAATTCAGAAAAATTTGTTGCTCCACTATGTCACTTAGACGAGCATGCTGAACTAGTGAGTGACATCATCCTGTCACCATCACCCTCCAATAAATGTGAGTTGAGAAATTCTGAGAAGACTCGTGCACCCACCAGAACAACCACCACGTCAAGTGCTGTACGAAGCATGTGTTGATGACGGCACTCCATCACAGCTGTGGTGCCGCATCCAGCACTCAACTGACATAGAGGTAATCAACAATCACATGTTGTGGACTATCTGGCTCGCAAAGTTGCCAACTGCAGTCCAGACAGCACTGATAGCCAATGACCAGTAACCAATGGAAGACAGAGTCCCACTGGCCAAAAGAATATACGCCCTTGTCAGTCGGGACAAGTGCTGCCCAGACAGACTGCCCCACAACAGCACACTACACTGAATGTTGGTTCACCACAATTCACTATGGTACAATGTCTGAATCACTTCTGCACTATCGATGTTCAGCCATCACAACGAACAACTATGGCCGAATTGGACAACACTGATGCTGCATGCTGATACCGCTGTACATGCAGTGATAAGGCACAAAAATACCAATCTCTGTGCTGGCACCCAACCGCAGGCAGCGGGCAGGAATAGGTGCATTTGGCCGCCACACTACAACAACTTGCCTTCTGGCCACTATCAGCCCCACATGAAGTGGATGCATTTTCATCACAGACATCATAGCAACACCAGCTTCCTGGCTGACATAGGTTCTGACATCAGTACACGCCCGCAACACCTTGCCTTTTCATGATCCACTACAAAGCTCTGCACCTCCTGGCTGTCAATGACATTCCTATACATGTGTGCAGCACCACAACCAGAACGTTGACTTTCACTGATGGAGTACAGTGTGTGTGGATTTTCTATGTAGCCGATATTACATAACCAGTTCTCAGTGTGGACTTGTTGTGGCACTTCAAACTTTCCCTTGTCTTGCAATGGTCTGCACTGTACCATCATGACACAAACACCATCATTGGGGCTGCACCTACTGATACTACAACAATGGAATGCACTGGTCCATCTCCCTCCTCAACGCCACTTAATACAACAAACCTTTGCTGCATTGGACAAGCTGACTTCTAACCACTTACAGCTGGATGCATGCGAAGAAAACCACTCATTGCACCTTTAACTTCAGTCACTAACACAGGAGCTCAACATGGCCCATGCAACAATCAATGCATTAAAACAGTATCGCACATGCCAATCTATGGGACCCACAGCCACCTCATCAGCTGTGCCAGAACCACATTCACAGCCAACCTGGTCAGACAACTAGACACAGGTATGAACTCTGCAGTCTGCCTCACCTGCTACCCTGGTCCCCGCCATTGTCCCCTCAATGGTGTACCCATGTACCATACAGAATGGAATGGTGCATAGGACTACGACTACACTGGGACCTGTGGTACGACACAAGGTGCATAGACTAGATCCTCAGAAACTCAAAGCTCCAAAAGAAGCAATTGATCACACGATGTGCATGGTATGCTTCAACAATTTGACAGCCCATGGGTCTTGCAAATAGAGGTGGTTTCGAAGAAAGAAGGACCGGTTCATGTGTGGAGTGATTATCATACACTGAATGTTCTAACTGTGCATGACTCCTACCCAGTACCAACCATTCAAGACTTTACCCGCAAACTGGCAGGACTTAATGAGTTATCTGTCACTGATTGCAAGAAAAAAATACTACCACCCAGGCGATATTAAAAACTGACATCATCACACCTTTAGGTTTATTCAAGATGTCGATAATGCCACACAGGCTCAAAGCCTCTTGCAGACGTGACAGCGTTTCATTGACAGTTCTGACGCTTTATACAACCTGTAGTGTGGTGCGAAATTGTACTACCTGCAAAATTCACACCTCTCTCACACCAGTTGACTTACGTGGTTTGCACAGCCAATCTTCAAAAAACTTCTTCTTCGAAGAATACAGCTGGTTAATGGAATTTATCAGACTCTCTCGCCCTCTCTCTACTCATGAAATAAGTGGATACTCACAGAATACTTTTAGTTTAGTCTTAACATATTTCAACTTCCACAAAGAACAAATTCACCACTTCTCACATAAATATTCGAGTGTTTGCAAGTCAACTGATTTGTCTAGCATTAGACTCAATTAAATACATTTACAATGGCGTAGTTTTTACAACCATATAATTTATGAGCATGTCTTGCTTCTAGCAAGTCCAACACAAGAAGTATAATTAACAATTTTTCAACGGTCCTTCTTCTTTATAGTTACAATAATCAAAAATATAAAGCACCATAAGATACATAAACACTGCTTGTTCTTCCAATACGACTTCCGTGGAGCGAGCGGCAAACACTTGAAAATGCTGTTCGACCGTCGCGTGTACCTTGTGCTCGTGACTCCTTTCCAGCCTGCATACACAAACGTGTTGCACAGTATGGACGTTATCTCACACTTATTTTTAAAATATTGTGTGTTCGAGACGGTAGAAGGGCAAGTGGTTCTAGAATTTACACGGAAATTCTCGAAGCACTACACGGTGTGCTTTTTAATCTCTCCAATTGCTGTATCTCTCCAATCTCTCCAATTGATGTATTATTAGTGCTCTGCAATGAAAATGAAGTGCTTTACAGACACCTCAAACAAGTTCTCAGTGCCTTTGATGAAGAGGGAGTGACATCAACAAGGACAAACTACCGCTTCGCCAGAAACAAGTCACATTTCTAGGCTACACCATCTCCACTTCAGGAATATGTCCGACAGATGACTGGTTGACACTCATACAAAATATTCCACAACCACAAACATTCCATGACCTCCAGCAGTATCTCAGCATAGTAAATTTTTACTGGAGAAACATCCTGCATGCAGTGGATGTTTACGCTCTCCTCCCTGATGCATTGAAAGGACCAAACACCCATGACCATAGCCAGCTCACATGGACCGAAGACATGCAAGAGGCTTTCGCGCAGTCAGTCAACAGTTTGGTTTCAGCGGTGGCTTTAGCCCACCCAGTGCTGGGCATGCCTCTTACAATCACTACCATCGCCCGCTAGGTAGCAATAGGGGTGGTACTCCAACAAATCATCGACTAGCATGTACAACTGCACCAGTTTTTCTCCAAAAAGCTCTCAAATCCCAAACACAGTATTCTGCATTTGACCAAGAACTGTTACCAATCTATGTAGCTGTCCACTATTTCAAAGAAGCTATTGACAGGTGAGCAGTTGTGATTTATATAGACCATAAACTGGTCATGAATGTGATTCAACTTCTGTCGGCATGAGTTACTCTGACAGAATTTAAATACTTTGACTATATTTCTCAATTTACTACAGATGTAGTACTTATGGGAAGTGGACTACCTTTCAAGAGTCAATACCATATCGTTTCAACTGGGCTATCTCCAAATGGCATGGGAACAGACACTGGATCGATCAATTACAGCACTCGCTTCTGTCCTGGTGACCAGTTTCAAGATTAAACATTGTGGGGTACCAGAGACAGATGCAGTTCTACTCTGGGCCACTAGTTACAGCAGCAACCTTTCACAAAGCCATGTGCAGTCTCTCCCATCCAGGAATACAGCCACAATGAAGCTTCATATGGCCAAATGTTGAAAGGGACTGCACAGTATGGACACATGTGTACACTGCCTCTCAACAAAGCAAAGTCGGCCTGTCAAGTGCAACCACCACTAGGCCACAGTTCCGCAACGACAATTTTTTCACATACATTTGGACACTGTTGTCCTTTTGCTGAAATAATTAGGACAAAAATACATCATCTCCGCAATTAATCAGGTGACATGATGGCGGAAGCCATAGCTACGGCGTTTGTGCATACATGGATTGCCAGGTTTGGCTGTCCACTCATGATGATAATGGACCAAGGATGACAGTTTGAGGCCTCTCTGTTTGAAGCATTATGCAGCATGTACAGCATCAACTGCTGGCATGCGACAGTGTACCACCCATAGTGTAATGGTCTTATTGAGAGGTGGCACAGAACAATGAAAGCAGCACTCATGTGTTGCGGTGGTGAATGGGCAGAAGCGCTCCATTGGGTCTTGCTAAGGGTGTGCACCACCAGGCGTCGCTTGCTGAATTGCTATATGGACAGGCATAGTAACTACTGGCCGACCTTTCCACGCCAGCTACAGATGGGAGCCCACAACCATTACTGGAACTAGTACAAGCAGTACAGAGAAGAATTCAGTGCATTGACATCCCATTGCCACAGCCCCACATGGCACCACCTACGTTAATACACAAGGCACTGGCCATGACCCAACTCGTCACACTGTGTGATGAATAGTTTGACATGCACTCATGTGCCCCTACAAGGGCCAATACCAAGTCATCAGCCACAGCAAAAATACCTGCTGAATTGAGATTAATGACAAACTGACAATGCCGGCCATTAATCATTCGAAGTCAGTGTGGGCCCTGGATGACCTCTCCACTGACTCCACACTCCTTTCGCCGTGTTGCCCTTGTTGATGGAATGTGAATGAGTGGTGTCATCCACACAGTGGGTGACAAAAGTACCTCAGCACATCAGAAGAATTCGCAGTTGCGAATAATGACTGCTATAAGCTGTAGAATGGAATGACGACAATGAAACTTTGTGCCGGATCGGTACTCGAACGCAGATTTCCCACTTATCGCGAGCAGTCGCCTTACCATGTGGCTATCCATGCACGACCAACTGCCAGGCCCAAGCTTCCATATTTTGTCAACCATACGTCTACGATCTGTACTCACACACCCACTGTGTGTATTCCCGTACAGATCAGAGACTGTGCTTCAAAGCCATGTTCCCGGTACCAACAGATAAATACGATGTTGCTGTGCCAGTGTTATTCTGATGACAAAGCACTGCGGCAACCACAGTCGTTACTAAATACATCAGATGAATTCACAGTTGCGAATAATGAGTACCATCAGCTGTAGAACGAAATGACAACAATGAAAATCTGTGCTGGACTGGGACTCGAAACTGGATTTCCCACTTATCCTGAGCAGTCGTCTTACCATTTGGCTATCCGTGCACAACTCACGGCCAGACCCAAACTTCCGTATGCCATCAACCATACCTCTGGCACAAATTTTCATTGTCATTCCATTCTACAGTTGATGATAGTCATTATTTGCAACTGCGAATTCATCTGATGTGTTTAGTAAAGGCTGTGGTCACCACAGTGCATTGTCATCAGAATAACAGTGACACAGCAATATCGTATTTATCTGCCGTTACCAGGCATGATACTTTGAAGCACAGCGTCTGATCTCCACGAGAATACACACAGTGGATGTGCAAAGACAGATCGTAGACGTATGGTTTACAAACTTTGGAAGTTTGGGCCTGGCTGTGTGTCAAGCATGCATAGCCAAATGGTATGACAACTGCCTGCGACAACCGGAAATCTGGGTTTGAGTCCAGGTCCGGCACTAATTTTCGTTGTCGTCATTCCATTCTATAGCTGATGGTAGTCATTATTTGCAACTGCAAATTCATATGATGTGTTTGGTAATGGATGTGGTTGCCGCAGTGCATCATCAGAATAACACCGGCACAGCAATATTGAAAGTACCTCAGTGTTTGGCCAACCAAGGCACCTCCTGGAACACCTCAGGGGTTAAAACCTCACATAAGTGGTGACAGTCATTCATCACAATGATAGCACCTCCACCTGTGCTCTACACTGTACAGGGGGCTCTGTGGGGACTTTGAATAATAATATTGCTATTGGACAATATATAAACTCTCTTCTGGAGCCATACCCAGTATGCTCTGTGCTTTTGTATCAAATGGACACTATGTATTGTACTACATGGAAATAAATTGGTGTGTACAGAACACAGTGTATTTGGTAATAATTCACTATTGTACCACCTACACTGTGAAAACTCATCACAAACACTATGTGATCAAAAGTATCTGGACACCGCAAAAACATACGTTTTTCATATTAAGTACATTGTGCTGCCACCTACTGCCAGATACTCCATATCAGCGATGTCAGTAGTCGTTAGAAATAGTGAGAGAGCAGAATGGGGTGCTCCGCGGAACTCATGGACTTCGAACTTAGTCAGGTGATTGGGTGTCACTTGTGTGATACGTCTATATGCAAGATTTCCACACTCCTAAACATCCATAGGTCCAATGTTTCTGATGTGGCAGTGAAGTGGAAATGTGAAGGGACACACATAGCACAAAAGCATACAGGCCGACCTCGTCTGTTGACAGAGAGAGACCGCCGACAGTTGAAGGGGTTCGTAATCTGTAATAGGCAGACATCTATCCAGACCATCACACAGGAATTCCAAATTGCATCAGAATCCACTGCAAGTACTATGACAGTTAGGTGGGAGGTGAGAAAACTTGGATTTCACAGTTGAGCGGCTGCTCATAAGCCACACATTATGCCGGTAAATGCCAAACAACGCCTTGCTTGGTGTAAGGAGTGTAATCATTAGATGATTGAACAGTGAAAAACTGTTGTGTGGAGTGACAAATCATGGTACACAATGTGGCGATCTGATGGCAGGGTGTGGGTGTGGTGATTGCCCGGTGAACATCATCTGCCAGTGTGTGTAGTGCCAACAGTAAAATTCATAGGTAGTGGTGTTATGGTGTAGTTATGTTTTACATGGAGGGGGCTTGAACCCTTTGTTGTTTTGTGTGACACTATCACAGCACAGGCCTACATTTGTGTTTTAAGCACCTTCTTGCTTTCCACTGTTGAAGAGCAATTCAGGGATTGCGATTGCATCTTTCAACACAATTTAGCACCTGTTCATAACGCACAGCCTGTGGCGGAGTGGTTACGTGACAATAACATCCCTGTAATGGACTGGCCTGCACAGAGTCCTGACCTGAATCCTATAGAACACCTTTGGGATGTTTTGGAATGCCGATTTTGTGCCAGGCCTCACCGACCGACATCGATACCTCTCCTCAGTGCAGCATTCCGTGAAGACTGGGCTTCCATTTCCCAAGAAACCTTCCAACACCTGATTGAACATATGCCTGTGAGAGTGGAAGCTGTCATCAAGACTAAGGTTGAGCCAACACCATATTGAATTCCAGCATTACCGATGGAGGCCACAAACTTGGAAGGCATTTTCAGCCAGATGTCTGGATACTTTTGACCACATAGTGTACTTGTATCATGAACAGTCTGTAATTATTAATATTAGTTTGTTCACATTATTATTTGTTATTTTCTAGCCACAATGGTTTAATTATAAGTGAGAACGAAAAAAAATGTATTCATTAACACACAGAAAACATCCTTTAAGCATTACTATATTTTTGCATTCACCATCCAGTATCTCAGGTGCTGTACTGCACGTGTAAGATTTACTGGACCAAATAAATACAAATACAGATATATCTACAGTAATGTGACACTAACTTGTATACATCTAGGTGCACCTGTTCAAACCTCCAGTGACTTCCAGAAGATGATGATTTGCAGTTTGTTTGTTAGTTTCACATTCCATGGATCATTTTGCAGAATCTTATGCTGTGGCGTGACTCATTATACATTCACACTGCAAATTAATTTCTACATAAGGTTACAGGCTGAATATTTCAAAGCTTTTTTTTTTTCTTTGTAAACCAAGATAAAAAACGATATACAGATGTTAATTAGTAGTTCCTACCTAACACATTTTACACATTACGATAACTGGAGGAACTTTCTCAGTTTGTTTTCCAATTTTACTTTGCTGTCTGTCAGACATTGTATATCACTGGGTATGTGGTCAAAAATTTTTGTTGCAGTTTTGTGAACTCCTTTTTGTGCTAAAGACAACCTTAATGTGATGTAATAAATACAGTGGCATTTTTTCTTCTGGTATTCTAATTATGTGCATCACTGTTCCTTTTGAACTGTAGTAGATTATTTGCAACAAACTTCATGAAGCAACAAATATACTGTGAGCGGTAGTCAGAATGCTCTACTCCTTAAACAGATGTCTATCAGATAATCATGGGTGAGCATCACATATTATTCTTACAGCACATTTATGAACAACAAAGCCTTCCTTTATTAAAGATGGGTTACTACAAAACACAAGATGGGTTACTACAAAACACAATTACATATGATATTATTGAATGAAAACATGCAAAATATGTCAGTTTACTGATTTTAAGTGCAAACGTGACTGAACTAAGTTGTTTTAGCAGTTCCAAAATGTGCTTCCCCCCCATGAACCATGGACCTTGCTGTTGGTGGGGAGGCTTGCGTGCCTCAGCGATACAGATGGCCGTACCGTAGGTGCAACCACAACGGAAGGGTACCTGTTGAGAGGCCAGACAAACATGTGGTTTCTGAAGAGGGGCAGCAGCCTTTTCAGTAGCTGCAGGGGCAACAGTCTGGATGATTGACTGATCTGGCCTTGTAACATTAACCAAAACGGCCTTGCTGTGCTGGTACTGCGAACAGCTGAAAGCAAGGGGAAACTACAGCCGTAAATTTTCCCGAGGACATGCAGCTTTACTGTATGATTATATGATGATGGCGTCCTCTCGGGTAAAATATTCCGGAGGTAAAATAGTCCCCCATTCGGATCTCCGGGCGGGGACTACTCAAGAGGATGTCGTTATCAGGAGAAAGAAAACTGGCGTTCTACGGATCGGAGCGTGGAATGTCAGATCCCTTAATCGGGCAGGTAGGTTCGAAAATTTAAAAAGGGAAATGGATAGGTTAAAGTTAGATATAGTGGGAATTAGTGAAGTTCGGTGGCAGGAGGAACAAGACTTTTGGTCAGGTGATTACAGGGTTATAAATACAAAATCAAATAGGGGTAATGCAGGAGTCGCTTTAATAATGAATAAAAAAATAGGAGTGCGGGTTAGCTACTACAAACGGCATAGTGAATGCATTATTGTGGCCAAGATAGACACAAAGCCCATGCCTACTACAGTAGTACAAGTTTATATGCCAACTAGCTCTGCAGATGGATGAAATGAATGACGAGATAAAAGAAATTATTCAGGTAGTGAAGGGAGACGAAAATTTAATAGTCATGGGTGACTGGAATTCGTCAGTAGGAAAAGGGAGAGAAGGAAACATAGTAGGTGATTATGGATTGGGGGGAAGAAATGAAAGAGGAAGCCGCCTTGTAGAATTTTGCACAGAGCATAACTTAATCATAGCTAACACTTGGTTCAAGAATCATAAAAGAAGGTTGTATACCTGGAAGAATCCTGGAGATACTAAAAGGTATCAGATAGATTATATAATGGTAAGACAGAGATTTAGGAACCAGGTTTTAAATTGTAAGACATTTCCAGGGGCAGATGTGGATTCTGACCACAATCTATTGGTTATGAACTGCAGATTGAAACTGAAGAAACTGCAAAAAGGTGGGAATTTAAGGAGATGGGACCTGGATAAACTGAAAGAACCAGAGGTTGTAGAGAGTTTCAGGGAGAGCATAAGGGAACAATTGACAGGAATGGGGGAAAGAAATACAGTAGAAGAAGAATGGGTAGCTCTGAGGGATGAAGTAGTGAAGGCAGCAGAGGATCAAGTAGGTAAAAAGACGAGGGCTAATAGAAATCCTTGGGTAACAGAAGAAATATTGAATTTAATTGATGAAAGGAGAAAATATAAAAATGCAGTAAGTGAAGCAGGCAAACGTCTCAAAAATGAGATCGACAGGAAGTGCAAAATGGCTAAGCAGCGATGGCTAGAGGACAAATGTAAGGATGTAGAAGCTTGTCTCACTAGGGGTAAGATAGATACTGCCTACAGGAAAATTAAAGAGACCTTTGGAGAGAAGAGAACCACTTGTATGAATATCAAGAGCTCAGATGGCAACCCAGTTCTAAGCACAGAAGGGAAGGCAGAAAGGTGGAAGGAGTATATAGAGGGTTTATACAAGAGCGATGTACTTGAGGACAATATTATGGAAATGGAAGAGGATGTAGATGAAGATGAAATGGGAGATAAGATACTGCGTGAAGAGTTTGACAGAGCACTGAAAGACCTGAGTCGAAACAAGGCCCCGGGAGTAGACAACATTCCATTAGAACTACTGATGGCCTTGGGAGAGCCAGTCATGACAAAACTCTACCATCTGGTGAGGAAGATGTATGAGACAGGCGAAATACCCACAGACTTCAAGAAGAATATAATAATTCCAATCCCAAAGAAAGCAGGTGTTGACAGATGTGAAAATTATCGAACTATCAGTTTAATAAGTCACAGCTGCAAAATACTAATGCGAATTCTTTACAGACGAATGGAAAAACTGGTAGAAGTGGACCTCGGGGAAGATCAGTTTGGATTCTGTAGAAATGTTGGAACACGTGAGGCAATACTAACCTTACGACTTATCTTAGAAGAAAGATTAAGAAAAGGCAAACCTACGTTTCTAGCATTTGTAGACTTAGAGAAAGCTTTTGACAACGGTAACTGGAATACTCTCTTTCAAATTCTGAAGGTGGCAGGGGTAAAATACAGGGAGCGAAAGGCTATTTACAATTTGTACAGAAACCAGATGGCAGTTATAAGAGTCGAGGGGCATGAAAGGGAAGCAGTGGTTGGGAAAGGAGTGAGACAGGGTTGTAGCCTCTCCCCGATGTTATTCAATTTGTATATTGAGCAAGCAGTAAAAGAAACAAACGAAAAATTCGGAGTAGGTATTAAAATTCATGGAGAAGAAGTAAAAACTTTGAGGTTCGCCGATGACATTGTAATTCTGTCAGAGACAGCAAAGGACTTGGAAGAGCAGTTGAACGGAATGGACAGTGTCTTGAAAGGAGGATATAAGATGAACATCTACAAAAGCAAAACGAGGATAATGGAATGTAGTCAAATTAAATCGGGTGATGCTGAGGGGATTAGATTAGGAAATGAGACACTTAAAGTAGTAAAGGAGTTTTGCTATTTAGGGAGTAAAATAACTGATGATGGTCGAAGTAGAGAGGATATAAAATGTAGACTGGCAATGGCAAGGAAATCGTTTCTGAAGAAGAGAAATTTGTTAGCATCAAGTATAGATTTAAGTGTCAGGAAGTCGTTTCTGAAAGTATTTGTATGGAGTGTAGCCATGTATGGAAGTGAAACATGGACGATGAATAGTTTGGACAAGAAGAGAATAGAAGCTTTGGAAATGTGGTGCTATAGAAGAATGCTGAAGATTATATGGGTAGATCACATGACTAATGAGGAGGTATTGAATAGGATTGGGGAGAAGAGAAGTTTGTGGCACAACTTGACTAGAAGAAGGGATCGGTTGGTAGGACATGTTTTGAGGCATCAAGGGATCACAAATTTAGCATTGGAGGGCAGCGTGGAGGGTAAAAATCGTAGAGGGAGACCAAGAGATGAATACACTAAGCATATTCAGAAGGATGTAGGTTGCAGTAGGTACTGGGAGATGAAGAAGCTTGCACAGGATAGAGTAGCATGGAGAGCTGCATCAAACCAGTCTCAGGACTGAAGACCACAACAACAACAACAACAACAACAACAACATCACTCAATGGGTAACACAATCTTCACATTTGTGTGAGGAGCATTACCATTGATATGTCTGATGCCACCCTGAAATGCGTAATTAATGTTACGATTCAAACTTTTTCCAGCATCACGAATATGTAGCCACCATCTCCCTACGTGATCATCTAACGAAATACAGGGGTTGGATGGCAAGATTAAAGTTGCAAACCACAATGCTTTACCAAGGAATCAAGTTATATAATAAACTGCCAAAAGGTATAAAAGACAAAGCAATTGTGTAAATTTAAAACATCCTTGAAATATATTTACTGAACAATAGTTTTTACTCATTTAAACAGTTCCTGCAGTAAAAACTATTGGAGGAATATCACATTTCATTTCATTATGTGAATCATGTTCTTTCTGTTTCTTTAATCTTACCTTATTTAATTTGGTGAGAAGTTGTGCACATATGTCTGTATCATGAATTTGTTATGTATACCCTATTTGTTACCATTTCCTATCTTATGTGCCTCAGCTACAAAATAATGCCCAGACATATGTATAATGATGATAGCCACAAAAACAAATTTGTCTACGGCAAGAAAAAAAAAAAAAAAAAAAAAAAAAAAAGAGGGCTGTGGTGCAGTGGCCTTGTAATGTAAGGTGGTTGACCCTGTCACACTTGCCTCTCACATTCAAGTGAGATTTATGTAACGAAACTGGTGTGGCCGTGCGGTTAAAGGCGCTTCAGTCTGGAACCGCGTGACCACTACGGTCGCAGGTTTGAATCCTGCCTCGGGCATGGATGTGTGTGATGTCCTTAGGTTAGTTAGGTTTAATTAGTTCTAAGTTCTAGGCGACTGATGACCTCAGAAGTTAAGTCGCATAGTGCTCAGAGCCATATGTAACGAAACTGTTTTGTAAATAGTTCTTCATTATGGCCCTGTACATTATTTGTTACATAAATTTGACAGCTAATGTATGGTTAACTCCTAGTGGTGTTCTATATCTACATAGATAATTTGCAAGCCATTGTATGGTGCATGGCAAAGGGTACATTATACCACTACTTGTCATTTCCTTTCTTGTTCCACTTGAAAATAGACTAAAGGAAAACAACTACCTATATTCCTCCATATAAGCCCTAATTTCTCTTATCTTCTCTTTACGGGAACTGTATGTTGGTGGCAATAGAATATTTTTGCAGTCAGCTTCAAATGATGGTTCTCTAAACATTCTGAACCGTATTTCTCAAAAAGAATATTGCCTTCCTGATTCTCATTTGAGTTCCTGAAGCATATCTGTAACAAACCTAGCAGACTACCTCTGAATTGCTTTGATGTCTTCCTTTAATCCAACCTGGTGTGGATCGCATACACTTGAGAAGTACTCATGGCTGGGTCACACTAGAGCTTTATATGTGGTCCCCTTTACAGATGACCCATACTTTTCTGTATTCTTCCAGTTCATATCACTTTTCAATGTTAGATATTTAATCAGTGTGACTATGGCAAGCAGCATATTTCAATACTTTATTTGAACATTATGAAATTGTTTTTCCTACTCCTCTGCATTAACTTACATTTTCCTACATTTAGAGCTAACTACCGTTCATAATATCAACTAGAAATTTTGTTTAAGTCCTCTTGTACCCTACAACAGTCACTCAGTGATGAAAAAAATGGTTCAAATGGCTCTGAGCACTATGGGACTTAACATCTGTGGTCATCAGTCCCCTAGAACTTAGAACTACTTAAACCTAACTAACCTATGGACATCACACACATCCATGCCTGAGGCAGGATTCGAACCTGCGACCGTAGCAGTCGCGCAGTTCCAGACTGAAGCGCCTAGACTCAACAATGACACCTTCCCATACACATCATCTGGAGAAAGCCGCAGATGCTGCTCATCCTGTTCGTCAGATCATTTATGTATGTAGAGAATAATAGTGATCCTGTCACATTTCCCTGGGGCACACCTGACAGTATCCTTGTCCTGACGAACACTCACTGTTTGGGTACAGTAGTGGATTCTATTACTTACAAAACCTTTGAGCTACTCCCATATTTGTAACTTATCCTGAATGCTCATACCTTCATGAACAGCCTGCAGTGGGGCACCGTATCAGACGTTTTTTGGAAATATAGAAATATGGAATCCACCTGTTGCCCTTCACCCATGGTTTGTAGGATGTCATACAAGAAAAAGAAAAGCTAAATTTTGCATGACTTTGTTTTCTAAATCCATGCTGATTTGTTGACAATAGCTTTCCTACCTCAAAGAAATTTATTATATTCAAACTGAGAATATGTCAAGAATTCTGTGAATTCATCCTTTTACCTTTCTTATATATAGGAGTCAACTGTGCTTTTTTCCAGTCACTTCGGAGTTTGTGCTGGATGATAGATATGAAATAAATGCAAGCTAAGTGAGAGGCCAATGGTGTTGAATACTCTTTGCGAAAGTGAATTTTGATTCCATCCTGATCTGGTGACATATTTGTTTTCATCTCCAGCGAAGTTAAAAATCACACAATTTACTTTCCACACAGTACAAACAAATGGTAACCTGACAGTAAACACACAGAATAGCAAACTATGCTATTATGTTCTTTGTGTATTTTTTAAATAACTTTTACATTGCTTTTGTTTCAGATATTGTACTGATAGATACACAAGAAGCTGCAGAAGTATATCAATTTATATGTTTATATTATACCTGTATATTCTAGCTACAGCAGTTAGTATTTGTTTGCAAATCTTCAAGCTTGACTTTTTACTCATCAACACGTGCTTGTTTACGTGCAGGAAATTTATTGTATGTATGTATGTAGAACTAAATGAACAAGGGTTTGAAGTATGCTTTAATTAGAATACCCTTTCCGGGTGTAAAAATTTCTGTAAATGACAATCAGTAAAAAAAAAGTGCACCGTAAATTCGAAGGGGGCTGAAATACAAAATGTGTGTAATTCGGGTACCTTCTGCCGTTCAGAAGTTAAAGTAATTCTCAAAACAAATCAGGTTTAGTCCGTAAGAATTCTGTTGGGTGCTCTTCATTGTCATCCACATGCATCCCGAATAACGTACTGTTGCGAGTTAAGCCGAGTCTATAACGCTTCTATGAAGTCTGTGGCTTCCTTACTCAAATGTTCTGCGAGTGTCACAAGTCACCAATCATAATTAATCACTCACTAATTACATCACGCTGTCTGCATCCTTTAAACATGAATCTTGTTCGCGGTAGATCAAATGTGTGTGTGTGTGTGTGTGTGTGTGTGTGTGTGTAGTATTATGGTTGGTGGAAGATACTCCTAAGTTTTATGTCAGCAAATTTGCTCGTTGTCCTAGCTTTCTATTTGGGTTTTAGGATATTACCACTATGTAAATTCTCGTACTTTCATATCCCAGATTTGCCTTCTTCTTGTACGACGGTCTTTTTATTTACTGACAAGTTTTTATACAAGACTGAGTATTACAAAGGTACGTAACTTTATTCTGAAAACAAATCCACACAAAACTAGGTAAATTAAAAACTTTTTTCCGCTGTAACAAGTTTCTTTTCAATATTCGAGTTTCAGAAACTATGCGGCATGCGCACTTACATTGCTACCAATCTCGACATGGAAATGTAACATCACCGCTTGGAAACGAAATTATACAAGGATTTCATCAATCGGTGAATTTTTTTGAGGAATAGCTCTGATCGTCTGTACAAGCACAGTTAAAATTTTTACACTAGCCCGTATTATACGGACAACGAACACTCTTGCTTCTCCCATATTACCTGCTGATAGTCAAATGTCATTAATCGTCAGCTGTGATAGGGGAGCATAGCGATGTCGATCTTTGGTGGGGGTTGTGTCAGTTCGATGATGCAGTTCATTGTTCTCAGAAATAAATGATTTATAACGCCAGAATTTTGAAAACTGTTTTAGGTCATTCAGCGCTTAACGTTTGACATTTTTATGTGATATTTTTAATGAGGGTAAACGAGTTATTAATTTGCCATGATCGGCGAGTGACTTTGTAGATATAGAGGAACGCCAGGAGTTTCATCACAACAACCACGCAGTACTTTAGGTATGGATACTTAACGCGGGCCGCATTGTTTTGTAAAGGCATAGCTGTAAATATAGGGATATACCAAGTTTGTCAGTGGCATTTTCCGTGAAATTAAACCATGTAAAATATGTCTAGCAATTACTATAATTTTCTCATTATTAACGCATTAAATTGCAGTGAAATGTTCGTTCTTTCTTGCTGTATAAGTTTTTAATACGCAGATTACACCTGTGTTTCATCACTGAAATTCTGTAAACTCACAGCTTCACATACTTCGTTTCTCAAGCACTGCAGTGTCTCAGGTTAGGAGTTTAAGATCCTCCTTGGTGAACCTATCCACTCATTTCCCCTTTACCTCTGAGCAGAATTTACATACTGACCACTTCATTGCGACATTTATTTTATGAACATGGTCTTGTCTTTGGCTTCCCATTTCTCAAGTTTCAACTTATACATAGCTATGGCTTTTAGTTGTTAATACCAACCCAAGCGTGTAACAAGCAAGAGTTGCGTTAGTGTATCGTATCCAAAGAATTATCTTCATAATTTCTAATGAGTCTGATTTAAAGTCCTTTATTGTTGCACTGAGACCACTATAGTGCTAGACAATTTTTGCTGTTGTACTCCCACAAATTCTGAAATCAAATGTGACTGGTATGTGTCTCACACACTTTGGCTTGCATACTAAACCTTGAAAATGCAGTTTGCTACCAAATGTGGACTCAAAACTTAAAATTAATTTCTTCAAAGTCTCTTGCATTGGATATTCTGAAATGAAACTGAACAACAGATTCCTGTTTACGTGTGTGTGTGTGTGTGTGTGTGTGTGTGTGTGTGTGTGCAGCAAATATTTGATGTAAAAATGGATGTTTAGTAACTGCAGTGGAATTAAATTTAACTGTGTGTGTGTGTGTGTGTGTGTGTGTGTGTGTGTGTGTGTGTGTGTGTGTGTATCTGGGAATTCATATTCACAGCTTTTCCTGCTTGCTGTTAGGCAATTAACATGTACACATTACCATTATGAAGTTATAGTTCAGTACATATTACATATTAATCTAACTATGAAATCAGTTTAAAATGATTTAAAGCAATTAGATTATATAAGAATGTATGATGTACGATAATGTTTATGGTGCTCCAGAAACTCAGTTGGAACACAGTCAACCAAGTACTGCCTCAACATGTATAAATTTGGTATCTGTCTTGTATAGGTTGGCATATAGTTATATGGCATAGTACCAGTATGATATACTGGTGGTGTCATCTTTTTCTTGTCAGTTGTAACTGGATCTGTCTCCCTTTCCACAAGAGATGGAATACTGTTATTTCCTTTTCTGTTTGTAATTATGGAAGTGTATCGTCTCTTTCCCATGTATTGTGTGTTTCTGGATCCACCTGTCCCCTCACCATTTAATGTGCAACTTGAAATGATATTATGAGCCCTCTAGTATTTATTTATCTATGTACAGCAATTAGAAGTTCCCTTGTTATTTGTCTGAAGTATTAAAAGTTACCAACCTCTTCTCTATGGTCAGTTTCAATATTTTGTTTTATATTTTCATTTTGATATATTTTTTTATACTGGTTCTGTCTTGCTCTTTACTTTTCTGTTTATAACCACTATTTCTTTCCTTATTAATCAATTCCCTAAACTTTCTCCCCTCATCTGTTATTACATCAGTTTGTATCCAGCTACACAGATCTCTGCCTGAAATGATTATATATACTAAGCTGGCAGGTCGACAGACACACAAACGGTACACAAACACACACACAAAATTCAAGCTTTCGCAACAAACTGTTGCCTCATCAGGAAAGAGGGAAGGAGAGGGAAAGACGAAAGGATGTGGGTTTTAAGGGAGAAGGTAAGGAGTCATTCCAATCCCGGGAGCGGAAAGACTTACCTTAGGGGGAAAAAAGGACGGGTATACACTCGCGCGCGCACACACACACACATATCCATCCACACATATACAGGCACAAGCAGACATCTCACAAGCATATATATATATATATATATATATATATATATATATATATATATATATATATATATGTGTGTGTGTATACCTGTCCTTTTTTCCCCCTCAGGTAAGTCTTTCCGCTCCCGGGATTGGAATGACTCCTTACCCTCTCCCTTAAAACCCACATCCTTTCGTCTTTCCCTCTCCTTCCCTCTTTTCCTGATGAGGCAACAGTTTGTTGCAAAAGCTTGAATTTCATGTTTGTGTTTGTGTGTCTATCGACCTGCCAGCACTTTCGTTTGGTAAGTCATCTGTGTTTTTTTATATATAAATAATAGTTCAGGTTGGTAAAACTCTTTAATAGGGAATACTTAAGTTGGATGCAATCCATGTTCACATAAAAGACAATAAATTTTTAGTGCTGTTACAGAACACAGTTGTTTATTACTTTGAATAGTACTGAATGACAGTCAGATATAACATTCATCTAACTATAAACTTTGGTACACAGTTCCGACTAATAATACTGGCTCGCTGCCAGGATCGGAACTGCGATGATACTGCTGACTTGGCTATCAAAGAGTGGGATGATCAGTGGTGTTGTACAGAACATCTTGATGTCATGTTTCATTTGTGGCTCTGTCTGGTGGTGACTGCCTTCAGCGTGTGGTTCCTTCGTGAGGTACCAACTTCTCTCTTCAGACGACACGTTCCTCCCTCCCAAACTTCCAAACCATTGTCGTGTAGTGCTGGGTCAAGTATGTGACGACAGCGGTTGGGGGGCTGGGGGGTAGAGGAGATTGGATGTGGACATAAATGAGGAGATAGGGACTCTAGTGACAGCCATTGGTAGTTCCCTGCCTGCAGACCAGTATCCACCTTGCAAGCGAGTGGGAACACTAGCTGATAAACCGGCCACAGAGTGCTCCCCCCACAATAAGGGATACAGACGCATGGTTGGGAGGACAACATGTGGAACTTAAGGGGCTTCATGATGACTGTCTGGAGGTGGCACCTCCACAGACAATGGCTCAGACGGCTGGACCAGCATTGTATCAGTAGTACAATGTAGATTTCCATTGACACCACTCTATATGGTGTTGACCTCAACAGGCGGAGAATTGGGGATGATTGCTGTTGTGGACTGTAGCGATATCTTGGGTCTGTGGGCAAAAATTCTGCACCAGAATGACTGATATAAGAGGGCGGCAGCTTCTTCTGGTGATGTAGGTGCAGCCTAAAGGAACTTAAAATGATGTAAGTTGAATGACCCACTACTCGTGTGAAGACACCATGCCCCCAATGCTATTTCTTGTGAGAAACTTTGAAGAATTCTTTGTCCAGCAGTTGAAACTGTGTTTGAGGCAGTGGAATGAATTGTTTGTGTGGTGACCATAGAGGATTCAACAGGATACAATGACGACGACTGTGTAATAATTCTGCCGGCCTCAACCTGTCATGTAGCAAGGAGTGGTAGGAGGAAAGAAAAATCTTTAATACTTGCTCCCTTGTGTGGGAGGAATGAAGTTTTGCTACGTGACTTTTGTTTGTTCAAACAAAACGTTCAGCTTCACCATTAGATCGAGGTGAAAAGGAGCAAAAGTTACAGGGTGTATGCTGTAATCATCACAACACTGTTGAAATTTACCTGATGTGAACCAAGGTCCATTGTCTGAGACAAGGACCTTGGGAAGACTTAGCGACAAAAAATTGTGGACAAAGCTGATACAGTACTAGCAGCAGTGGTGGGTGTCATAGGATAATAAATGAAAATTTACTGTACATATTTATAACCTATGACCATGTTTTCTAGAATGGAGCCATGAAATCAGTGTGTCTGTGTTACTGCAGTCCGGACGGATGTGGCTACTGAAAGAAACTTGCAGCAGAGTGGAATGATGCTGCATGCAAGTAGTGTGATAAGAGCTGATTTGCTGAATTTGGGTGTCCATGCCCTGCCAAAGGCAATGTCAGATGAGTAACTACACAACATTGACCTTGGTGCAACAAAAATGAGACTTCCCACTGGAGGGAATGGGGAATCACGACCTGTACATCTTCATTACCTGTATGTAGCAACAGAACACCTGAACACACGTACTTCGTGTGACAATGCAAAAATTAGCGGTACACCTCTGGGTGGGAAATTTTTTTCAAACTATGTGGCCACCACAGAACAGAAATAGGCTTCTGCGTCTGAGGGCTACCAGTCATGTCATAGGTGTCTTTATTGATTAGGGAAACACACTTGTGTCTGATTGAAATTTTATTGTGTTATTAGTGACTTTTAATGGGACAAAATGTTTGTTCTGACTGTGGACTACAGCAGAAGGTTACTGCAAAGCACAAAGGTGAGACGTGATTGTGATGGCTGTGCTGGCTCAGCCAACACAATGTCCACTTGCTAAGAATTACACTATAGCTAAGCACTAGACTGGTGCTGTGACTGGCAGCATTGTAAACAGATGGTCTGGATATGACGTTGCTCACCATACTTCAAACACTGCTTTACGACGACGACAAGCTTTTCTATTATGATTAGAAAAACACTGAGTGCAAGACTTCTTCGCCGTGATGAAAAGTGCATTTTGTGTTACAATGTGACTGAAAGTTTGTACTTTTAATGTGGGCACTGTTTTTATTCTCCTTATTGGCTGGAGACTGAGTGCTTATTGCACAATGAACAAGAGAAATGGATGGAGTCTCAAAATCAATTAAGTTGAATCACAATACTTTGAGACTCCACTATCGACAAAACTGTTTTCAGATCTGTTGTTGTTGTTGTTGTTGTTGTTGTGGTCTTCAGTCCTGAGACTCGTTTGATTCAGCTCTCCACGCTACTCTATCCTGTGCAAGCTTCTTCATCTCCCAGTACGTACTGCAGCCTACATCCCTCTGAATCTGCTTAGTGTATTCATCTCTTGGTCTCCCTCTATGATTTTTACCCTCCACACTGCCCTCCAATACTAAATGGGTGATCCCTTAATGCCGCAGAACATGTCCTACCAACCGATCCCTTCTTCTAGTCAAGTTGTGCCACAAACTCCTCTTCTCCCCAATCCTATTCAGTACCTCCTCATTAGTTATGTGATCTACCCATCTAATCTTCAGCATTCTTCTATAGCACCACATTTCGAAAGCTTCTATTCTCTTCTTGTCCAAACTAGTTATTGTCCATGTTTCACTTCCATAAATATACTTTCAGAAACGACTTCCTCACACTTAAATCTATTCTCGGTGTTAAAAAATTTCTCTTCTTCAGAAACGCTTTCCTTGCCATTGCCAGTCTACTTTTTATATTCTCTCTACTTCGACCATCATCAGTTATTTTGCTCCCCAAATAGCAAAAGTCCTTTACTACTTTAAGTGTCTCATTTCCTAATCTAATTCCCTCAGCATCACCAGACTTAATTCGACTTCGTTCCATTATCCTCGTTTTGCTTTTGTTGATGTTCATCATACATCCTCCTTTCAAGACACTGTCCCCTCCGTTCAACTGCTCTTCCAAGTCCTTTGCTGTCTCTGACAGTATTACAATGTCATCGGCGAACCTCAAAGTTTTTATTTCTTCTCCATGGATTTTAATACCTACTCCGAACTTTTCTTTTGTTTTCTGTCAACGCCTGCTTTCTTTGGGATTGGAATTATTATATTCTTCTTGAAGTCTGAGGTATTTCGCCTGTCTCATACATCTTCCTCACCAGATGGTAGAGTTTTGTCAGGACTGGCTATCCCGAGGCTGTCAGTAGTTCTGATGGAATGTTGTCTACTCCCGGGGCCTTGTTTCGACTTTGGTGTTTCAGTGCTCTGTCAAACTCTTCACGCAGTATCATATCTCCCATTTCATCTTCATCTACATCCTCTTTCATTTCTATAACATTGCCCCCAAGTACATCGCCCTTGTATAGACCCTCTATATACTCCTTCCACCTTTCTGCTTTCCTTTCTTTGCTTAGAACTGGGTTCCCATCTGAGCTCTTGATATTCATACAAGTTGTTCTCTTTTCTCCAAAGGTCTCTTTAATTTTCCTGTAGGCAGTATCTATCTTACCCCTAGTGAGATAAGCCTCTACATCCTTACATTTGTCCTCTAGCCATCGCTGCTTAGCCATTTTGCACTTCCTGTCGATCTCATTTTTGAGACGTTTGTATTCCTTTTTGCCTGCTTCATTTACTGCAATTTTATATTTTCTCCTTGTGTCAATTAAATTCAATATTTCTTCTGTCACCCAAGGATTTCTACTAGCCCTCGTCCTTTTACCTACTTGATCCTCTGCTCCCTTCACGGAAATACGGAAGCGTCCGATCCCGCCCGTCTGCTTTGACCCATGACGTCACAAATATGGCGGAAACAAAATCAAACACACACACTTTCCACAAGAATCCTAATGACACTAACGGGACAAGTGCGGGAAATGGGTATTCTTCCCTCATTCGAAGCTTGTGCTCTATCTCTTAATGATATCGTCACTGACGGGGCGGATCCAAATTTTCCTCAAAAGCACTGACTTTCTGCTGCTGCTCACATTACAGACAACAGTACCACATTTTAATCGCAGTTTTTTTGGGTGGGGGGCAAACTAAATATAAACAAATTTAGACGCCTTACGTAGCTACAACGTGTAAGTGAAGACAGCCATGCATGAATACCCACCCACCTCCCCAGGGGTAGTAACCCCTGCAACCCATAGAAGATAAAGATGCTTCAGTAGCTGATTAGTGTTATTTGTCTTTTTTGAAAAAAATATCTCACGGGATAGAACGAACAGATCAGAAAGATAAATATAATAATCTAAAACAGAAACTGGAGGAAACAGATAATTAAAATAAGTAATAAGTGTTTTTAAATTTAAAAAAAAAAAAATTCTCACGAGATAGAACGAACAGATCAGAAAAGTAAATAAAATAAGATAAAACAGAACTGGAGACAGCCACACTCAAACCAAACTCCGCGCCGTCATGACGTCACACACGACAACACCCGCCTTCACTACTTCATTCCTCAAAGCTACCCATTCTTCTTCTACTGCATTTCTTCCCCCCACTCCTGTCAATTATTCCCTTATGCTCTCCCTGAAACTCTGTACAACCTCTGGTTTAGTCAGTTTATCCAGGTCCCATCTCCTTAAATTCCCACCTTTTTGCAGTTTCTCCAGTTTTAATCTTTTAGATTAGATTAGTTTACTTTCCATAGATCCGTGCTGAGGAGATCCTCGTGGATGTGGAACATGTCAATTTTTTTTTAAAGCTGAAATAACAATACTAATAGTATGAATATATACAATACATCATTTGTTTCTATTAAAAAATTCGTCAGTGGAGTAGAAGGCGTTGGCCACTAGTAAGTCTTTCAGGCTCCTTTTAAACTGATCTTTATTTGTAACTAAATTTTTTATGTTTACTGGCAAATTATTGAAAATGAGTGTTCCTGAGTAGTGGACCCCTTTTTGAACTGAAGTAAGTGCTTTTAAGTCCTTGTGCAGATCATTTTGGTTCCTGGTATTGTATGTATGAACTGAGCTGTTTGTTGGAAAAAGAGATATATTATTTAGGACAAATTTCATTAATGAGTAAATATACTGAGAGGCAGTAGTTAGTATACCCAGTTCTTTGAAGAGGTTTCTACAGGACGTCCGTGAATTTACTCCACAAATAATACGTATTACACACTTTTGGACTCTGAAAACTTTTGTTTGACTTGAAGAGTTACCCCAAAATATTATACCATATGACATTATGGAATGAAAGTAGGCAAAGTATGCAAGCTTTTTCATTTTTATGTCGCCTATGTCTGCTAACACTCGAATTGCAAATACAGATTTGTTAAGGCGTTTCTGCAGTTCTGTGGTGTGCTCTTCCCAACTGAATTTATTATCAAGTTGTAATCCCAGGAATTTAAGACTGTCAACCTCTTCTATCTGCTCTTCTTCATATTTTATGCATATGCTGGGTGGAAACCTCTTACAGGTTCTAAATTGCATATAGTGAGTATTTTCGAAGTTTAATGTCAGTGAGTTGGCTTTAAACCATTTATTAATATCCATGAAAATATCATTAGCAGTTCTTTCTAGAACTACACTTGACATACTATTTATTGCAATACTTGTGTCATCTGCAAACAAAACGAACTCTGCTTCTGGCAGTGTAACTGACGAGAGATCATTAATGTACACAAGAAAAAGCAATGGCCCTAAGATGGATCCTTGTGGGACACCACATGTAATTTCTTCCCATTCTGATGACTTAATTCACTAGTCCCTTTCACTGATACCCTTTGTTTCCTGTTAGTGAGGTATGACTTGTTATGCTCTGTGCAAAATTCTACCGGGCGGCTTCCTCTTTCATTTCTTCCCCCCAATCCATATTCACCTATTCACGTACTATGTTTCCTTCTCTCCCTTTTCCTACTACCGAATTCCAGTCACTCATGACTATTAAATTTTCGTCTCCCGTCACTATCTGAATAATTTCTTTTATTTCATCATACATTTCTGCACAAAATTCACTAGATGATGAACAATGCTGCAGAGCTAGTTGGCATATAGACTTGTACTACTGTCGTAGGCGTGTGCTTCTTGTCTATCTTGGCCACAACAATGCGTTCGCTGTGCTGTTTGTAGTAGCTTACCCGCATTCCTATTGTTTTATTCATTATTAAACCTACTCCTGCGTTACCCCTATTTGATTTTGTATTTATAACCCTGTATTCACCTGACGAGAAGTCTTGTTCCTCCTACCACCGAACTTCACTAATTCCTACTATATCCAACTTTAACCTATCCATTTCCCTTTTTAAATTTTCTAACCTACCTGCCCGATTAAGGGATCTGACATTCCATGCTCCAATCCGTAGAACACCAGTTTTCTTTCTCCTGATAACAACGTCCTTCAGATCTGGATGTGCAATTTTAGGATAGCAGCATGCAGGCGTGTACCTGACTCATTTTGCGTGATTGCATCACATAGTATAACATAACTATAATTTTGTCTGCAAGAACACTTAAATCTGCAATGACTGTTCTGGGTGCTTCTCAAGATGAAAAAATTTAAACCTCAGCTCAGTGACATGAATCCATGTGTCTTACTGTGCGTAAATTTTCCAAAAGAGTTCCTCATGATCAGCATCTGGATGAGAGTCAGGAAACAACTTGAGACACAGCCGATAGGTGTCAGCATCGACAAGGGCAGAAAGAATGCACTACATGCCATACCTTTGATGCTGTATACAGTGAAGTGTGCTTGTGTTGGGGCATGATATCCTGACCAGGCCTCTTCCTTGCAGTTAAACGGCAAAACTTGGGTCTAGCAACTGCCTGTGGTGCTGCTTCTTGCAACATTGTTCATCATCTAGTGAATTTTGTGCAGCATTTGGTCAGTCTGTTGTGCTTGAAACTGATCAACTTTGTTTAGTGAATTCATGTTGGGCTTAGACACCATCAACACTTTATATTAGTAAAACTCTTTAATTGGGAATACTTGGATGAAATCCATGTCCACATGAATGACAGTTATTTCAATATCGTCGTAGAATGCAATGACTGTTTATGACTTTGAATAGTACTGAATGACAGTTAAATGTCACATTCATTTAAGTATAAATTTTGGTATACAGTTCTGACTAATGATGCTAGTTTGCTGCCTGGATCTGAACTGCGATGCTGCTGCTATCAGACTTGGTTATCAAAAAGTGGGGTGAGCTGTGCAGCTCTCTGAGTTAAATAGGTTTCTAGCAGAGGTGGCGTGTGGAACATTGGAACCTCTTGAGGGTATGTCTTTGCTGATTTCTCTGTCATGGATCTGTCTGACAGCGACGACTGTCTTTAGCTTGTGGTTCTGTTGTGAGGTACCAACTGCACTATGGGACCTCATGAACTTCTATTGCCAACGTCAAGCAATAATGATAATTCTGTTGCCCCCATTCTAACTGTCCTGAGTAAATTGATGTTACACATTTTTTCTATTCTCTAATGCAAGCCATGCTGTCTCAATGAACTGTTCTTCCCTTATTGTTTGTGTCGCCACTTTCTTGGTATCCACATGCCATACAACCCTTGTTTGCTGCCTACTAACTTTTAGTGCCTGCCACACCATCTCTCTAACAGTTCGCTTCAGGCAGGGTTAGGTCTCCTGCTATAAATATTATCATGCGTGTGCACCCACCTGCCCGTACACAAGTGTGTGTGTGTGTGTGTGTGTGTGTGTGTGTGTGTGTGTGTCTACTTCCACCAGTTTCAGTAGATTTTCTGCATACATGTATCATACCAAAATTATAATTCCAACCATCCTGACTTCTTAAATTTTGTTCCCCAGATGTCAACTTACTGACTTTCCTCTTTGAATTAGTTCTCCAGACGTGCTTCTCAAGCAATTTCAGAAGGTTACCAAGACAATACAAGCCTCTTCTGTTGAGCTGGATTCCATCCTTACTGATGTCACTTCTTCTAATTCACAGATTTGTTACTGTGAATAGCATATTTAAGTCCCAATGCAAATGTCAAGTTTGTAGTTTATAGCTTTATCAATCGCTCATCCTCGTTCTGTCTCCTTATAATGTGACAGATACATCATTTAGTGTTCTTAAGTTTTTTGCAAATATCTAGCGTTCAGTTCCCAATACCACCATCACCTTTTCTGGGGAGTGTCATTGTATCCAGAAAATACCAATTCTCTCTTCATGTATGTTGCCACACATTTTTCCATTGAGTCTCCATCCACAGGTGCATCTACTTAAAGCCCTACTATAGATTTTGTGCCTAGTGCAGGGTCCCCTCTGGCTCTTAATCTTTAGGCAATATATTCCTCACATCTTACACCATGATATTCTGACTAGAAGTCACTGTCTTTGTTAATTTTTTTTTCTCTTTGCACCCATGATGCAAAATGTATTTACTGCTTTCTAATATATGTAAACCTGGTAGTGAATTGAGAATATTATCTATTGAGATGTACTGTTAGTGCATTACGCTCATACTGTGAGCGTGTTATGCTCAAATGCCTCAAACTCCAAATAGTGTATTGGAAATGGTATTCATTGTTACAAATAGTGCTACCTCGCCGCTTTTGTAGAAAGTGTGTGTAGCCTGAGGTTTCGAGGCAGAATTATTTACTTTCAGCAAATCCAGAAGTATTGTGTTGTAACTAAACGGGTAATTGCAACATTATTTTATAATAATTTCAGTTGAGTTACCTTATGCAATATTTTTGGGGTTCTTGTATTGGCAAAATGCTTCAGTTGTTGCTCTAGCACTAAGATTCGCTTTTTTGTGAGGGCGACGAAAATTAATATTTGTGATGGTTCTGATCAATCTGATATTCAGTTATTATAGATATTTGTATGTGGGTCACTAAATGAAATTAGTTACATGGTTTCATAGTGCACCCTCTATTCAATTCTCAGAAATATTTGAATGGTCTTTCTTGTTTGATATAATCAACATGAAAGTTTACTTTGAAATAGTACAACTTCGTAGGAGGTCATTTCTTCTGCTTCTTGCACATGGAAGTAAAATAGGACGTCAATAACACAATTATCTCAATTTATTTCTCCAGCTATAATTTTGTTGTAGATGTTATAAGGGAGACCCTCCAGGAATAGGGAAAAAATCAAAAACATAAGGTGAAAAGTTTCTACATTTACACCATTCAGTTACTTGTCTTATGCTACTGCTTGCCTCACAGTCACATTATGTAAGTAGTGAATATACACTGATAATGCTCAGTTGCATGTCAGTAGGTATGCTGTAGGAATGGAGGCTTGTAGGAAGCAGTGTCATCTTTCATGTGACGGTAATGATTTGTGATATGTAAATGTAGGTGGTTGTTAAGTTTGTGCACTCATCATATAGGTTATTACTGTGTGTAAGTGTAATCATGCAGTTTGTAACTAAAAAGGTGTATAGTAGAGATTTCTTTCAAATATATAATGCTTCCTTGCAAAGGATTTATAATACTTAGACTGTAAAATATGCATGTAGGCCTTAATAAACAAGAACAGAAATTCATCCTTTCACCCGCATTATGATGTAGTTAACTTTTATAACAAGTGACTGTAAGAGTACTGAGTGCTGGAATTACACTGAAGTGCCAAAGAAACTGGTATAGGCCTGACTATTTAAATACAGAGATATTTAAGCTGGCAGAATATGGTGGTGCGGTCAGCAACACCTTCATAAGACAAGATCAGTTACTGCTACTACAGTGGCTGGTTATCAAGAGTTAAGCGAGTTTGAAAGTGGTGTTACAGTCGATGCATGAGTGATGCGACACAGCATCTCCGAGGTAGCAATGAAGTGGGGATTTTTCCGTATGACCATTTCACAAGTGTACCATGAATATCAGGAATCCAGTAAAACATCAAATCATCTATATCATTGCGGCTGGATAAAGATCCTGCAGAACAGGACCAACGATGACTGGAGAGAATTGTTTAATGTGACAGAAGTGCAACCCTTCCGCAAATTGCTGCAGATTTCAATGCTGGACCATCAACAAGTGTCAGCGTGCGAATCATTCAATGAAACATCACTGATAAGGGCTTTTGGAGCCGAAGGCCCTCTCTTTTACCCTTGATGACTTCACAACACAAAGCTTTATGCCTCGTCTGGGCCCATCAACACCAACATTGGTCTGTTGATGACTGGAAATATGTTTCATAATCGGACAAGTCTCATTTCAAATTGTATCGAGTGGATGGACATGTACAGCTATGGAGACAAACTCATGAATCAAAGGATTCTGAATGTCAGCAGGGGACTGTTCAAGCTGATGGAGCCTCAGTAATCATGTGGGGTGTGTGCAGTGGGAGTGATACAGAACCCCTGACATCTTTAGATAAAACTCTGACAGGTGACGTGTATGTAAGCATCCTGTCTGATCACCTCCATCCATTCATGTCCAGTGTGCATTCCGACGGACTTTGCAATACCAGCAGGACAATGCGACACCTCACACATCCAGAATTTAGCTGTCTTTTCTTACGTCGATTGGCACTGATGTGCAGTCATTTTTTAACTGCTCTATCTTTGTGTTCCATAGTTTTGACTTGCGCGTGTATGACCCCAGTCAGTTTTGCACCCTAACACAAAACAAATATGTCCAGAATTGCTACAGAGTGGCTCAAGGAAAACTCTTCGTAGTTTAAACATTTCCACTGCCCACCAGACTCGTCAGACATGAATGTTATTGAGCAATGTGCTGTTCAGAAGAGATCTCTACCCCCTCGTACTCTTATGGATTTATGGACAGCCCTGCAGGATTCATGGTGTCAGTTCCCTCCAGCACTACTTCAGACATTTGTTGAGTCCATGTTGTGGCACTTCTGCATTCTTGTGGGGGCCGTACACGATGTTAGGCTGGTGTACCAGTTTCCGTGGCTCTTCAGTGTAGTAATTTATTGGTCCAATGCATACTTCACAATGATACAGGATTTCTCAACTTCATACAAGGGAAACACGTGTTGCATACATAGACAAATGTATGATGAGAAGAGGACAGGACATGTGGTCAATGTGGCCTTATTGAATGATCCATCCTGGCATTTGCCTGAAGTGATTAATAGGAAAGCTACAAAAAAACCTAAATCTGGATGGTCAGACTGAACATGAGCCTCCATCGTTTTGAATGTGTATCCATCATCACAGGAAATGCACTACATTATTTTCTATCTTATTTGGTTATACCTAACACACAGTTCTCTTACATTTGTGTTTACTTGAAACAGGCTAGTTTAATTACATAAAAAAGTTCACTGTTTATTTAGACTCTTTTATGTTTTTCACTACCTGCGACAACTATACACTCGCAGGTGACTTTAAAAACATAGCCATGCTGCCAGGCCTTTGTTACATCTCTAGGGTCCATTTTGTTCATCCAAAATTCTTGAGTCAACATCTCTTGATGAGTAAGATGTTGCACTTAGAAAAATATTGTGACATTGATGTTATGTACTAGCAATCTTTTTTTTAATAGTAATGTCGTACTCTGAGTTCTCAATATAATCTTTAATTGTGTATTATGTAACATTTAAGAGATAGGTTTCAATTGCCATTTAATTATATGTATTTTAGTTATAAACATGATCAGGACAGTTACAGTCGAATGTAAATTTTTTAGGACTAAAATAAAGCACTCACCAAATAATAGATGTTTTGAGCCATTGACAGGCACACAAAGAAGAATTAAATCTAGGGTCTAATAGATTTTCTGTTGCCCTAATCCCATGACACACAAAAAAGAATGAAAACTTGGTCTTACAGATTTTCTATTACTCTACTCCCATCTTTGATTTGTATCTACATCTACTTACCTACTTGTCAAGCCACCGTATGATGTATGACTGAGGGTGCCATATACCATGCTAATAATTTCCTTTCCTATTCCACTCACAAATGGAGTGAGGAGAAACAACTGTCTATATACCAAGCCATTCTTCTGAATCTGCTTAGTGTTTCCATCTCTTTGTCTCCCTCTAAGATTTTTACCCTCCACACTTCCCTTCAGTACTAAATTGGTGATCCCTTGATGCCTCAGAACGTGTCCTACCAACTGATCCCTCCTCCTAGTCAAGTTGTGCCACAAATTCCTCTTTTCCCCAATTATATTCAGTACCTCCTCATTAGTTATGTGATCTATCCATCTAATCTTCAGCATTCTTCTGTAGCACCACATTTCCAAAGCTTCTATTCTCTTTTTGTCTAAACTAATTATCGTCCACGTTTCACTTCGATACATGACTACACTCCATACAAATACTTCCAGAAACGACTTTCTGACACTTACATCTATACTCGATGTTAACAAATTTCTCTTCTTCATAAACGCTTTCCTTGCCATTGCCAGTCTTCATTTTATATCCTCTCTACTTCGACCATCATCAGTTATTTTGCTCCCCAAATAGCAAAGCTCATCTACTACTTTAAGTGTCTCGTTTCCTAGTCTAATTCCCTCAGCATCACCTGATTTAATTCGACTACATTCCATTATCCTCGTTTTGCTTTTGTTGATGTTCACCTTACATCCTCCTTTCAAGACACTGTCCATCCCGTTCAGCTGCTCTTCCAGGTCCTCTGCTGTCTCTGACAGAATTGTCTAAGGAGATTTGATTATGCTGTTTTCCTTTAATCCCTTGCCTGTTAATGTGCCTTTTATAGTGTTGTCCCTTTTAGTTGCTGTTTTAACCTTGTGCGTCGCAGTGCATTCATAACCTAGTCTGGGCGCTAATGACCACGCTGTAGCTGTGCGCCCTAAAACCACAAAAAAAGTTGTTGGCAGACCTCAAAGTTTTTATTTCTTCTCTGTGGATTTTAATTCTGACTCCAAATTTTTCTTTTGTTTCCTTTACTGCTTGCTCAAGATTGAATAACATCAGGGATAGGGTACAACTGTCTCACTCCCTTCCCAACCAGTGCTTCCCTTTCATGCCCCCTCGAATCTTACAACTACCATCTGGTTTCAGTACAAGTTGTAAATAGCCTTTCACTCCCTGTATTTTACACCTGCCGTATTCAGAATTTCAAAAGAGTATTCCAGTCAACATTGTCAATAGTTTTCTCTAAGTCTACAAATGCTAGAAATGTAGATTTGCATTTCTGGAACCTATCTTTTAAGGTAAGTGGTAGGGTCAGTACTGCCTCGCATGTTCCAACATTTCTACAGAATCCAAACTGATCTTCCCCGAGGTCGGCTTCTACCAGTTTTTCCATTTGTCTGTAAAGAATCCATGTTAGTATTTTGGAACTGCGATTTATTAAACTGATAGTTTGGTAATTTTCACACCTGTCAACACCTACTTTCTTTGGGATTGGAATTATTATATTCTTCTTGAAGTCTGAGGGTATTTCGCATGTCTCGTATACCTTCTTCACCAATGAAAGAGTTTTGTCATGGCTGGCTCTCCTAAGGGTATCAGTAGTACTAACGGAATAATGTCTACTCCCAGGGCCTTGTTTTGACTTAGGTCTTTCAGTGCTCTGTCAAATTTTTCCTGCAGTATCACATCTCCCATTTCATCTTCATCCACATTCTCTTCGATTTCCGTAATATTTCCCCCAAGTATATCACCCTTGTAGAGCCCCTGTATATACTCCTTCCACCTTTCTGCTTTCCCTTCTTTGCATAGGATTGGTTTTTCCATCTGAGCTCTTGATATTCATACACCTGGTTCTGTTGTCTCCGAATATCTCTCTGATTTTCCTGTAGGCAGTATCTGTCTTACCCTTAGTGCTATATGCTTCTACTTCCTTACAATTGTCCTCTTGCCATCCCTGTTTAGCCATTTTGCACTTCCTGTCGATCTCATTTTTGTGACGTTTGTGTTCCTTTCACCTGCTTCATTTACTAATTTTTGTTTTTTCTCCTTTCATGAATTAAATTCGATCTCTCTTCTCTTACCCAACGATTTCTACTAGCCCTTGTCTTGATCCTCTGCTGCCTACACTATTTCATCTCTCAAACCTACCCATTCTTCTTTCATTGTATTTCTTTCCCCTGCTCTTGTCTGTCGTTCCCTAACGCTCTCTCTGAAACTCTCTACAACCTCTGGTTCTTTCATTTTATCCAGGTCCCATCTCCCTAAATTCCTACCATTTCGCAGTTTCTTTAGTTTTACACAACAGTTCATAACCAATAAATTGTGGTCAAAGTCTTCATCTGCCCCTGGAAATGTCTTACAATTTGAAACCTGGTTCCTAAATCTCTCCCTTACCATTATATAAATCTATCTGAAACCTTCCAGTGTCTCCAGGCCTCTTCAACATATACAACCTTCTTTCATGATTCTTAATCCAAGTGTTAGCTATGCTTAAGTTGTGCTCTGTGCAAAAATTCTTCCAGGTGGTTTTCTCTTTCATTTGTTACTCCCAGTCCATATGCACCTAATACTTTTTCTTCTCTTTGTTTTCCTACTGTTGAATTCCAGTCCCCCATGACTATTAAATTTTCGTGTCCCCTGACTATCTGAATAATTTCTTGTATTGCATCGCACATTTCTTCAATCGCTTCATCTGCGGAACTAGTTGGCATATAAACTTGTACTACTGTGGTAGGTGTGGGCTTTGCGTCCATCTTGGCTTCAGTAATGCAATCACTATGCTGTTCATAGTAGCTTGCCCGGTTCCTACGTTTTTACTCATTATTAGACCAACTCCTGCATTACCCATATTTGATTTTGTATTTATAACCTTGTATTCACCTGTTCCTCCTTCCACCGAACTTCAGTAATTCCCAATATATCTAACTTTAACCTACCCATTTCCCTTTTTAAATTTTCTAACCTACCTGCCTGATTAAGGGATCTGACACTTCACTCTCCGACCCGTAGAACACCAGTTTGGTTTCTCCTGATATACTCATCTGTTAGAGCCCTAATTTCTCTTATCATGTTTTCATGCTTCTTATAAGAAATGTTTGTTGGTGGCAGTAGAATAGTTCTGCACTCAGCTGCAAAAGCTGATTCCCTAAAATTTCTCAACATCTTTTGTGAAAAGAAAATCATCTTACCTCCAGGGGCCTGCATTTGTGTTCCTGAAGCATCTACGTAACACTAGAGTTTTGATTGAACCTACTACTAGTGAATCTAGCTGCACATCTCTGAATTTTTTAAATGTTTCCTTTAATCGTTCCTAGTGGGTATCGCAAATACATTTTTCAAGCATGAATCACAATGGGTCACACAAGTGTTCTGTACATTGTCTCATCTACAGATGAACCACATTTTTCCTAAAATTCTCCCAATATATTGAAGTTCACCATTCCCCTTCCCTACAACCATCCTTACATGTTTTCTACATTTCAAATCACTTTGCAACATTACGCTTAAATGTTTTATCAGTGCGACTGTCAAGTTGCACACTACTAATACTGTATTCAAACACTCCAATATTATTTTTCCTAATCATCTGCATTAACTCACATTATTCTCCATTTAGAACAAGATAGTGTGTTTCTTGTTTATGATGTCCCAGAATACTTGACTTTTATTTATTTTTTTCCTTTTCATCATTTTATCATTAAATGATTTTTTTTCAGGCGGTACTCGCTGGTATATCTTTTATAAACATGATGATAAATTAGAAACATTGTGTTAAAGAACTGAAATCTTTGAGAGACTAAAAGAACTTGCGAATATCTGCAGTTATCCGTTTGATTTCCTTAGCAATGCTGCTGAATGACCACTTTTTGAAATATCTTGTCAAAAATTGATTTGTACAGTGTGCCAAATTTAAAGAATTTTGCAAGTACATTGTTTTCTGTGTACCCTTCATCACAGGTTTAGTTTGACAGTTCTCCCAAAAAATATTTATTTTGGGCTTAGAGGAGATTCTTTTCACAAGCTTGCAGTTTTGTGGGATTTTTAAACCTGCCTAAAGCTTCATCATCTGGCTGTAATGGTCTGAGAGGTGAAGATCTTTTATACATACACTGCTGATATCTGCAGATACACAGCATAACACTAGTGCTGTGTTTTTGGTTACTCCCATAGCAATATTTACCATTGGTGCCATGCCAAAAGTATTAAAAATGTGTAGGAAGTTGCTACTAGCTTCATTCCTAACACTTGTGTTAATGTTCATATCTTCCTCTGTGACTTCCCCTTGTTCTCTCCACTACATTCTCACTGTAAAAACGTTTACTACACTCCTCACTTTCCTACATCTCCCAGGATTGTCAAATCACAGCAAAAGAATTGGTACACTAGACCTTACATCATTTTAATAAAGGCCTTTTTCATTGCTCTGTTTGTGGAAAAGGATAATGAAAAAGGACGCCTAACTTTCTGCAGGGAAAATTTTCATGTTTGCGAAAGTTATTGATTTTTATACATATGTTATAACAATGTTTGGTGCCTAATTTCTCATGATGGACGTGTGTGTAAATATCTGGATCTTTAAGCAGGAAAAATATCATCTCCACACAGAAACAATAGGCATTTATTGTATTAGGAACTCTATTCTTAACTGTTCTAATGTGGGTCTGAAAGTCTAAATTTTTACAGATAATGTGTTAAATGTGACTAAATCAAGTGTGGATCCTGAAGCTATATCTCCTTAGTCTGCTCATATTATTTGTGCACTATTTTTATTGCTTGATTTTTTTATTTTATTTATTTATTTTTTGTGTGCAAATTCTTCGTTTCTGCTGTATTACTACAGAAGAATATCCCATGAAATCATCTGCATTAACTCACATTATTCTCCATTTAGAACAAGATAATATGTTTCTTGTTTATGATGTCCCAGAATACTTGACTTTTATTTATTTTTTTCCTTTTCATCATTTTATCATTAAATGATTTTTTTCAGGCGGTACTCTCTGGTGTATCTTTTATAAACATGATGATAAATTAGAAACATTGTGTTAAAGAACTGAAATCTTTGAGAGACTAAAAGAACTTGCGAATATCTGCAGTTATACAGAATACAAAATGGTAGTGTGAAAAGTATGCAAGCAATTTGGTCTGTAGGTGTGAGTATAAAATAAAGTGTAATTAGTGTCTCAGTTTTATAACATTGTGTACTGCAACTGACACGGTAGGAGCATCACAGCTAGCCTTAAACAAATAAAAATCAGTTTTTAAATGAGCAACCTTGAAGAGAGCTGCTGACCTTGCCAAGAATGTTGCTTGTAGCAGAGCTGCAAGACTAGTCAAGCAACTTACTGTTGGAGATCTCCTGCATAAATTGGCATTATTTCTCCCAACTGATTGATTGTGAATGTAGCCAGCAGAGGAACAGTCTTCCAGTAGTCAGTCTTGAATTGTAAAAAAAGCAAGTAACAAATTTGCTTTTAAATATTAACTAATGTTGTCAAGGGTAGTAAACCTACTTTGATTTTAGCTAACTTATTTGCTGTTTTCACCTTTTTTTAAATTTTTGGGGCAAAGATCTTGTGAAACTTGTATGTTAACAATATATTTCACAGGATTTTTAGCTAATTTTATCTTCTTTTTGCGTTGTTTCTGGAACAAAGGGAAAGGACTTCACTGTCTGCAGTTGTAAGACCAATGCGTCACCATAAATCAGTATTTTATGTTAAAGATAAATATATCAAATCTTAATAGGCACAAAGCGAGTAGTCTCATTATTGCTGTGCTAATTACCTAGTGAGCTGTTGCAGTTTGCGCTTACACGCTGGTAGAAATGTCTCTTTGTAATATTTAATCTACTAAAATCTCTATGTACTTCTAAGTTAACATTACATAAAAAATATCTTCTTGTTCATACTAAAAATGTTTTTACTTGCCATTCAGGGCTCAAAACCTCCACAGTTAATTAATATATGACCAGTGAATAATGACAAATGCATTAGTGTTTGTTGTTTGATAATGCCTTTTATGCAAGACGTTATATTCCTCAATGAGCTAATGGTTAAACATTTAAAGCTTCTTGCATGTTCATTCCTCTTGAGGTCTCATTTTTGCCTGACGCTACTACCAAACATGAGTTGTCTAATGTCTCTTTATAAGTGTGATCCGCTATGAAGGAAATTAATGCTGCTGCCTAAAAAATGGTGACAGTAATGTGGTATTTCATGGCTTGCAATTATGTTTGTGTTGTTGTACAACAAATTGTTTTGAGGTTTTCTCCATATCTAATTTATTTCATCATTTGCAAAATTAATATTTTATGTTGTAGCTTATTTGACCCATTACATTTTGCTCTTTTCTTTAATCATTATCAGATTCCATGACTTACTATTCCTGCGAATCTTCTATAATCACATTTGACTATCTAGTCTATGGCAAGCAAAAATACATCAGACAGCTCCTCTATAAGATGCAACATACATTCCCTATCTACTGATTAATTGTGTGGAATTAGCTCCCTCTGTAACTTGTGCAAATGTCAAGACTGTGGATAGACCAGCCTAAGTTAATTGTGTTTATTTACATCTGATGATATTTAAACATATTTGGTACTGCTGCCTTAAAAAACTCAGTAGAGTGGATGTGAGGAGATGACACTGCTGCCTTAAAAAACTCAGTAGAGTGGATGCAAGGATATGAAATGTGGAGGAGGGTAGATAGTGGGAAGGGCAGGTTGTTGACGGCTGGAAAGGAGAGGCCCTAGTGCACAGGATAGGGTTGTGGCACTAGTGACTGCACCACGGCAGAGGCAAGGGGAGTTTCGTGTGACACACTGACACAGAGCAGTGGCCTCAGGGGCAGGGATACAACAGAGGAGGGTGACTGTGTAACATACGTGAACACAGGGGTGGAGATGAGTGTGGGATGGGCTACTAGAGATTGTGGCAAGGGGGATTGTGAGATATATTGTAAGGACAATTTTTGTTTATGTAGTTGAAAGAGGCTGACATTGGATTGGCAGCAGGGGAAAGGGGGGGGGGGGGCGCAAGATTGAGATGTCAGGGTTGTGTAGAAACCATTGAAGTGTAGTTGGGGTGAGAGGCTAAGGTAGAATTGAGCACACACAAATGCGTGGTAGGACCTTTACTTCAATATGTCCTCCACCAGTGACAAGTAATATCACATCGAGATTTGAATCCCTCCCATACACACATAAGCATGTCCTTTTGTCATTGATGTTACGGTAGTACAGATCCAGTGCAACTCTTCTAGGTTTCTTTGGTAGTGTTGGTGCATAAATGTTGTCCTTAATGAAAACCTTCAGGAAGAAGTCACAGGGAGTCAAATCCAGAAACTATGGAGGCCAGATGAGATCTGCTAGTCATCAGCTGTTTGATGACCATTCCAATGACTTGGTAGAGTTTCGTTCAGTTATTCACGCACTTGGCGACTCCAGTGAGGGGGTGCCTCATCTTGTTGTAAAACGTTGTTCTCATTCAGGCTCAGAAACAACCAATTTTGAACATAGTAAGATACTGCTGATCATTTAGTGTTTGCATCATAGAGAAACTGACCATAAAGAGATGAGTGGGATAGCACAAAAAACACATTGACTTTGGCTGAATCTTGTTTAGTGTTTGCTTGTTGGTTTTGTAGGCTCCATATTTGAACATTCTGTTTGTTTACTTTCCTACTAATCAGGAAAGTCACTTCACTGAAGATGATGCGTTGTGGGGAAGTATCGTTATTGTCAGTAGCACTCTGAAGCTCATCAGGAAATGTCACATGTTTGTGTTCGTCGTCATTATGTTGAGCCTATAACAGCTGTAATTTGTGTGGCTTCATAGCCAACTGACATCTCAAAACATGAAGAATTGTTGGTGTAGTCAGTTGTAACTCTCAACTGGCATGATGAGATGACTTTGTAAGACAGTGTAGGAAAGCAGTTTGAATTCATGTGACAATTATCCTCAGAAACATTAGGGCAGCCAGGACTTGTTCCTTTAAATGCACATCTTGTGCATACAAATTGTTGATGCTATCTCTGAATATTCCATCCATTCAGAGGATCCGTTTGATACCTCAATCTTGAACCTCTTTGCACTGTAACCATAGAATTAAACTTTGCAAATTCAGTAGCACAAACTCATTTCTGCTTTGGAATAGCCTTTTTGCAACATGTGATGGTAACCAAGCAAGCAGAAGAAAACTGACATGTATATAAACTAAACGATGTATTCGTTCCTCCAGTAACCTAGCTGTGGTGCAGCTATCAACATTTTTGACGACATGATACTTTGTAATATGTATATTCTTTTTGAAACATCCTGTGTATAAGACCCTATTTTCTGTTCTAACTCCCTCTACATCTGTAGCCTGAAAGCACTGAAGTGCATGGGAGAGGGATACCTCCCATCTTACTAGATTTAGAATTTTTCCCTTTTCTGTTCAAGTATGGAGAGCAGAAATAATGATTTTAAATGGCTCTATACATGCCAATCTTCTCCTCACAATCCATACAAGAGTGATACAAAGGGGTTGTAATATTCCTAGAGCCATTATTTGAAGTCTATTCTTGAAAGTTCGTAACTAGGTTTACTCAGAATAATTTACATCTATCTTTTGGTATCTACCAGTTCAGTCTTTAGCATTGCTGTCACACTCTCCCATGGACCAAACAAATCTGGACCATTTCTGCTGCCCTTATCTGTACACATTCAATATCCTCTGGTAGCCCTGTTTGGCATGACTCCCACACACTTCAGCATATCCTGGGATGGTTCACACAAGTGATTTGTAAGCAATTGCCTTTGTAGACTGGTTTCATCTTCCTAGGATTCTGCCAATAAACTGAAGTCTACCACCTGCTTTGCCCACAACTGCACCTATGCGATCATTCCATTTCATATCGCTACAAAGGTATTTGTATTAGTTGATCAGTTACAACTGCGACTCATTAACATTATAGTCACAAGATATGATGTTTCCTCATTTTGTGAAGTGCGTAAGTTTATGAACATGTAAACCGAGTTGCCAATCTGTGCATCACTGTGAAATCTTAAGATGATGTGACTCAATATTCGTGGAGCTTCTATCAGACAATTCTTCATTATAGATAACTGCATCATCAGTGGAAAGCCTAAGGTTGCTATTAATATTGTCCACATGGTCATTAATATGAAACATGAACAACAAGGGTCCCAACACACTTCTGTGGGCACACCCAAAGTGACTTCACCTGTCAGTGACTCTGCACACAAGGTAACTTGCTGCATCCTTCTTACTGAAAAGTCCTCAACCCAGTCACAAATCTTCCTTGACCTCATTTGATAGAACTTTTGATAAAAAGTATAGATGAAGAGCTGAGTCAAATGCTTTTTGGAAATGGAGAAATAATGGATATATCTAACTGCTGCGATCCACAGATTTCAGTATGTTGTGTGAGAAAAGTGCAAGTTCAGTTCCATATGTTCGATGTTTTCAAAATCCATGCTGGTTGACATTGACATCATTCTGTTAAAGATACCTAATTATATTTGAGCTCATTGTATTCTCTAAGATTGTGCAACAAATCAGTGTCAATGATGTTGGATGGTAATTCTGTGGTCTTTCGTGACGTGCTTTTTCCAATGACTGGGAGAATGGTCTTTTGTTTGAGAGATCTACTATAGTTTACAGGTAAAAGATGGACTAACTCGGCCTCAAATCGAGTGTAGGCTCTGACATGGATTCCATCAGGTCCTGGAGCTTTGTTCAATTTTAACAGTTTCAGTTGTTTCTCAACCCCACTGTCACTGACACCTGTATCACTCATCTTTTCATTGGTACGAAGATTAATTAGGGCAGCTCTCCTGCGTTTACCTTTGTAAAGGAACATTTGAACATTGAGTTAAGCATCTCTGCTTTCGCTTTGCTACCCTCAATTTCAGTTCCTGTCTCATTTACGAGTGCATCAATGCTAACTTTAATGCCTGTACATATGAGCAGAATTTGAGTTTTAAGAAAGATCATTTGACAATAGAGCTCCTCCGTAGCTGGAAATTAAAACAAATGTAAATATTACAAAGGATTCATGTATGGAGACTACATATAGATGAGTGGACTATTTTTCAACATAATCCTCATGGTAGTTGTTATATTTAGCTTAATGGGTACATCTACAACTTCTGCACCCATACTCTGCAAACCGCACGAAGTGCATGGCAAAGGGCACGTCCCATTGTACCAGTTATTAAGGTTTCTTCCTGTTCCTTTCACAAATGGAGCATGGGAAGAATGATTGTTTGAATGTCTCCATGTGTGCTGTAATTTTTATAATATTATTCTCACGACCCGTATGTGAGTGATACATAGGGGGTTGCAATATAGTCCTAGACTCATAATTTAAAGCCAGTTCTTGAAACTTTGCTAGTAGACATTCAGGACAGTTTAAGCCTATCTTCGAGTCCATCATTTCAATTTTTTCAGCATCACTGTAACACACTTTCACAGTTCGAACAAACTTGTAAACATTCGTGCTGCCCTTCTATGTAAACATTCAATATCCCCTGTTAGTCCTATTTGATAGGGACCCTATGTACTTGAGCAATATTGTAAAATGTGTCACTAAAGTGCTTTGTAAGCAATCTCCTTTGTATACTGATTGCAATTCCCCAGTATTCTAATAAACTGAAGTTTACCACCTGCTTTACCCACAACTGAACCTATGTGATCATTTCATTTCATATTCCTACAAAGTATTACACCCAGGAATTAATATGAGGTGGTTGTGACTCCAACTGTGACTCATTGATATTGTAGTCATAGGAAATTACATTTTTCATTTTCTGAAGTGCACTATTTTACGTTTCTGAACATCACCAAGGCAAGAATGTCTGTGAAGTTTGGTCCCTTCCCCCCCCCCCCCCCCCCCCCCTCTTTTAAACCAACCAACCAACCAAACAACCAAGAATGTCTGCCATCTGTCTGTCAAAGCAAGTTGTTATGGTAGTGTGTAGTGTCTCACTCAAGGAAGCCACAAGAGTTTATGCCACCAGGTACAATTTGTGTCATTGCATATTGAGAGAAATTGCAAAGTCTTTGCATAGCCTTTCAAGATAAACCAATACACTGGTTGTTGTTTCATAAAATAGTTCAGCAATAGTTCAGTTCAGCAGCGCTTTGTGATATGCAGGCCATTGCTAATAACCATTGACAGTATCTTTGGAGGAAGGTGTTATATCAGAGGAATATGAACTAAAGAAAATACTATACAATTGAGTAGAGAATGTGTAAGACACACAAAGCACCTCAGAAAATTGTTTTCTTTTTGTTACAGTGACAAAAATTTGAGGTGTCAAACAGTTTGCTGCGGTAATGTGGATCACGTTCTTCATTTTCATTTCCTTTCTGTTATTTTCATGGATGCTAAAATCTTATGACAGTATCCTGGCCTAAACTTGCACATGAACTGTGCCACTTTTTATAGATCAGGAAAGGTTTTTTGCTCTGATGAAGGACGTAACTGTGAAAAATTCAAAATGTTAAGATAAATTCTGCACATCAGCCTGCGTTGCCCTCTGATGATTATGGTACATGAATGGGCAAAACAAAAAAAAAAAAAAGTCTTATTTTTTTTCCATTGACATACATTATTAGTTCTTTCAGTTTTCTTTGGAAAGAATTATTGAGCTTTTTTATCTTAGCTTGATAATAACCAAAAGTAGTACTTTCAGATAATCGTAAACAAACTGGACATTGAAAGAATGTTACATTTCTACTGGCTTTCTGTAGACACCTTGAATCTGTCTTCCATATCAACTATTAACTGCTATTTGCATTGTGTTGCATATTGTAGTTGTTCATATTTATTGATGTATCTGCTAGGAATATTGAATATCTACATTAGTGAAATGATGATGGCAACCTCACAGGTAAAATAGCCCCTCATTTGGGTCGCTGGGTGGCCACTACTCATGATTAGGAAAAACAAAACTGGCAGTCTGTGGATGGGAGTGTGGAATGTTAAATCTCTTAATTGGACTGGTAACTTAGAAAATTTAAAAAGGGACTTGGATAGATGAAGTTAGATAAAGTGGGGTTAGTGAAATTCAGTGAGAGGATGAATGGGACTTTTGATCAAGTGGGTACATTGTTAAAATCACAAAATGAAATGGAGGCCATGTAAGACGAGGTCTAAAAATGTGTAAGAAAATAGTAATATGGGTAATGTTCTATATGCGCCATAATGAACACATTACCGTAGCCAAAATAAACAAACAAGCAACAGCCACCACAGTAGTACTGGGGTATATGCCAACTAGCTCCACAGGAAATGCAGAGATTGAAAGAATATGTGGTGAGATAAAAGAAATTATTCGGCTAATTAAGGCGGAGGAAAATTTGTGACTGATGACTGAAGAAGAGGAGTAAGGAGGGAAGGGGGAAGTAGAAAGAGGGAGAGAAGGAAAAATAGGAGAACATGGACTGGGGGAAGGAAATGAGAGCAAGCCTAGTGGTAGAATTTTGCACAGAGTGTAATTTAATCATCGCTAACACTTGGTTTAAGAATCGCGAAAGAAGGGAGAGCATGTGGGAGGGACTGAGGGACCTGGAGACATCAGGTTTAAGATTGATTACATAATGGAAAAAGAGCTTTTGTAACCATTAAGCTGTAACATATTTCCAGGAGCAGATATGGGCCCTGAACATAATTTATTGGTCATGAACTGTAGATTAAAACTGAAGAATTTGGAAAAAGGTAGGAAATTAAGGTGATGGGTCCTGGATAACTTCAAAGAACCAAAGGTTGTCAAGAGTTTCAAAAGTAGCATTAGGAGACATTTGACTGAAACTGGGAAAGGAATACAGAAGGCGGCAAATGGGTAACTTTGACAAATGAAATAGTAAAGGCAGCAGAGGATCAAATAGGAAAAAGAAAGACAAGGCCTAGTAAAGATCTTTCAATATCACAGAAGACACTGAACTTAATTGATGAAATGAGAAAATATAAAATTGCAAGAAATGGAGCTGGTCAAAGGGAGTACATATGCATTAAAAATGAGATTGACAGAAAGTGCAAAGTGGCCAAACAGGAATGGCTAGAGGACAAATGTTAAGACTATAGAAGCATGTATAACTAGTGTGAAGATATACTGCATACTGGAAAATTAGAGGCCTTTGGAGAAATGAGAAGCAGCAGTATTATTAAGAGCTCAGATGGAAAGCTGATACTAAGCAAAGAAGGGAAAGGTGAAGGAATATATAAAGGCATTATTAGAGAAAGAGAAGAGAAAGATAAAATTCTCTTGTAACTGCTGAACTCCTTGTGAGAGCCAACCAGGTGGAACAAATCCACCTTGTGTGCAAGGTATGAGGCAGGGAAAATACTCTGACTTCAGAAGTAACTAATAACTTCAAATACAAAGGAATTAAGTGCCAAAAAGTTTGAAGATTACTGAACTAACAGTTTAATCATTACACAGAGGAAATGCTGTAACAAATAGCTCGGAAAAGACTGTGCAGAAGGGTCTTGGTGCTTGCTTCCTATTTGAGCTATCAACATTGGGTAAAAAGTTTTTGGTTTATTGTGGACCAGTGGCCATTTGTATAGCCATTTGAATATTGCTCTTACTGTAGTTATGTTACAAAGGAAAATCCAGGACGGAACATTGTCTCTCTGCAACTCAGCTTCTCTGCTGTGGTAAGTAGCAAAATTCATAATATTGTAGTTTTAATCAGTATATTATCATGGTTTGGATGATGAACCAGAGCTGTTGCTCAAGCAACATTAATTAAGCTGAAGTTAATGCTCAGTTAATGCCACCATTTGGAGTTTATGTGCAAAAACATGCAAAAAATATGTTCTTCTGGGAGGTTAGTGAAGTGCACCACTTGCATACATTAAACTTGTATGATGATGTATGGAAAGGTCTAGTTGAGAATTACAAATTAATTATTAATAAAGGACACTCACCAAAAGGCACAAGCACTGCATCATCAATAGGTAAATAAACAAAAGGTTGGCCAGCTATCAGAATGCACTTCCTTTTACAAGCTTTTAGGAAAAACATACCCACAAACACACACAGACACACACTCACCCATGTACAATAGCTTGGAAAAGGCTGTGCACAGGGGTCTTGGTGCTTGGTTCCTATTTGAGCACAATTTAGGGAGACATACGCCTATCTCCCTACATTGTGCTCAGTCGACTGCCAGCTCTTTCCAATGAGTGTAATGGGGTGAGGTAAGGGTGTGGGGCAGGGTGAGGTGGTGTGAGGAATGGAGAAAGGTGGGAGGCAGGGAGGGGGTTACGGGAAGTGTGTAGTGGCTCTTTGGAGAGTGGGGAGCTGTCTGTGGGCTAGCTAGGATTGTAGGTAGAGGAGGCAGGTGGCAGATGGCTGGGCACGTGATTTCGTAGACTAGGGCCTAAGATAGCACACAGCTACCTGTTTTGAGGACACAAACTGGGTAGGGGTACTAGGGCAGGGGACTGTACACACACACGCACACTCTTTTGTGGGGGTTGGGGAGATGGTGAGTTACCTTAGGTTAAGACCAAGGAGGTCACAGGAAAGGAGGATAAGGCGTAAGTATAGCTCCCATCTGTGCAACTCAGAAAAATTGGTGGTGGTGGGGAGGATCCAGATGGCATGGGTTGTGAAGCAGCTATTGAAATTTCACATGTTGTGCACTGCTGCATATTCTGCCCCTGTATAGTCCACTTTGTTTTTGGCAACAGTTTCATGGTGGCCATTCATTCTAGTTGACAGCTTGTTGGTTGTCATACCAGTGCAAAACACTATGCAGTGGTTGCAGCAGAGCAGATAATTAACATGGCTGATTGCACAGGTGGCCCGGCCTATGATTGGGATAAGATAAGCTTGTGAACAGGACTGGAGTAGCTGGTGCTGGGTGAGTGGACTGGCCTTTCCGCAGGGTATGACACCTGTCGCAGGGGATTGGGGGTGGGAATGGCATAGGGATGGACTATGCTGTTGTGGAGGTTGGGTGGGTGACTAAGCGTCACTTTGGGATGCTTCGGAAATATCTTGAGTAGGATGTCCCTCAATCCAGGGCATGATGATTTTTACCAAAGTCCTGACGAAGGATGTGGTTCAGGTGTTCCGGGGTGGTATTGGGTGACAAGGGGGCCGCTTCTTTGTGGTTGGTACTTGGAATGCTTGTGAGGATATGGCATGGGAAATATGTTTGTAAATTAGGTCTGGAGAGTATTGCCTGTCTGCGAAGGCCTTTGTGAGGTGAGGGAGTTCTTGTCACTACAGATGTGTCTACCGCTGGCCAGACTGCATGGGAGGGATTTTTTGGTGTGGAAGCTGTCAAAGTGCAGGTGCTATTGGTGAGTTTGATGTGGACCGAGGTGTGTAGGAAGCCATGTGAGAGGAGGAGATCGACATCTAGGAAGGTGGCACAATGGGTAGAGGAGGACTGGGTGAAGTGGATGGGAGAGAAGGTATTGAGGTTGTGGGCGAATGAGGATAAGGTGTCCTGGCCTTGGGTCCAGATTATAAGGATGTCATCAGTAAACATGAACCAGACCAGGGATTTGGGAAGCTAGCAATGTTTGCTCTATGTGGCCCATGAAGAGGTTGGCATAGGAGGATCTGGGTGCCCATGGTTGTGCCAAGTATTTGCTGGTTCAGGTTTATTGATGATATCTTTATGATTTGGACCCTAGGCCAGGACACCTTATCCTCATTCCTCCACAACCTCAGTACCCTCTCTCCCATCCACTTCACCCAGTCCTTTTCCACCCATCATGCCACCTTTCTAGAGATTGGCCCCCTCCTGTCAGATACCTCCATCCAAGTCTCGGTCCACATCAAACCCACAAAAAACAAGGTGGACCACCCAATGCAGCAGAGCACAACATGAGAGATTTCAATGCCCATCTAATTGTGTGTGTGTGTGTGTGTGTGTGTGTGTGTGTGTGTGTGGGAGGGCGGGGGGAATTTGTGTTCTCCCAGCAGCTAGTTGTCTGCTGTTATCTCATGCTGTAGTCTATGAAATCACGTGCACAGCTATCTGCCACATGCCCCCTCTACCTGCACCGCCACCTAGCTCACGGGTGGCCCCCCACTCTCCAGAGTTACTAGACGCTTTCCCCCAACCCCCTCCCTGCCTCCTGCCTCTCTCCATGCCTCACCCCACCCCACCCCAAATTATGCATTATTTGGAGGTTGTCAATGATCAGTATGTGTAAAAGAACTACTGTTAATGAGATAGTAATATAAAAACACAATACCTTGTACCATACTAAGTGAATGAAAATGGAAGGTATAAGAGTTTATCACTTTGCAAAGCTGTGCATAAGTCATATCTACAAAAATTTTACAGGAAATTTTGGACTCAAGAAATCTTTCATATCAGTGGATGCCATATTGATAGAACATTTGAACAAAATATGGTTGATACTGTTTAGTCTTATTTAAATGAAATTACATAGTTTCCCTGCTGTTTCACATTATATAAAATGTTGTTGATACCAGAGATGAAAGGGCTGTTGAAACTGTTTTGCAAGAAGTGAAAATGCGCTTGAGAAACCGAAAGTGGTTTCATTACTAAGTAGACTGCATAGTGCCAGCAACAGGCCTATTAGCAAAATTCTTTTATCGTAGCTTTTTAGGCTTGGGTCACACAAATGGCATCATAACTGGTTTTGACTTTCAAGGAAGTCATCACAAGATGATTTGACTGTGATATGCAGTAACTTATCATACTGCAACTCCAACAATTGTATAATCTGCAATGAAAGTCACAGCTATGGTTTTCTTAGATTTTAAGGTATACTCACATGCTGTCTCAACAAAGGTAGAACCATCACCATAGAGTACTCTGCTTCACTAGCATACTAAATAAACTTACTGATTGTGATTCAAGCTATACATCCACATAATAAAGCACACTCATGCATATCTTGCATCATTGCTGCAAAACTGCATATTCTCCGAAACTGCTGCATTTGGCTTAAAAGAATCTGTCTTCATTCTTAAGAACTGAAAAAAAAACCACAGTTGATGGAGTTAAAGCTGTGGCATACATTTTTCCATGCAGTTAGTTAAATTTTGTTTTGCCGGGTATATAAAAAAGTTGTAAAGTCATTGAACTCAACATATTGATTTTAAAAGGTGGCTATTTCGGAAAAATAAAGTGTTTTGGTCACCAGTCCCCGGCTGGATTGTTATATCCAACTGCTACTTGCCTCCCTGATACAATGTCTTCATCACAAAGTAGCACTTACACACATCCTAAATTGTGGGATATGTTTGAATAGATGACACCTCCTCAGTTGTGGGATATTTTTGAATAGATGCATTTGTATACAGTTTTTACTGCCTACAGAACTTTCAAGTAAATTTTACATTATTGCCTGATGTTTTAACCCATGTTCTAGCATCCTGTCTGATTTTTCAATTACTGTTTCAAAGCACTCTCTCCTTTTTTATCATTCCAGTTACTTTTCTGCACTCGTCTGTACTGTCATATGTCAAATGCTTTGGTTCTGTATGTCATAAGCTTTGGTTCTCTTCTTGTCTGGTTTCCCACTGTTCATGTTTCATTTCCATACAAAGCTGCTTTCCGGACATTATTCTGAAAAAGTTATTCCTCAAATTGAGGCCTGTGTTTGCTATTGCGAGGTGCTGGGGAAGATGTTCATCTTATTTCATAGAAATCTGTATCAAGACAAGCACACACTATCCCCCACCCCAACCCTTTGGACTGCCACTTTTGCTATCATGCATTTGACAATAATTAATGCTATAAGAAACTATTTGGGCCTGTAAGTGCACAGTCCAAGAGTCGACATGTGCATTAATTTTTTGTAATGATAATTTGATTAATTCTTCTTCTTCATGTGCCGTCTCCTCTAAGAAGGTTGGCTGTCATCATGGCAATTTCTGATCTTGATTTGGCCGATCTAAGGAGTTCTGACGTTGAACAGTTGTACCAATTTTTTAGATTGTCAATCCAGGATGTCCGTCTTCTACCCCTCGTTCTCTTCCCACAAATTTTCCCTTCTAGTATTATTCGCAATATTTTGTAATTTACTCCCCTAATAACATGGCCTAAATATTGTAGCTTCCTTACTTTAATAGTTTTAATTAATTCTTTTTCCTTTCCCATTCTTCTTAGGACATCTTGATTAGTAATCCTCGACACCCAACTAATTCTAAGTATTCTTCTATATGCCCACAGTTCAAAAGCTTCTAAACTGTTCATGTCCTTCTTTTTCAATGTCCACGCTTCCATTCCGTATAATAATTTTGAGAATACATAGCATCTTAGCAACCTCATTTTTGTGTTTAAACAAATGTCTCTCGAACAGAATGCATTTTTCATCTTATTAAAGATACTTCTGGCCTGTCCTATTCTCGATTTAATTTCTTCTGAGCTTTCAATCTCCTCATTTACAATTGTTCCGAGATATTTAAATTTACGTACTTGATCGACTCTTTCCCTATTGCTTGTAAGATTTTCTTGTTGGTGTGTTTTAGATATCACCATGAACTTAGTCTTGCTTACGTTAAGAGTCAAGCCAAATTCTTCACTTTTTTCTGCGACTTTGTCAAGAAGTAATTGTAGATCTTTGAGGTTTCCAGCTAGTAGTTGATTAATTAATACCACCCAAAAATGTAGGATACAGGGAGAGGATATTAAACATGTTTCCTTAATCCTTGAAATCATAAGCATAGTGGATATCACTATGAGATTCATTATCCCAGGACACAGAGATAATTCAGTATAGAATGTAATGATTCTGTAATATGATTGATTGATAAAAGAAGGTATCGGAGAATGAACTGTTGGAAATTTCAAAAGGGGCGTACTAAGTAAATACAGTTCCCTACATCCTATTGTAAGCAGGATGAAATTTCAAATGGACTAAAAACTTGACTATGCTCTGGAGCAGTGATTAAGATTATTCATCTATAAATTCACACCTGCAAATAATCCCTGTTGTGGCCACAGTGCAATGATGAATGAAACAGAGTGTCAGGAGGAATAAAAAAAAAGTTTTTACTTTGCTGGTGCTTTGAATTCAGCTCGTGGGTAGACACCTATCAGCACTGGGTTGCTCCGCAGGCTGCAAACAGGATTGCCGACCTCCGTTACAAGCTTTTACAATGGATAATTTCTCAACCAGTCATGGATTCAGAAAATAACTTATTCTGACTACAATTTCATATGGGGTCTGCAAAACGCTGTCCAGGCTACCATAACGGTAATCACTCGTATGTCAACTAAGAATTTGGTCATCCACTCTTCAGTGAAACACTCTCTCTGGTGGGCCAGAAGAGATGCCACGACCTCTCTCTCTCTCTCTGATGGTCCAGATGAGACTCCCCATACTGATACAAAGGCTACCACAGACTGTTCCGCAGGGGTTGCCTATATCAGCACCACAATAATGTCAGTGACTGACTGCCTTCCAGGAACCCTCTGGCCCAACCATATGTAATTCTCACAAGTGCTCCACTCCCCACAGAGCAGCCACACTCACCAACAGCCAATGTAATCAGAGCAAATCAAGTTACAGCACTCAGTACCTGATCACATGTTATGCCATAAACTTAATCGGCCCACTCCACTTTGAATATTTCAAGTGAGTGATAAAAATGGTGACAAAAAAATGGAAGAGGACAAGCCAACAAGGGCTTTTCACTACCAGTAACTTCTTTGCCTGTGCCAGGCTGCTTTTCTTATGCTCATCATATTGTGTATTATTTTGCTTCTGAGGTAGAATAATTTCTTCACTTTATCTACTATATGGTCCCCAGTTTTGGTTTTACGGTTACTGCTAATTTCACTAGTGCTTCTTATCAGTACTTTCATCTTTCTTTGGTTTTGGTCTTACAAATTGACAGGCTGTGCTCATCAGACTTCATTCTGTTAAATAGGTCTTGCAGTTCATCCTTAAGATTCACTGAGAATAGCACTGTCATAAACGAATATTATTGTTTTATGTTTTCCCATCAATATGTAGCCCACTTGTAAACCTTTCTTTTATTTTTGTCAATTCCTCTTTGATGCACAGTTTGAACAGATGGGGGAGAAACACAGCATCATTGCCTTAAAACGTTTTTAATATGAGCCCCTCTTTCTTCTTTTTCTATTCTTATAGATCCCTCTTGGGTGTTGTACATTTTGTATAGTATTGTTCTGTATAGTGCAAACATTTTTTTCCTGAGAATTTTGGTCTTGCGCCGTTTCATGTTGTCAGATGATTTTTATAAGCCAACAAACCCTATATGAAAGTTTCTTGGTTTTTATTTATATATCTTACATTTTTGTGTTTTGCCTTGTCAGGTTGAAAACATTTCGAATGTCCCTTGTATTTGCACATCTATCATAACTATTCAAGCATTTCACATATTTTAAAAGAATGTTCCTTTAGACGGAGTACATACCAACTGTTTTTATAATTTTCATTTAAGTTTATATCTTTATGCGGATTGTCCTTTATGATACTATAAATTAAGTTCTGACAGGTGAAAAAGAGATTCTAGCCTGTTCGTATTTTTATGCTATTGTGAAAGCCCTCTCTCTCTCTCTCTCTCTCTCTCTCTCTCTCTCTCTCTCTGTGTGTGTGTGTGTGTGTGTGTGTGTGTGTGTGTGTGTGTGTTACATCAATGAAACATAATGGGTTTAGATTTCAAGGTGTTCACATGGAGAACAGATAGATTGAAATAAGTGCATTGGAAACACTAGACCACAAAAAAGTCACTTCAGTTTGCTTTCAGTACAGCTTACTTTGTATTTATGACCATTCCCAAAATGTCAAAAATGTTGTAGTATACGATCAAAAACTGAATAATGTATCAATAAAGTAGCTTCACTGAAGTTTAAATGCTAATTATGTGAAATGTTAATTTGGAGAATTTTCATTTAATTTCAGTTGCACTTGAGAAGTAACATAAGCAGTCCATCTTCAGTGATGGATAGTTGTTAAAGTAACCTACATAATCAGTTTGGCGTAGCTGCATTTCTGGGATAAATATTCTGACCATTCACACACATGACTTTATTCAAAGGGTCTTTGGAATGTGGTGAATGGTGGCTTCGGAAACAGGTTATCGGCTTAGAAGACAACTTATTTCCTTTTGTGTGAACATCAAGAATGTTATGGTGGGATTATTTGAAAATATTGCAGCTGTTTTTAGTGTACATGGTGTGATAGGATGTGTCGTGTTGATGTTTCTGTGAACGTCTTTTTTTATAATATAAAACAGTAATTTACTTCTAAATGGCGGCGGGCTCTTTGTGGCCCAGGCGAACGCTCAGTCGCTAACGGCTCACTTCGACGAGTTCTGTGACCTGTTCTGCCAATCGCTGTTCCATATTATCCTCGTCTCTGAAACTTGGTTGAAACCAAACATTTCTTCCGACGCTATCCGAATCACTGGTTACTCTCTCCTAAGGGCAGATCGTGAAACACGACGTGGGGGTGGTGTGGGTGCCTATGTTCGCTCTGATCTGAGACTTATACTATGCACATCGGATGCAAAGGGCGAAGGAGAAGCAGAGTTCTTGTTTTTCGAAATAAATACATCAAATCAGAAACTGCTAATTAGAGTAATCTATAAACCTCCAAACGTCGGTGCTATGTCCTCCTTTCAGCCTGCCCTGTCCTTGCTCGTGACACTGTATGAACCCATAATCATTATGGGTGACACAAACATCGACTTACAGTTAAAATCTCCCTCTGCAGAAAAACTAAGGAGACTGTTCCACTCCAATGATATGAGTTTAACACTGCTGGACCCAACTCATCACACGCCACACAGCCATACACTCATAGATATAATAGCAACAAAGCGACCAGATAAAATAATTCGCGCCAATCAGACCTCTGCTCCGGGACACTCTGCTCATGACGTGATATTCTTAAATTACTCAGTGCATACTACCAAAGAAAAATCTCACCTGGTAACCTACAGAAACCTAAAAAATGTTAACCATGACGCTCTTCAAAAGGATTGCTCAGACATCCCTTGGCATGATATAAGCAATGAACCGACTTTAGACGGAAAAATTCAGGAATTATGTCGCAAAATTATTGCACTGTATGATAAACATGCTCCTCAACGCACTGTCAAGGTAAAGAGAGCTCCCACTCCGTGGCTCACCACTGCATTATGCCAGTTAATGAATAAACGTGATGCTGCACATAGGGCCTTCAAGCGTAACCCAACACCCGAGGCGTACGAAGCTTATAGGAAACTCCGAAATAGAACCAAGCAAAGCGTGAGGAATGTCAAAATCAGACGTGCCCGCTCTGTCGTATGCGGCGTATCAAAACCTGCTGCACTGTGGAAAAAGCTGCGCAGTTTCGGTATAGGGAAGCGAAGATCTGACGCCGTTTATCAAGCGTCTGCAGAAGAATTAAACGATTTCTTCTCAACAGCTGTAAACTGCCACGCAGCGACAAATTACCAGCCCCAAGATATCAATCTCTCGAGAGACAAGTTTTTCCTAAAACATGTCACTACAGGCACAGTACACAAGGCAATTATGAGAATCTCTTCAAAGGCAGTAGGAAATGATGGAGTGAGCATTGGCATGATTAAGAACGCCGTAGACACTATTACTCCAGTTATCACAGACATCTTCAACCTGTCTCTTGTCAGTAGTACATATCCTACTGAGTGGAAGCAAAGTTTAATTCAACCTATACCCAAGACTGACAACCCTAAGTCGCCAGGTGACTACAGGCCGATCAGCATACTACCTGCAATATCTAAAGCCCTAGAATACATCGTCCATCAACAGCTGACGGATTACCTCAAAACTCATAACATCCACGACAAATATCAGTCAGGCTTTCGAAAGCACCATAGTACAGCAACTGCATTAATCAAAGTAACTGATGACATTAAACATGCTATGGACAGACGTGAAGCTACCATCTTAACACTGCTTGACTTTAGCAAGGCTTTTGATACAGTTGACTTTGATATATTACTAATTAAAATGAAGCAGCTGAATTTCTCAAACAGCGCAATACACTGGTTCGACAGCTACCTCAAAAACAGAAGTCAACAAGTCATTTTTGGGTCGGAAAAGTCATCATGGAAAAACGTGCGCTCTGGAGTTCCCCAAGGCTCCGTCCTTGGTCCATTACTCTTCTCACTGTACATTAATGATATTTCTTCAGTGATTCACTCCTGCAACTACCATCTATATGCCGACAACATCAAACTGTACATAAGTGCAAGCCCCAAGAACATTGCTGACACAGTAGCGAGTATGAACGCAGATCTTTGCTCTGTTTCTCGTTGGGCACAGAACCTAGGTCTGAAACTAAACCCCAAGAAATCCCAGGTCATACTTGTATCTCATCCAAAGTTAATCAGCCGGTACTTTTGCGAAACAGTCCCTCAAATACTCCTCAGTGGCACCCAACTACCTTACCAAAAAACAGTAAAAGACCTTGGAATAATCTTGGATGAACACCCAAACTGGGAAGAACAAACAGTCACAGCTTGCCGGAAATCGCTCTCCTCCCTACATGCAATTCAAAAATTTAGAAAAATATTTCCAACCCATGTTAAACAAAAATTAGTCCAAACACTAGTCTTGCCTAATCTTTACTACTGTGATGTAGTTCAACACGGCACAAATAGTGAAAATTCAAGATGCCTCGAGCTAGTGATGAATGCTTGCGTTAGATACGTATGCAATATACGGTTGTATGATCATATCAGTCCTTCATACTCCCAGCTAGGTTGGATACGCCCACATAAGGCACGCGATCTCCACACGATGTGCTTACTTCATCGATTTCTTAGCCACTGGTGCCCCCAATACTTATCTTCTCACATTAAACACCTATCATCATTCCACAACCGCAATACCAGATCGGATACGTCTAGCATCTTGGCTGTACCTTTACATAACACAAAATCTTTCTCCGTGTCATTCTCCATCTCAGCCATATGACTATGGAACGCGCTCCCCTGTGATCTGCGTCTTATCCAGAACCACTAAACATTCAAGAGGGAACTCAAGACTTGCATATTAGGGACGGTATAGCCACCATTGTTGTGCCCCTCTCATCTCTTTCTTTCTCCTCTCCATCATAGCTTCGAATTTTACCATTCTATTTCTCTTCCTCTAACCTATCTACCTCTTCTATATCTCTTTCACCCCATTCTATCGTCTTATGTCTCTGCTTGATGAGAATAACTCACAAGCTGCAAGAATATAACGAGAAAATTCCCAACTAGCAATAGGGCTGACATTCATAAAAGAAAAGTATGTTTACTTTCATATACATAGTCATTACTATTATTATTATTCTTGATTGTTATAATTATTTTTTGATTGTTATAATTATCATTGTACTACTTTTATAATCTCTATTTTTTGTCTTTAACATTAATACTGTATAACATTTTATATGTCCGTAATGTTCTGTAGAAACTGAAATTTGTTGAATCTGAGTATGCCTGGTTAGGTGTAAGAGAGGGCCTGAAGGCCCTAATCTTGCCAGGTAAATAAATGCATAAATAAATGAAACCCACAGTTTAAAAGCTAATGGTGCAGATAAATTGTTCCTTTTTGAAACGAAGGACTTTTTTTGGTTAGAATTGCAGGCAGAATGGGAGGGTTACTACATGTGTTCATGGAATTCTGCAGGATACGTATGCAGTTGCCTGTTAAATCAGAAAAATGATGACAACCATCAACGATTTGTAAGAATATGAAATGGCGCAGTCACATAGCCTCAGCTGTAGGTATAAAACATATTAGACTCTCACTCATTGTTAGTATACTAGTGAAATAAAACCACTGTACATAGCAGACTACTTAAAATCACTCATATAGTCCATCCTAGAATATAGCTGAAGCGTCCATGTAGGACTAAAGGAGGGTGTGGATATTAAACGTACAGAAAGAAGGGCAGAATGAATGGTCACAGGTTTGTTTCACACATATGAGGTGTCACAGGGATGCTAAAAAAACTTAACTGTCATATACAAACAACTGTAAGTTTGTGTTCTTATGTAGCGAATGCAGTGCAAGGAAACAAACTGCTGTGTGCAATGCGCATCCTGAATGTTTTTAAGAAACTCGTAGTATTGTAAAACGTCGTGCTTTGGTTTTATTTATTTCTATTAATTTAATAAAATTAATTAGAGGAGGCTAGAATTGAAGCGTGTGGTAAAATGGGACACAGAGGTGTCCTCTTTTGTTAACTCTTCTAATTTTTAAAATTTTTATTTACTGATTTACTTGTTTGTATTTTTCCAGGTGATTGGTGGGATGATACCTCATGCAGGACCATGTTGACACCTCTCCACCCATTGTTAGTATTGTAATAATTGTTCATAACATATCGTAATAGAATGTGTCACTAATAACAGGTTGTCTGTACTGTAAAAGTTTTATGCCAGTTGTATTTCACAAATTCGAAGAAAGTTGTTGAAGAGACAGAAGTATAGTGAGATAGTGAGAAGTCAATGGTTGTAACATTAACCGACTTTTATGTCGGTGCTTGGCAGAACATGTTGATAATATTAAAAAGGGAAACTTGCTAATTTTCGTGCTGAACATTAGGAAGTGTTTTGCTATTTAATGTCAATGATTATATTTATTTATAATAAAACACACAATAAAGGAGTTTTCATACACAGCTAAGAGTTTTGACATTCATGATCCCTTATCAACTGGCTGCGTTTATTTAAATCATCATTTGGCAATAATTGCATATAGAAGTTGTAGTCATAAAATGAAGTAATTTGGACCAAAAGTCCTTGTCTTATTTGAAAATTGCTAACTTGAGCTCCACTGTTGTATCCCATCATGCTAATGCTTGTATACCAGAGTGCCTCCTCTTCAGCTGTGTCTCTGATGGTGTCCAGTTATCATACTAGCTGGATGTTGTCAATGTTATTATTTCTGTGCTAAGTAGTCTGTTAATGTCATTTACAAGTTTTTGGGTCATCTTTACTTCTGGCCAGTACAGTCATGTTGTATCCATTGCGTACTGTTACCTCTATACTTCTATACCTATTCTTAATATTTCTATCATTTTCTAAACACTGCATGTACACACTTGAGCAAAAGTTGTGATGAGCTGCAGTTCTTGTGTAATAAACTATTTTTAGTGCCCTTTGACTTGTGTTATCATGCTGCCTTGTTTTTGGCAAATATTAAATACTTACATGTCCTTGTACGCCTCTCTTCCGCTTACAAAGTTGAAGATCTAATGTCACAAATGAGCGACTGGTGTAGTGACTAATGTTATTTCTCCTATTTCTTCTATCATATAAAACTCAACAGGATCATCCTACAAGTGTCAAAAGATATTGAAGACTCATGACATTGTCATTTTTAAAAGTGGTTACATTTGTGGAGTGATCTTACATTTGCATAATATTCATGGTGAATAAAAGTTTGTCTACCATTCTGTAATTCCCTTACAGTTGTCATGTTTAAAAGTTGACTCCAATTATGTACACAAAGTAAGTATTGCTAGATTTTATTGTAATATCTTCCGTGATACAGTGGTTCTCTGTAATACTGCTTGTAAAGAGCATCAGCTCCATTATATATGGATTACATTGGAAAATGATTCTTAATAGTACAATCAGCAAAGAACTTGGTCTCATCATGTTGGTAAGAAGAATGTCAGAAAAATGGCTCCACTGGCTTGTTTCCAGCTCTGAATGACAGTCTTTTACAGATTTGTGGTTTTTATTGTCATTACTTTATTTATGGTTATTATTTTATAATAACAAGTGAAACAAATCCGCAGTAGGTTCCCTGTAATGCTGTGACATGTTGCAGCTTAAGAGTTGTACATTGTACCTAATTCTCACAGAATTTATTTGTACGCTTTGTTGAATGATAGGAGAGCTGGAATGATGTGGGGGCTGATTCTGTTTAACAGTTGCAGTTAGTTTTAACATAACAAAATCACCACAGAATCCTAAAGGATGAAAACTGGCTTTCACAGTGTTGCATAGCTGAAAACATTATACCAAGAAGCTGTATATTGTTTATTTTTTCCTGTTGTGGTGGTCACTGTGGAACATCAGAAAGTTCTTTCTCTATGTTCCATACTGGCTTAGTATCAAAGTACTCACAACTTCCCAGAGATAAGCTTGCACCATATCTCATCTGATATACACAGTATTTGTTAGAGAGCTGATAAAAGTTTGAGGCGCAATTCTTGGGAGTGTAATCAGTTGTTTATTGAGTAAATAACCTCTTTCTCATAGCACTTCAGACATTGTCGTTATGTGGTCTCATACAGTTTTGAATCCTTTGCAATTGATGGACCATCAAATTTCAGTTTATAACAAAGACAGTAAGTGTTCACCCACTTTGTTTGAATCATATAGAGGTTTACTAAACTTTGAGACATCTATAATAGCACATTCCCTAAAGAGACAAATAACTATTGCTAGAAACTTACAGGAAAAATGAATGATACTTCCAGTATTGGTGACACTTGAGATATTTTTACACTGTCTAAATTAAATTTCATTCAGAGTTTATAAAGCTAAAATAAAATAAATTACAAGTTGTAGAGCAGGCTTTCGTTCAAACTTCTGTCCTTGCGTAGAGAGAGTTTACCTTGTGCAGTAAAAATTAAACGCCATGCAGTCTCTGTGACACACATACAGATATTTTGCATTTTAGGTGTTGCTGTTGCTGTTGTTGTTATTGTTATTTTCTTTGTCATTGTCTTTAGTCTTCAAGCTTGCTTGCTAGTGCTCTATCCTGTGCAAGCTTCTTTATCTTTGCATAACAACTGAGACCCATATCCATTGAATCAGCTTGCTGTTAGTTTCATTTTCTATGGATCATTTGCATGGTAAATCATAATGCTGTGGAACAAGTCATTTTATGTTCACATTATAAATTACTTTGTAAATATGGTTAACGCGTATCATTTACTATTACACTAATAATTTACTATTACACTAATAGAAATTCTTCTATGGAATTGAAGGAATTGTCAAGCAGAAACATTTTCTTTTTTTTTTTTTCACCTGGATAAGTGTTTAAAAAAGTTTGATTGCAGGAGTGTGCACCCCTTTTTTGGGCTAAAGACAACCTTATGTTGCGTGATGTGTCAAACCTTGGTCTTTCTCAAAATTTTTTAACCTCCATGCTTCTCTCCATTAAGTAACCATCTTTTTTAAAGTTTTATGTCTTCTAAGAAGGAATTGTTACTTTTCAAGACATGAATGTAGTGTAAGATCATGGAATATCTTTTATTTGATAAATGTCCTTGCTTAAGTTTGTGTGTACAGTCTAGAAAATGAATACATAGTTCCAGCTTTCCTAAGGAGTGCAATAGAATTGCAAAGATGTTCCCCATTATGCAAGTTGAGATTGTAACGTACCAAGGTATATTTTTTTTCCCCCTGTCATTGACTGATGAATAAACTGAAATTATCGTTCCTGGAAAAGGCAAGTTGGAATTTGTGATCAGTTCAGGAGAAATTTAAAATTAAAAGATGTGTCAAGAAAAGAATTTCCATGTCACTAAAATTCTTCTTGGCAATGATAGAGGAATTTTTCACATCCTTGACAGAAAAAATGGAGCAGGATAATGTGTTGAAACATAACAGGTTCACATTAATTTTACTTATGACATAGACTTGACAATTAATGAAGGAACTTAGTACACCGAATTTGATATCAGGTTTTAAAACCAATTGAAATAAGACTAAAATAATATACAGGGTGAGTCAGGAGGAAAGATACATGCTTTGAGACATGATAGTATTAGTGATTCTGAGCAAAAAACTTCATATGGACATGTGCCTTATTGTGAATGCTTTCCGAGATAGAACACATTCAATATCATTTCTGTACGTTTTTTCTTTAATAACACGAAAATAATTCCAATCCCAAAGAAAGCAGGCGTTGACAGATGTGAAAATTACCGAACTATCAGTTTAATAAGTCACAGCTGCAAAATACTAACGCGAATTCTTTACTGACAAATGGAAAAACTGGTAGAAGCCGACCTCGGGGAAGATCAGTTTGGATTCCTTAGAAATGTGGGAACACGTGAGGCAATACTGACCCTATGACTTATTTTAGAAGCTAGATTAAGAAAAGGCAAACCTATGTTTCTAGCATTTATAGCCTTAGAGAAAGCTTTTGACAATGTTGACTGGAATACTCTCTTTCAAATTCTGGAGGGGGCAGGGGTAAAATTACAGGGAGCGAAAGGCTATTTACAATTTGTACAGAAACCAGATGGCAGTTATAAGAGTCGAGGGACATGAAAGGGAAGCAGTGGTTGGGAAGGGAGTGAGACAGGGTTGTAGTCTCTCCCCGATGTTATTCAATCTCTATATTGAGCAAGCAGTAAAGGAAACCAAAGAAAAATTCGGAGTAGGTATTAAAATCCTTGGAGAAGAAATAAAAACTTTGAGGTTCGCCGATGACATTGTAATTCTGTCAGAGACAGCAAAGGACTTGGAAGAGCAGTTGAACGGAATGGACAGTGTCTTGAAAGGAGGATATAAGATGAACATCAACAAAAACAAAATGAGGATAATGGAATGTAGTCGAACTAAGTCGGGTGATGCTGAGGGAATTAGATTGGGAAATGAGACACCTAAAGTAGTAAAGGAGTTTTGCTATTTGGGGAGCAAAATAACTGATGATGATCGAAGTAGAGAGAATATAAAAAGTAGACTGGCAATGGCAAGGAAAGCGTTTCTGAAGAAGAGCAATTTTTTAACATCGAGTATTGATTTAAGTGTCAGGAAGTCGTTTCTGAAAGTATTTGTATGGAGTGTAGCCATGTATGGAAGTGAAACATGGACGATGAATAGTTTGGACAAGAAGAGAATAGAAGCTTTGGAAATGTGGTGCTACAGAAGAATGCTGAAGATTATATGGGTAGATCACATGACTAATGAGGAGGTATTGAATAGGATTGGGGAGAAGAGAAGTTTGTGGCACAACTTGACTAGAAGAAGGGATCGGTTGGTAGGACATGTTTTGAGGCATCAAGGGATCACAAATTTAGCATTGGAGGGCAGCGTGGAGGGTAAAAATCGTAGAGGGAGACCAAGAGATGAATACACTAAGCATATTCAGAAGGATGTAGGCTGCAGTACGTACTGGGAGATGAAGAAGCTTGCACAGGATAGAGTAGCATGGGGAGCTGCATCAAACCAGTCTCAGGACTGAAGACCACAACAACAACAACAACAACAACAACAACAACACGAAAACTGCACACTCCAACAAAAACTGTGTTAGTACACAATTCAACTAAATTAAATTTGCTACAAAAAAGGGCCCTATTTATTTTTTTGTCTAGGACTAACAGTTTCCTGTGCAAAGAGATCACGAGAATATTGAAACTATCACGTGACTTGCATGTGCTGTAGCTTAGGTACTTTTTTAGACCAGTTTGAGGAAGTTTTCTGACTTTATAGACCTCAAGCATACTGTATCAAAATGTTCATCTCAGCTTTCTCTATATTACTGTGGTACGTTGTAAACTATGACAATGAATAATACAGAAAATAAATAGAAATGTACATTAAAAGTGTTCTATCTCAGAAACAATTTGGAATAGGGCATATGTCCACATAAAGTTCTTTTGTTCAGAATCAGTAATGCTATCACCTGTCAAAACACGTACCTTTCCTCCTGACTTGCCCTGTATAAAGTCTGGTTCCTCCAACCACCACAAACCAACCAATCACCTTGTATAAAAACATATTTAAAAAATGTACACATTAATGTAAAACCATTTGATAAGGTTTGTTTGTATTTACATCAGTTGTACATGGCCGAATGGACAGGAAAAGCAATAAACAAAGGAGTAAAAATAATATAGAAGCTTTGTCTGGACTTCTCATAATTTCTTCGTAGTTTGATACCTTATTACCTGCACCAGTTGTTCTGTTATGTTCTTTGTTTCCCTCTTTCGTTTTTCCACTAGAATCTTCCTTTCTTCCCAAGATCGTTGCCTTCAAGGACTCATTTAAGGCAACTATTAAGACTTACAATTTTTCTGAAGAATGAAGAGTTTCTACAGATCGCTTTGAGGGCATTCTTATGTTTACTTTTACTGGTAAAATAAATGTGGTCTTTATGTCTGAAAAGGAAGGTCTAAAATTAGTTTGTTACCAGTCTTGACTCCTCGTGGTTATACATAAAGATCAAATACGAAAAACATTAAAACCTGGAAATCATTCCTTGAACAGTAGAGATATGTATGTTGGGGAGTAAAAATACAGCAAACACACATATTGATCAGAGAGTGGCAGATTGTAGTAGAATATGTTGGTATGTCAACAATGAAAATGAAATGAGGGTTGACATTACATGAATGGTAGATGGTAGATGTCCCTAGGGAGTAATCTCCCAGATTCAGAGAAATAAGAACACACACTGGCAATGATCAAATAGAAGGTGGGTAGATGATCTTAAAAAAAAAAAAAAAAAAAAAAATAATGCAGAAGCAACATGAATACCCACTGCTGAGACTGCAATGCGTGGAAAAATCTGGAGAAGTCTCTTTCCAGCATTGGACATCAAATGGCTGATGATGACAGTTACACTAGTTTAACATTCAAATCACAAGTGAATATGATTTATGATTATTTCTCTTAATCTTACATTTGATCTATGTATGGCAAAAAATCAGATGCAGCATCTTTTGAAGCACTTTGGATTTATGATCAAATATCCATGCACCTTTATGAGCAAGTTGTGCTCTTACAAGTGAGAGTCATTTGACAGTACTTCACTATACTAATGCCTCATGACACATACTGCATAAGATTTCAAGTAGAAATGAGCATTTTTTCAGATGCTTACCCATGGAAAGATGATGCTCCTGTAATAATACATGTTTCAACATTGCTAATATATTGCTAAGCAACTATCCTGGATCCCGTTTCCTGGTGACAGCCTTTGTCAGAAAAAGAAACACACACACACACACACACACACACACACACAGAGAGAGAGAGAGAGAGAGAGAGAGAGAGAGAGAGAGAGAGGGGGGGGGGGGCAAGGGAGAGGGATGTGCGGGTTGCCTAGTGAATGGCTGTGGAATTACTGACAGAGTTTAAAAATTTTAAATACTGTCATAATATACTCATTAAGTGGTATATTCTTATATTAGAAGTTTAACACAATAAAACAAGTATTACAATTAGAAATGGTGTATTTGTCTTGAAGAAGCATGACTGATGGCACACATATATACGTGGACTTCATTCATCAATTTTTTGAGAGTGGGAGCACTTAGCCACTTCCAGTGAACTGTACACATAGCCTTGAACTTTTACAAAACTTTTTTCTCTGGTACCCCAGACAAAATGATGAAAGGGACTAAGTTTGTTTACTAAATTTTCTCTGTCCCAGTAAACCTTCAGAATCTGGTATCAAATTTTATTACTTCTTCACTGCCGATTATTTGCAACACAGTTCGCACACACTATTCACATATATCACTGAATGTAACAGCAAAATTATTTCATTGTAGGGCAGAGAGTTTGGGAGATATGACATCATAGAGATGCTTAAAGAACTTGCTTTTGCTTAAAGTAGAGTGCAAACTTCCCAGACTATATTCGTGCAGTGTTTCGTAATGAGTGCACTTAGTGACTTCCAACAAACTTGCAGCATAATTTCAAAGCTTTTCTAAACTTTTTCTTGTTTGTTCATTGTTAAATATTTAACTGATTAAACAATGGAATGTCCAGGTGGGAATATCAACAGTGTAAGGAAAAGATAGATTGCTACTTATGTAAAGATGACACACCAAGTTGGGGACAGGCACACATATTCACAAATAAGCTTTCGGCCACAGCCTTTACTAGAAAAAGAGAGAAAAACACACACACGCGCACACACACACGCGCGCACATGCGCGCGCGCGCACACACACACACACACACACACACACACACACACCTCCCTTTCATGTCACTGTCTCTTGTAACTGGAGTGTGGATTCTATAAGTTGTGCATAGCCTTTCACTCCCTGTGTTTTAACTTTGAAACCTTCTTTCTTTTTTGTGGCCTAATCCTGTATCTTCACAGGGTTGGCATGCTAATCTCGATTTGGCTCTGTTATTGGTACAGAATGGGCTGATAACCCATCCTGAATCCACCTGTGCACCCTTCCCTTTAATAAGGTAACACACTTAAAACTCAGCATGGTAACCATCCTGTTGGGGGGGGGGGGGGGGGTGTTCATCAAGTACCTGCACAGTGATAGCCCCCTTACTATACGAGGATACTACTGTTGATGCCTGAGCTGAAAATTCCCCGTGTATGCCAAAGAGTATGTGTCTGTTGTGACGGGCACAGGGATTCAAGAAATGGATTACTAGCCAGGTGGCCATTGCTGAGACTAGGTGGTGCCTGTGGGGGAGCCAGTGTTCAGAGTGGGTGGCAACATAGGGGATGAGCTGTAAATGAAGCGGATCACGTTATCTTCCTCTGCTGGCCATACGGCCCCAGCAGTCTCTGCGAGAGGACAGTCCTCTTTCAATGCAGAAAGATATGATCCTAAAATGTTCCCTTCCCTGGCTAGGCCATGGGAGGAATGTAGGGCTAAGTGGCAAACAGAGCAGTACTCCCTGCGATACTTGGTTTGTACAAGGACTGATGGTGATTGCTTCTTGGCCACAAAGCCCATATTCTGTGTGGAGAATGTAGAAGACAAGTTTGGGAAGTGCCAACCATCTGTAAAATGAAAATTGGGTCAATTTTGATCAAAACAGCATCCCCTGCCTAGTCATGGGCATTGGTTGTAACAAGGTAGGTGACATGCGTGACTGTCACTCCTCATAATAGTCTAAATTTGGATCAGGGTGTTATTTTCCTCAGAGACTTGTTCTTACAATCTGGTGATGTGCTATGTGCCAACTTGGAGCAATGAGGTGCACACTTTGCATTTCGTGTACATATGGGGACAAAGGACAATAGGGTTGCTACTGGTGCCTGCATCTTGGGCTTTGAGGGTGATTCATTGTCCGAAAAGGTCAAGGTGATGGTACACTGACACAATGTGAAACCCAATGTCCCCCCCAACTTCCCCCCCCCCCCCCTCCTCCTCCCCCAATGCAGTGCTTCCAGTGTCTGAAATTCAGGCACACATCTTTGCATTGCAACACTAGCCCCATATATCAAAACTTGATGAGTGCTGCATTTGAATGCTCCTTGTGCTCCTCCCCCCATCCATGTCAGCTGTGGAAAGTGCATTTCTCCCTCCCTGCTCACCAGAGATCACTGTTTTCCAGAGATATGTATATAATAGAGGGAAACATTCCACATGGGAAACATATATCTAAAAACAAAGATGATGTGACTTACCAAACGAAAGCACTGGCAGGTTGATACACACACAAACAAACACAAACGTACACACAAAATTCAAGCTTTCTCAAACAACTCAGGAGATGGGAACTTGCCCTTCAGTATATCCTCTCTTCTCGTTACCCGCCAGGCCTCAACAACCGCTAATTTAAAGTTGCCACCGTTCATACCTCACCTGACATTCAACACCATCTTTGCCTCTGTACTTCCGCCTCGACTGACCTCTTTGCCTTTACAAATGTCTGCTTGTGTCTCTATATGTGCGGATGGATATGTGTGTATGTGCGAGTGTATACCTGTCCTTTTTTTTCCCCCTAAGGTAAGTCTTTCCGCTCCCGGGATTGGAATGACTCCTTACCATCTCCCCTAAAACCCTATCCTTTCGTCTTTCCCTCTCCTTCCCTCTTTCCTGATGAGGCAACAGTTTGTTGCGAAAGCTTGAATTTTGTGTGTGTGTTTGTGTTTGTTTGTGTGTCTATCGACCTGCCAGCGCTTTCGTTTGGTAAGTCACATCATCTTTGTTTTTATATATATATATATATATATATATATATATATATATATATATATATATATATATAGTAGAGGGAAACATTCCACGTAGGAAAAATATATCTAAAAACAAAGATGATGTGACTTACCAAATGAAAGTCCTGGCAGGTCGACAGACACACAAACATCCAAACACAAAATTCAAGCTTTCGCAACCAACTGTTGCCTCATCAGGAAAGAGGGAAGGAGAGGGAAAGACGAAAGGATGTGGGTTTTAAGGGAGAGGGTAAGGAGTCATTCCAATCCCGGGAGCGGAAAGACTTACCTTAGGGGGAAAAAAGGACGGGTATACACTCGCGCACACACACACACATATCCATCCACACATATACAGACACAAGCAGACATATTTAAAGACAAAGAGTTTGGGCAGGAATGTCAGTCGAGGCGGAAGTGCAGAGGCAAAGATGTTGTTGAATGACAGGTGAGGTATGAGTGGCGGCAACTTGAAATTAGCGGAGATTGAGGCCTGGTGGGTGACGGGAAGAGAGGATATATAGAAGAGCAAGTTCCCATCTCCGGAGTTCGGATAGGTTGGTGTTGGTGGGAAGTATCCAGATAACCCGGACGGTGTAACACTGTGCCAAGATGTGCTGGCCGTGCACCAAGGCATGTTTAGCCACAGGGTGATCCTCATTACCAACAAACACTGTCTGCCTGTGTCCATTCATGCGAATGGACAGTTTGTTGCTGGTCATTCCCACATAGAATGCATCACAGTGTAGGCAGGTCAGTTGGTAAATCACGTGGGTGCTTTCACACGTGTCTCTGCCTTTGATCGTGTACACCTTCCGGGTTACAGGACTGGAGTAGGTGGTGGTGGGAGGGTGCATGGGACAGGCTTTTCACCGGGGGCGGTTACAAGGATAGGAGCCAGAGGGTAGGGAAGGTGGTTTGGGGATTTCATAGGGATGAACTAACAGGTTACGAAGGTTAGGTGGATGGCGGAAAGACACTCTTGGTGGAGTGGGGAGGATTTCATGAAGGATGGATCTCATTTCAGGGCAGGATTTAAGGAAGTCGTATCCCTGCTGGAGAGCCACATTCAGAGCCTGGTCCAGTCCCAGAAAGTATCCTGTCACAAGTGGGGCACTTTTGTGGTTCTTCTGTGGGGCATTCTGGGTTCGAGGGGATGAGGAAGTGGCTCTGGTTATTTGCTTCTGTACCAGGTCGGGAGGGTAGTTACGGGATGCGAAAGCTGTCCCATTCCTGATGTCCAGGGGGAGCTGCAAGGAATCCTCAGAACCTTAGGCCCCCTACAAAACCTTTCACCTGACTCCATCAACCTCCTGACCACACCGACACCCCGCACCCGTACCTTCTACCTTCTTCCCAAAATTCATAAACCCAACCATCCCGCCCGCCCCATTGTAGCTGGTTACCAAGCCTCCACAGAGCGTATCTCTGCCTACGTAGATCAACACCTTCAACCCATTACATGCAGTCTCCCATCCTTCATCAAAGACTTTCTCGAACGCCTGGAATCCTTACCCAATCTGTTACTCCCGAAAACCATCCTTGTAACCATTGATGCCACTTCCTTATACCCTAATATTCCGCACGTCCAGGGCCTCGCTGTGATGGAGCACTTCCTTTCACGCCGATCACCTGCCACCCTACCTAAAACCTCTTTCCTCATTACCTTAGCCAGCTTCATCCTGACCCACAACTTCTTCACTTTCGAAGGCCAGACAATTAAAGGGAACAGCCATGGGTACCAGGATGGCCCCCTCGTACGCCAACCTATTCATGGGTCGCTTAGAGGAAGCCTTCTTGGTTACCCAGGCCTGCCAACCCAATGTTTGGTACAGATTTATTGATGACATCTTCATGATCTGAACTCACAGTGAAGAAGAACTCCAGAATTTCCTCTCCAACCTCAACTCCTTTGGTTCCATCAGATTCACCTGGTCCTACTCCAAATCTCATGCCACTTTTCTTGACGTTGACCTCCATCTGTCCAATGGCCAGCTTCACACGTCCGTCCACATCAAACCCACCAACAAGCAACAGTACCTGCATTATGACAGCTGCCACCCATTCCACATCAAACGGTCCCTTCCCTACAGCCTAGGTCTTCGTGGCAAACGAATCTGCTCCAGTCCGGAATCCCTGAACCATTACACCAACAACCTGACAACAGCTTTCGCATCCCGTAACTACCCTCCCGACCTGGTACAGAAGCAAATAACCAGAGCCACTTCCTCATCCCCTCGAACCCAGAATGCCCCACAGAAGAACCACAAAAGTGCCCCACTTGTGACAGGATACTTTCTGGGACTGGACCAGACTCTGAATGTGGCTCTCCAGCAGGGATACGAATTCCTCAAATCCTGCCCTGAAATGAGATCCATCCTTCATGAAATCCTCCCCACTCCACCATGAGTGTCTTTCCGCCATCCACCTAACTTTCGTAACCTGTTAGTTCATCCCTATGAAATCCCCAAACCACCTTCCCTACCCTCTGGCTCCTATCCTTGTAACCGCCCCCGGTGTAAAACCTGTCCCATGCACCCTCCCACCACCACCTACTCCAGTCCTGTAACCTGGAAGGTGTACACGATCCAAGGCAGAGCCACGTGTGAAAGCACCCACGTGATTTACCAACTGACCTGCCTACACTGGGATGCATTCTATGTGGGAATGACCAGAAACAAACTGTCCATTCGCATGAATGGACACAGGCAGACAGTGTTTGTTGGTAATGAGGATCACCCTGTGGCTAAACATGCCTTGGTGCACGGCCAGCACATCTTGGCACAGTGTTACACCGTCCGGGTTATCTGGATACTTCCCACCAACACCAACCTATCCGAACTCCGGAGATGGGAACTTACTCTTCAATATATCCTCTCTTCCCGTCACCCACCAGGCCTCAATCTCCGCTAATTTCAAGTTGCCGCCACTCATAACTGTCATTCAACAACATCTTTGCCTCTGCACTTCCGCCTCGATTGACATCTCTGCCCAAACTCTTTGTCTTTAAATATGTCTGCTTGTGTCTGTATATGTGTGGATGGATATGTGTGTGTGTGTGCGCGAGTGTATACCCGTCCTTTTTTTCCCCCTAAGGTAAGTCTTTCCGCTCCCGGGATTGGAATGACTCCTTACCCTCTCTTAAAACCCACATCCTTTCGTCTTTCCATCTCCTTCCCTCTTTCCTGATGAGGCAACAGTTGGTTGCGAAAGCTTGAATTTTGTGTGTGTGTTTGTGTTTGTTTGTGTGTCTATCGACCTGCCAGCGCTTTCGTTCGGTAAGTCACATCATCTTTGTTTTTAGATATATTTTTCCCATGTGGAATGTTTCCCTTCTTCCAAGGTTTCCTCTGATCTACAGTTAGACACCAGCCAGTGACTGGAGTCGTCACAGGCTGCTGATCGCAGGGCATCGCTATCATCATCATCATCATCATCTTTACGTGAAACTGATTCAGTGAAGCCCTCACCATCATTGAAATCCTAGAGGGAGAGAAAGACAAGAAAAAGTCCAAGGAGGACAACATTCCATTGGCCACTATGCCATTGATCCTGCCCTTTTCACTCCTGTCGCTGAGGCAGAGATTCCGGCAGCACCCGAGGCCCCGATTTGCATCACACATCAGAACCCGGAACATATGTATGTTTATGCCATAACCCCTCAGCCAGTGGCAGCAGAAGACCCTAAGGCATAACCTGCCCCCTTGGTACCTTCACGACCTTACTGTACATTGACAACATTATTCTCCAGTGGAATTGTAGCAGTTTTTTCCACCACCTGGTGAGCTATGTCATTTTTAAACCGTTCCCCTGTCTTCTGCATTGCCTTTCAGGAGACTTGGTTTGCAGCAACTCTGACTCCAGCCCTTCATGGATACGGGTGCTACTATAAGAATTGTGCTACCTATGACAGGGTAGACACATACGTGCTAGACAGTCTGTATAGCGAATAAGTGCCTATTGATACTCCTTTGGAGGCTGTGGCTGTTTGAGTAAGGGTATTAGTGGATATTACCATCTTCAAGGTTTACCTCCTTCCCAATGGTGAAGTGTCTCAGAACGTATTGTGTGCATTGGTTTCTCAGTTGTTCCCACCTTTCCTAATCTTGGATGAGTTCAATTCCCATAACCCTTTGTGGTGTGGGACCAAGGAATACTGGCAGTGGTAAAGGCCCTGAAAATTTAGTGGCATAACTTGACCCTTGTCACACACTTCAGTGTGGGTCATGGAAATTTCTCAGCTATTGACCTTTCCATTTGCAGCCCTTGTCTTCTCCCATCCATCCACCGGAGGGTCCACAGTGACCTTTGTGGTAAAGACCATTTCTCCTGAAGTTCCTGTCCCTCCCTCAGCATCACTGCCCTGGACATCTGCCCAGGTGGACCCTCAACGGTGTTGACTGGGGTGCTTTAGCCTCTGCTGTGTACCTTGGCTCCTCGCTGCATGTAGATATTGATCGGGCAGTCGTGAATACAACTACAGCCATTCTTTCAGCAGCTGATTTAGCAATCCCCTGTTCCTTGGACCTGCCACGACAGAAGACAGTACTGTGGTGGTCATCAGAAATAAGAGAGGCCATTAGAGATCACAGGCAGGTTCTCCAATGCCACAAGCAGCACCCACCAACGGAGCACTTAATTGCCTTTAAGCAGTTCCATGCCCAGGTCCACCACCCTATATAAAGAAGAGAATGCCTTCGCAGGTTTTGGCTAAGGTCCGACATCTCTGTTGATACCAGACATCTGCAGTTGTACCTAGTATTACTGTGAATTGTACTGTCTATGCTGACCCATATGCTGTCACCGAACATTTTGTTCTGCCCTATGCTCACTTTTCAGCATCTGAGAATTTTCAACCTGCCTTTCATGTTCTAAAACGGCAGGTGAAGTGAAAATAATTTTCTTTTACTACACACCACCTGGAGCCATATAATGCTCCATTCAGTGAGTGGGAATTCATCAGTGTCCTAGTCCACTGGTCTGGTAGAGCCCCAGGGCTGAACACATCCATAACCAAATCAAGCACCTCCTGGTGAATTGTCAGTGTCATATTGTTGCATCTTTAACTGCATCTGGAATGAGGGTGAGTTTTCATTGCAATAGCTTGATTATGGAAGTCTGGCATATGGTTCGGCATTGCCTTCAGCATTGCAGATACTGGATCCGATAGACCACTGTGAGATTCAATTTGCGACAGGAGCCTTTCGAACTAGCCTTTTGAACAGCTCACTCGTGGAGGCTGGGATCCTTCCATTGTTGATCAGACACCAATGACAGCTTATCAATTATGCTTCTTCTGTTTCAACTCCCCTAAACATCCAAACTACTGTCTCCTCTTTCCAAACATGGTAATCCACCTCCGCAAAGGCAGCCCAGATCAAGGATTATGATTGCAATCGCATCCAGTCTATCCTCTCTGAAGTTGAGTCATTTCCTCTTTCACCTCTTCTCTGGACCCACTCCTGCACACCTTTCTGGTGCATCCCTCGGCTACAGCTTTCTCTTGACCTATCACGAGGTGTGAAAGACTGTTCATCCTAAGACCCTCGTCAGCAATTTTTCTCCAACCTTGGTGCATCCCGGTGTTCAGAAGTAGTCTACACTGATGGCTCAATGATTGCTGGTCTTGTAGGCTTTGCGTATACTCACATGGGACATATTGAACTGTGATCCTTGCTGAATGGCTGTAGTGTTTTCACTGAGGAGTTGGTAACCGTTTCTCATGCTCATGAGTGTATCTGTTCCTGTACTGGTGGGATCCTTTCTCATCTGCAGCGACTCCTTGATCAGTTTGCAAGCTCTCAACCCGTGCTACCCTCGCCATCCCTTGGTCATTGCCATCTAGGATTCCCTGTATGCCTTGAACAGTGTGGATGCTCAGTGACCTTTGTCTGGACACCGGGCCACATCAGGATCCCGGGGAATGAACTCGCTGATAGTCTGGTGAAACTGACTAGCAGTAAACCAACTCTTAAGATCGTTATTGTGGAAACGGACCTCTGTTCAGTATTACGCCAAGTTTTAGGTGCCTGGCCAATGGAGTGGCTCACTCTGACTGACCAAAAAAGCTACAGGTGATTAAGGAGATCACAAATCTGTGGAGGTCCTCCATGCAAGGACTCTACTGTCCTTTGCTGGCTCTGCATCGGCCATACTTGGCTGACTTCGGTTATCTCCTCCATAGGGAGGACCCACCCCATTGTCGTTGCGGCTCCCATTTGATGGGGTCAACATTTTACTGGACTGTCCCAATGTAGCTGCCCTGCGGCGGACTCGTAATCTCCCTAACTCGCTACCCCTGGTATTAGGAGATGATGCCTCAGTGGCTGTCTTGGTCTCACATTTCATTCGTGAAGTGGGCTTTCACCACTCTTAATTTAAGGGAGGGCTGCTGAACCTTATCAGCCCATTTAGGAGTTGGTGGAACACTGTTGCCTCCTCTGCCCAGACTGGAGTGCAGCTGTCGGGGCTTGTTGGTCGATGCTGATCCTCACCCTTCCTGCTCCTTTACTCTTCTTCCCCCCTCTTGCGTGGTCTGTTAGACTTGTTCATCTTTTATCTGTCTGTGCTTCTCTTGCCTTGCTTGTGTTGCTAGTCTCCCAAGGCAATTTCTGAGTGGAGTGCCTCTGGGAAGTGGTGGGGGCTGGGGGATGTATTTGCCCTCATGGCACTCTGCTTTCAGGGGCACCCAGCTGCTCTGTAGAATGAGCATCTTGCCTGCCTCTCTTCCTCTGAAATGATGACCTAATAGTCTGGTCTGTTCAATCATCCAACCAACCTGCTCTTACCCCTATTGTGCAACTACCCCAGCTCTGTGCATCTACCCCAGCTCATGATTGCAAAAGATAGGGTGTGCTTTTATTTATTTTTGTGTTGTATCAGATTACTGGGGGTAAAAACTGACTACACTGTGAGAGGCATAATACATATCATAAAACCTTTTGTAGCTCAGATTGTAGCATACACAATACGTTGATGTCAAAGGGAGTTTGATGTGTCTAGAATGGCCATCAGTATCTTATTTTCATACCCTCTCTTTTTTTAATGGGACTCCAAGGTCATTTATAGCAGGTACTATTCACATTTTGTGTGCTTGCAAATCCTTTGAGAATTATTTTAGGCTATGTTAGGATGTAAAATATGTATGAGGTACTCATAGGATGTGATGGGAAGTACTGTATTAGAATTTGAAAGAAATGTGTTCACTTCATTTCACATTTATGTGAAATATTTAATATGCCTTAATTAATGGACATAATTGTGGGAAGAAAAAGTGAAATACAAATATGAAACACAGATAACTTTAGAGGTGGTATACAGGTACATGTTTATTCCTAATGAAAAGGATAATAAGGAAAACTAATTAACGTAACAAGATAGAACTTGGCATTAGTTTAGTTCCATGGGCCAGTAGCCTGTTGCTGCAATGGTACAGAATGGGCCGATTTATTGGCTGTTTAACATAATTCATGTTGTAATGTGGCTTCTTGCTGAACAGTTATGGGTTAGTTTACTTAACAGTAAAAACGAAAGAGAAAAGCTTCGCCCAGAGTTAGATTTTCAGTAGTTTTCCTAAATCACTTTGTGGAAATGCTAGGATGATTCCTTTGGCAAGAGCTCTGCAATTTCCTTCCCCATCCATTCCCAATTTGAGCTTGTGGTCCATCTCCAGTGACAAAATTGGCAATGTGAATTTAAGGCCTAATTTTCTTCGCTTTTCCCCTGCCTAAATTACTTTCTCCATTCTAAGGCCTCCACCACCACCACTCACTTGCCTTTTGTAACAGTATTACTCAGAAATCCAATACCTGTGGAAAACAGAGATGTTCTTTCTCATTTATTCTTTTTGTTCACAGACTACCTCCGTTTTGAACGTATTGATCCAGTCATCCATTATATATGAGCAATATAAGTTTGACATGACCAGTGGTGTCAATATGTACTCTTTTCCTATTACCTACACAGTTAAGTTTCTTAATGGTGGAACTGTTCATTCCTACCACCCATTACACTCACAGTTTTAATACCATAAACATTGGTGTCAAACAGTTATCTCTGGTATTTCAGAAACTTTCTTTACCACTTATGACAAGTTTTTTATCTTTGAAGATAGAGGCATGGAGCAATTCTGAAAGTGAGTGTTCCAATTTCTGTGTCCTCCATGGACAGTATGTGTTAACCTTGGATTCTTAAGTTTCTGTAACTGGTTCTTGTTGTATGTCATGCATTTCTTTCTCTTCAGAGAGGTTTATATTTGTCTGTCCTGTCAGCCGCTTACTAGCAGGTGTTGTTCTTGTTGTGGTCTTCAGTCCAGAGACTGGTTTGATGCAGGTGTATTGTGTGCATATTCTGCCTCTCCTTCCTAGATGTCAGAAACACATCCCCTAGCCTCCTTCCCATTCTCCATCCTCTTTCTCCCCTTGCCTCCTCCCCATTCTCCATCCTCTTTTTCCCCTTGCCTACTCCAACCAAACTATCACTCCAGTTGAGCTGCAGTGCTGGCACAGTGTTGTCAACTGGGACATGGTAGCCATACAGATGTGCATGTGTGTACTGTAGCCTGATTGTGGATTCATATAAAAGATAGAAAAAAAGTTCATAGTCTTACGTGTTTATCAATGACTCGGAGCACCCACTGTTCCGAGAGTTATTACCTGTACTTCTTAAATTGTTTGTTTTTGAGAAATGAGTCTTAAAAATACTTGCTACATCTGAGTCCTCTTATCATGTCCTTAGGTACTGTGTGGAAATGGAGTTCAAACTGCAGCATGGATAGCCTGCAAGTGTCCCAGAGCCAGCCACAGCCACAGTCCCAGCAGGGGGGCAGGGCGACGACTACCAGCAGCCGGAGTGCGTCGCCCTCTCTAGCCCGGGTCCTGCAGCAGCAACATGCATCCATTGGGTGAGTGTTTTGTAGTAAATGTTTAATGTATGTGCTCTTCCATTGTTCAGAGACTCTTCTAAACAATGAATGATTTTTTTGTCATTTAAATTTACAACTCAATCCTTCCCTTAGCTTCACTGGAGGACTCAGTATGTTGGTTTTCCATCTTGTATTTGTGGCTCTCTCTATTATTCTTAAATATAAAGAACAAATTATGTTAAAATGTAAGTACTTTAAAGTTACTTCTAATATTATCAATAATCAAACTGGTGGGTCACTCTCATCCTGGTATCAACTTGTGTAGATCACAACTCTTTCTTTTTTTTCACATATTTCTTCTGTTTTTATCTGCAGATGAAATCTAATAAATTTTGTTTGAGGTGCTCATCTGTTTCTGGAAATGTATTTAAGTTTTATCCTCTGCCCTCCTGTCCCCCCCCCCCACCCACCCCCACCCTTGCGTCTCCCCCCCCCCCCCCCAATCATGTGGCCCGTCATTCCGGAACACAATTTTTGTAATTCTTCTATATTCAAATAAGTTCTCAACTCACAACAACAGATAATAAACAAAATTTTTCAGACAACCTGTTCATATATAACCTTTTGGTGCTTGACCAAAATGATAAGTTTGTACTTAACTTGAGATAGCATAGTACAGAGTCTCTGTAACAACAATACCCCCCCCCCACCCCCGACCATAGTCATCAGTCCCCCCCCCCCTCCCTCCCTCTTTCTTCCTTGGAAACTACTGCACCCCCAAAGCGCAACTGAACTGCAAAGTGCAAGTGGCCTCTCTCTCACTGGATGGTCCAAATTCACACCTGTTGTCACTTTCTGTGCTGTGCCCACATTTTTCTTTCTAATATCTGCACACCAATTCCAACAGATCAGGGCATAGTAGATTCTCTTTACACTACTACTAATCAAAGTCACATTTTTTCTCACGTACATTTTCCATCCCTCTAGTAAAAGGAAAGTGAGGTGTGTTGCTGTGCTTTATAGCAACAAGTACCACTACAGATACCCCCAATAAGATGAAAAATGTTGTGCGGTATAACTTGCATAGCTAAAGAGAGTGAGGCTTATGTTGAAAGCAATTCATAAATTAATTTCACTTTTTTATTAAGGTCTCATGTGGCCTAAATTCAATGCATTTCTTTCAATGTCAAATTGATGCATACAATCGCCATCAATTTTCCTACATTAGTCACCATGGCTTAAAGATCCATTTGGTTACTTTAATAACATGGCTTCTTTAGTTACCATAACATGTTAAATTTAGCTTGCCATTTAACTTATTTAAATGGTTGAGTTTCTGCCTTAGATCCACCTGACCTCGTTTATAAGTTCCTTTTTCCATAGATAAATTTACCCTCTCGTTCCTATAAACTCGATTCATGTCCTTCCTGCTATGGATTCAACTGACCTCAGGCATAGGTTCCCTTTTTCCTAGGTAAACCTACCCTTTCATCCTCCTCTCTCAACAGATCTGGACACATTCCACCTTCATGCTCACAGTCAGATGCATAGTCTCTGACAATACAGCTTTTACCATTTCTAATATTGAAGATTTCTCCACAGTGTAGGGATCTTACCCAAAATCTATAAATATTTGTTTCTTACTTCCTTCTTTTCTCTTATCACTCCTATTTCTCAATCTAACAGAATTAGTTAACTGTATAGATAAAAAAGGGTTATTCCATGTCAAATCACCCAGAAATTGTAGGAAATGACACCCATCATCATGCAACTACTTGAAATTTTGGGTAGTGGAAGTTTACCTAGGTATATTCACATTTCCAAAATGTAAATGTTGCAGGTCAATTACTGTTGTACTTATGATAAAAAGAAGTTGTATAGATTCAGAAATTCAGGCTTTCATAGACGAGCTCTTTTATATATGATAATGCAGGCTTTCTCAGTGAATCTCGATGATAAAATCTTCTTGAGTTAACAGCCGAGTCAATGTGTTGTTCTCCAGCAACGTTTCAGCAAGTTTCTTACTTGCCATCTTCGACCCAAGAAGATTTTATCATGGAGCTCCTTTATAATTTAAAAATGCATTAGTTCCTACAATTTTTGCAGTGGAAGCTTGAATTTTTTTTTTTTTTGTTAAAGAGGAAGGTTTATATTTTTATAGTCGTGCTTCTTTTAGTGAATATCCATCATCTACATCTCAGAAAAAATTGTAAATATTTGCCTTTACAAATGTCTGCTTAGTCTGTGCGGATGGATATGTGTGTGTGTGCGAGTGTATACCTGTCCTTTTTTCCCCCTAAGGTAAGTCTTTCCGCTCCCGGGATTGGAATGACTTCTTACCCTTTCCCTTAAAATCCACATCCTTTCGTCTTTCCCTCTTTCCTGATGAGGCAACAGTTTGTTGTGAAAGCTTGAATTTTGTGTGTTTGTTTGTGTGTCTGTCGACCTGCCAGCGCTTTCGTTTGGAGATGATGCGACTTACCAAACGAAAGCGCTGGCACGTCGATAGACACACAAAATTCAAGCCTTCGCAACAAACTGTTGCCTCATCAGGAAAGAGGGAAGGAGAGGGAAAGACGAAAGGATGTGGGTTTTAAGGGAGAGGGTAAGGAGTCATTCCAATCCCGGGAGCGGAAAGACTTACCTTAGGGGGAAAAAAGGACAGGTATACACTCGCGCGCACACACACACATATCCATCCACACATATACAGACACAAGCAGACATATTGAAAGACAAAGAGTTTGGGCAGAGATGTCAGTCGAGGCGGAAGTGAAGAGGCAAAGATGATGTTGAATGACAGGTGAGGTATGAGTGGCGGCACCTTGAAATTAGCGGAGATTGAGGCCTGGTGGGTAACGGGAAGAGAGGATATATAGAAGAGCAAGTTCCCATCTCCGGAGTTCGGATAGGTTGGTGTTGGTGGGAAGTATCCAGATAACCTGGACGGTGTAACACTGTGCCAAGATGTGCTGGCCATGCACCAAGGCATGTTTAGCCACAGGGTGATCCTCATTACCAACAAACACTGTCTGCCTGTGTCCATTCATGCGAATGGACAGTTTGTTTCTGGTCATTCCCACATAGAATGCATCACAGTGTAGGCAGGTCAGTTGGTAAACCACGTGGGTGCTTTCACACGTGTCTCTGCCTTTGATCGTGTACACCTTCCGGGTTACAGGACTGGAGTAGGTGGTGGTGGGAGGGTGCATGGGACAGGCTTTTCACTGGGGGCGGTTACAAGGATAGGAGCCAGAGGGTAGGGAAGGTGGTTTGGGGATTTCATAGGGATGAACTAACAGGTTACGAAAGTTAGGTGGATGGCGGAAAGACACTCATGGTGGAGTGGGGAGGATTTCATGAAGGATGGATCTCATTTCAGGGCAGGATTTGAGGAATTCGTATCCCTGCTGGAGAGCCACATTCAGAGTCTGGTCCAGTCCCAGAAAGTATCCTGTCACAAGTGGGGCACTTTTGTGGTTCTTCTGTGGGGCATTCTGGGTTCGAGGGGATGAGGAAGTGGCTCTGGTTATTTGCTTCTGTACCAGGTCGGGAGGGTAGTTACGGGATGCGAAAGCTGTTGTCAGGTTGTTGGTGTAATGGTTCAGGGATTCCGGACTGGAGCAGATTCGTTTGCCACGAAGACCTAGGCTGTAGGGAAGGGACCGTTTGATGTGGAATGGGTGGCAGCTGTCATAATGCAGGTACTGTTGCTTGTTGGTGGGTTTGATGTGGACGGACGTGTGAAGCTGGCCATTGGACAGATGGAGGTCAACGTCAAGAAAAGTGGCATGAGATTTGGAGTAGGACCAGGTGAATCTGATGGAACCAAAGGAGTTGAGGTTGGAGAGGAAATTCTGGAGTTCTTCTTCACTGTGAGTTCAGATCATGAAGATGTCATCAATAAATCTGTACCAAACTTTGGGTTGGCAGGCCTGGGTAACCAAGAAGGCTTCCTCTAAGCGACCCATGAATAGGTTGGCGTACGAGGGGGCCATCCTGGTACCCATGGCTGTTCCCTTTAATTGTCTGGCCTTCGAAAGTGAAGAAGTTGTGGGTCAGGATGAAGCTGGCTAAGGTAATGAGGAAAGAGGTTTTAGGTAGGGTGGCAGGTGATCGGTGCGAAAGGAAGTGCTCCATCGCAGCGAGGCCCTGGACGTGCGGAATATTTGTGTATAAGGAAGTGGCATCAGTGGTTACAAGGATGGTTTCCGGGGGTAACAGATTGGGTAAGGATTCCAGGCGTTCGAGAAAGTGGTTGGTGTCTTTGATGAAGGATGGGAGACTGCATGTAATGGGTTGAAGGTGTTGATCTACGTAGGCAGAGATACGAGAGCGGATCAAATATAAACAGTATTTTATTTTTTATTTAAATTCATTTATTGAGAAACTCAAAACAATTATAATTTATTTTTCCACATAGTCTCCTCTTTTGGAAATGCATTTGTCCCAGTGTATGGGCAGCTTTTTGATGCCCTCATCATAAAAAGAACTGGGTTGTGTCACCAGCCAGTTGCCCACGAAGTCTTCCACACTCTTGTCATCAAATTGTCATCCTCGTAGAGCTTCTTTAAGCGGACTGAATAAATGGAAATCGCAGGACTGTAAGGAGGATGATAAAGTGTAATCCAGTGCATTTCCTGTAGCTTGGAGACAGAGCTGCACTCCCTATGGGGTTGCGCATTGTCTTGGAGGTGGATGACCTGTTGAATCGATTGGTCTCGTCTTTTGCGGCGATATGCAACTCTCGCCTTGTTCAACAGTTCGCAGTAGTAAGCTGCATTCCTCCGCCACCCCTTACTGGCTTGTTTGGATTCTGGAATGTGATGGTGAACTCATGTTTCGTCATAGGTGATGAGCCAACTCAGAAATACATCACCTTCTTCCACAAACGATGATGTAAGCCTCTGACAGACCTCCAAATGTCTCAACTTCAGATTTTCGGTCAAAAGTTTAGTGACCCATCTGGAACACACTTTACTGAACTGTAGATCATTTGCGATGATTACTTGGCAGTTCCCATAACTGATTCCAACTTTTTGTGCAATTTCTGATACTCACGACCGTTGATCGTCATCAATAATGTCTTTAACTGCAATAATGTTTTTGTCTGTAATGCTGGTCTGAGGAGGGCGATTGTGTTGCTGATGCCCCACACGTTCTTGTTCTTCCTTGAACTTTTTATGCCAGGCAAACACACGCGTCCTTGATAATGTTTTATCACCAAACTCTGCAGGCAATCTTTGGCAAATTTCTGCCACTGTAACTCCTTCATGAGCAAGAAATTTGATATTATGTATTGTGGAATGGAGGGGTGCACCTGTTGCTCAGACACCATGAGTGTTACTGACGAAACGGTGGGAAATATCTAACAGCACACTCTCATCACTTCTATAGGTCCCGCCTAAGCATAGCAGAAGTGTGTGGCCAGTCCTACCAACTGTTGATGTTCCGGATCAAAAATCCCTTTATATTTGATCCACCTCATATTACAGAATGCTTCAGATGCTCCTTCATCCCATGTCCATTTTGTTCTTTGTTTCAGTAATTACCACAACTTATGATCGTTCATGGGTTGGCCTTGTATATAGTGATGATAGAATCCATCCAAGCCCAGAAATAGGCATGATTGTTTTACATTTCATGGTTCTGGACAGCCTTTGATGGTCTCTCTTGTTTTGAGATCTAGTCTTATTCCCTTCACCCCTCCTAAATGTCATAGAAATTTCTGCTCTTCCTTCTGAAATGTGGTTTTCCTAAGTTGATTGCGATACCCTTTTCCTGATTTTGGTTAATAATACATAGTGTTCTTCCCACATCCTAGATACTATTAATAGATTGTCTACATAAACACTTAATTCTTGTAGCAGTTCTTTACCTAGTACCTCATTTAGTCCACTTATGAATGCTGATACTGAAATATTTAACCCAAAGGGTAACACTTTGAATTGATAAGACATTCCATCAAAAAGGAACACAGTATATTTTCGTGTATTTTCATATAATTCAACCTGCCAATACCTGGCATTCAAATTAAATGATCTAAATTATCTTCCTTGTTCAGATTTTGTTAACAAATTATCAACAGATACAGGTCTGTCTCTGTATGTTTGTTTAAAGTCTGTGCATCTAACACCAATTGCACTACTCCTGTTGGTTTCTTTACTACAACTAAAGGATTGTTATATGCACTTCAGTTTCTATCACCTTGTTTTCTACCATTTTCTATATTTCCTCAAGTACTGCTGGTCTTAAACTTAGGGTACTCGGTAAGGTTTTCAAAGAATTGAATTCTTGTTTTTGATCTTAAATCGACAAGCATAATAGCCAATCACTCGTAGTTCTTCAGAAAATTCAGTGTCATATTACATTAAGATTGCATACAAATCGTGTTATTGCTCTTCAGTTAATAGGTTAGATTCTTGAGATTTAATCTCCATTTGTTGTTGACACCCTTCCAGATTTTTCGTTTCTTCTTAATCATTCAGTAACTGAATAGTGTTAGTTAATAACTTATTTATTTTAAGCTGAGTAATATGATTTAGAGCCTTCCTTGGTCCAGTATAACACTTAATCATCAAAGTCAAGTTTTACTTTACATTTTAGTAATCAATCTAGCCTAACAATATCTGCAAATTCACTAATAATATAGTTTGCATAAATTCAACATCACATGTCTCTAAAGGCATCAGACTTTTCTCGTTAATTTTCTTGCCTTTACTACCCGCTAATCCTACGATATATACTCCTGTCGCTGGTATGGGACATTTATTCTTATTTCTAAGAGTTTGCAGGTATTTTTGGGAAATTAATTAAATTTTGCTTGCCAAGCCTTTTCCCCTGAGTATTTGTTTTAATTACTCTTCCTCGTCTGTATTATCTTGTTGTAATAGCTATTCTCTTGTAAGTATCACATGAGTGAATGCAGTTAAATTTTCAGTGTATGGGCCTACGATAGTTTTGTTACATCCTAGATCTTGGCCCAAGTGCCAGGATGTTGCCTATTTTCTGGTACTGTTGTTGGATAATTTTTTGTATTTGTATTTTGTTCGACATAGCATGCACTATGTTTTACTACAGTGTCAGTGCTGCTTGGGGCACTGGTTACAAAAACTTGTGAATTAGTCTTTTCGCTATTATTTATCTTTCTATTGTGAGCATTATTTGGTCTCCTATTTATGAACAAAAATATTCAAATTTTCTGCATGATTAAAATTACCTCTTTCTTTATTCACATTATCCAAACCTTCTGCAAATGTCAGTAATTTTTCTGTGTTAGACGGCCTGCTACATAATATGTATTTACCTGCCAAATACGGCAATCTCATTACCAGCGCTCTGAACCGAATGTTTGTCATCTGGTGGGTTACCTAAATACTTAAACTGAGTTAGATACCACTCAATATACTTCTTATATGTACCCCATGAACTACTATATTACTTAGTATCTGATAACTCTAGTGTCAGTTTTTCTTGTGAAATTTTGAACCAATATTTTCTCTTAAATTTTTTCTGAGTATCTTCCCATGATTTAAATTCCTCTGAATGAGCTGTCTAATTATGGGGGTTGGAACTTTCCTGTGTAGAACCCGTTGCCAGAGATGTGAAAGGCGTAGTATACTGTTAACAGAGCCTGTTCTGTTGATGGTGCAAATGGAGTGGTCTACTGCCTGTAGAATCTCTGGAACAGTTCTGAAGCGAATGCCGTGAAGTGATTCCTTTTGGAATCAAATCAAAGTCACAAGGAGTTAAGTTCGGGGAGTATGGTGGATGGTGCAGTACTTCCCAGTTCCATCGACCGAACAGAGCAGCCACAGCTTGCGCTGTATGCGCCTGCGCATTGTCATGCCAAATGATGGGTGGGTTGCACAGAAAGTGTTGCCGCTTCTTTCACAAAGCTGGTCGCAGTTGATGCTCCACAAACGAACAGTAATACTGTGCATTGAAGGTCTGCCGTGGAGGAACATAATGCATTGGATAACACCATCACAGTCGTACATGAGAATCACAGTAAGTTTAAACCGCTCCATTCGCACCATTAACAGAGCAGGCTCTGCTAACGGCATAGTAAACCTTCCACATCGCTGGCAACGGGTTCTACACAATGCTGGCGACTACTTTGAAGGACAGTAACAGGTGCAAACATGTAACTCTTTTGTATCGGTTGTGAATAAATAATTGCCACTATTTAAGTTCCAACCCTTCTATATTATAATGCTCAACTATTTTTGTTTCGAACTCCATTGGTAAATTAGCTTAGGTGTCCTCTAATGTGGATATCTTCTATATTTTTGTGGCTAAATCGTCTTAATTTTTTTATTATTTTGAGATTGTCCGTGTAGTTTATCTGCTTAACTTTTTTTGTTTTGAAATAGTTCATTCACTGAATTGCTCCATTTTATGAGACATCTCATCTAGTTTATTTGCTTGTTCATCTATTTTTCTTTTATAATGCTTTGAGTTTATCTAGAATTTTTTCTAAGACCATACTGCCCATACTTCTGGTTGTGATAGGCATGTAATCTAAATTACTGTACAACTTAAAGCTTGTGTCACACTAAAAACCTTTGTTGTTTATCAATGTATCTACACTATCACCCAATGCTGTTCAACGTCGTTCAGTCAGTTATTTGAGATTAAATAACTACACACAAATTCTAGATGGTACACTGTACAGTTCAACTAATTTGTCACACCAGCTGCTGAAGTGCCCTGCTGATACTGCTGTGTGCGTAGTGCAGTCTCGGAAAGTCACTATACACAGCACACTACTGTAATCAGCTGCACTGTCACAAACTGTGAAGCGATGGGGTGTTGCCATTGGAAGCCAACACAGCACTCGTTGTTGTTGAAACCACTCGCTAAAAATCTGCTCTGTAGTTGGCTTATCTTCTCATGATTTGTGTGTCAAGAATGTACTCCAACACGAGAATGATATTCATTGTTGGTCTGATTGCTATGGCCAACTGGCATTCCTTGTATTGAAGATTGCATAAATATAAATTAAACTCGCAATCCATTTAGTTTGAATAATGTTACTGTAGTTTGTACTGCTACTTGTATTGATGGCTTGTTTACTTCTGTTGCCCTAGGCAGTGATGTACAGCTTTCCATTTTTCGTGATATTTTAGTTTTAATTTCTTGTTATAGCTATCTCATCCATATCCTTCACTGAGGGCACCACTTGAGGTGTTTTTCTTGTTGTGTGTTGATTTTAAATGATCAGTATATTGCAAGATGCCAAGTCTTTACTTGATTGCAGAGGGATGAGTGCTATAAGAGAGCTACTACATTTAAACAGCTCACTAAGAAATCACAAAACACAGTTACCGTAATTCTTCTATATTCAAATAAGTTCTCAACTAATAATTAACCAAGCTTTCCAGACGTATTCATATATGATGCTTCAGTGCTTGACTAAACCATAAGTTTGAACTTGAGATAGCATAGCATAGATCTGTACAACAACATTCATTTTTCTTTAGTGCTCGATCATTTGTCATCAGGCCTCTTTCTTCTTTGTAGTCCACAGCAGCCCCAAAGCACAAGTGGCCCCTCGCTGGCCAGTCCAAATTGCACATCCGTTGTCACTTTCTGTGCTGTGCCCCCATTTCTCTTTCTCATATTTGCACATAATTCTAACAAACTTATGCTACTACTAATTAAAGTCATGTTTTTTTCACACACATTTTTCATTTCACTAGTAAAAGGAAAGTGAGGTGTGTTGCTATGCTTTATAGCAACATGTGTGGCTGCAGGACTTAGGTGTATCTTGGCTATGATAATTTACTCACTATTTCGTTCATAGGTCAACCCATTCATATTTTCTGTATTCTGTACTTGATTTTGTATAGATAATGCTGTGTTCACATGATTGGAAATCCTTTTCTTCCTGTCCTTCCAGAGAAGTGACAGAGTTGGCACAGTGACTAAGCAGAACTCATATTCAGCAGGATGGCAGGGCATATCCCTATCCAGAGTTGGGTTCCTCAGGATTTCTTTGAGTTGCTTTATGTGACAATAATTTGGGCCTTTAAAAGGGCAAAGTTGATTTTATTTCATATCACTTCCCAAACCAAGCTTGTTTCAAATGACGTCTTTCGTGACCCCATTCTTCTTTGCCTGAGAAATGAGTTGAGATATTCAGTGAAAATTATTTCAGTATTCATGAAGAAACCTTCTATAGTGTTAGTCTTTCAACTGTTATGCACCGTATCATACAATAAATTTTTTCTAATCTCTGAGGAGAACTGATTAACACCACTTCCTGTTGATACATTCCCTGTTGGATTTTGTCGTGGGAATTTCTAGCTGTTTGTTTATAGACTCTGAGAAAAAAGCTATCAGGCAATATGTCAACAAGTAACCATGAAAACGTCAACAATTCTGTATACTTTCTTGTATTTCTACACATTTTACTTGTAGTAACTTTCGTTTCCTCTCCCACACCTCGTCCCACAACAGCTGTAAAGGTTTCTGCACTTGGACAGTGGAAATACGTCTACTAAAATATTGCAGTTGTGCTTTGCCTTCTGTACTCATTCACTGATGAGAAATTTCACTAGTGTGGTACACATACTATGGGGGTGGTCCATTGATCGTGAGCGGGCCAAATATCTCACGAAATAAGCGTCAAACGGAAAACTACAAAGAACGAAACTTGTCTAGCTTGAAGGGGGAAACCAGATGGCGCTATGGTTGGCCTGCTAGATGGCGCTGCCATAGGTCAAATGGATACTAACTGCATTTTTAAAAATAGGAACCTTCATTTTTTATTACATATTCGTGTAGTTCGTAAAGAAATATGAATGTTTTAGTTGGACCACTTTTTCCGCTTTGTGATAGATGGCGCTGTAATAGTCACAAACCTATGGCTCACAATTTTAGACGAACAGTTGGTAACAGGTAGGTTTTTTAAATTAAAATACAGAACGTAGGTACGTTTGAACATTTTATTTCGGTTGTTCCAGTGTGATACATGCACCTTTTTGAACTTATCATTTCTGAGAAATACCTGTAAATACCACATTAATGCAATAAATGCTCAAACTGACGTCCGTCAACCTCAATGCGTTTGGCAATACATATAACGACATTCCTCTCAACAGCGAGTAGTCTTCCGTAATGTTCGCACATCCATTGACAATGCGCTGACGCATGTTTTCAGGCATTGTCGGTGGATCATGATAGCAAATATCCTTCAACTTTCCCCACAGAAAGAAATCTGGGGACATCAGATCCGGTGAACGTGCAGGCCATGGTATGGTGCTTCGACGACCAATCCACCTGTCATGAAATATGCTATTCAATACTGCTTCAACCGCATGCGAGCTATGTGCCGGACATCCATCATGTTGGAAGTACATCACCATTCTGTTATGCAGTGAAACATCTTGTAGTAACATTGGTCGAACATTAAGTAGGATATCAGCATACATTGCACCATTTCGATTGCCATCGATAAAATGGGGGCCAATTGTCCTTCCTCCCATAATGCTGCACCATGCATTAACCCGCCAAGGTTGCTGATGATGTTCCACTTGTCGCAGCCATCGTGGATTTTCCGTTGCCCAGTAGTGCATATTATGCCGGTTTACGCTACTGCTGTTGGTGAATGACACTTAATCACTAAATAGAACGCGTGCAAAAAAACTGTCATCGTCCCGTAATTTCTCTTGTACCCAGTTGCAGAATTGTACATGACGTTCAAAGTGGTCGCCATGCAATTCCTGGTGCATAGAAATATCGTACGGGTGCAATCGATGTTGATGCAGCATTCTCAACACTGACGTTTTTGAGATTCCCGATTCTTGCGCAATTTGTCTGCTACTGATATGCGGATTAGCCATGACAGCAGAAAAAACACCTACTTGGGCATCATCAGTTTTTGGGTGTCTTGGTTGACGTTTCACATGTGGCTGAACACTCTGTTTCCTTAAATAACGTACCTATCCGGCGAACGGTCCGGACACTTGGACGATGTTGTCCAGGGTACCGAGCAGCATTCATAGCACACGCCCGTTGGCTATTTTGATCACAATAGCCATACATCAACATGATATCTACATTTTCCACAATTGGTAAACAGTCCATTTTAACACTGGTAATGTATCACAAAGCAAATACCATCCGCACTGGCGGAATGTTTCGTGATAGCGCGTACTTATACGTTTGTGACTATTGTAGCGCCATCTATCACAAAGCGAAAAAAGTGGTCCAACTAAAACATTCATATTTCTTTACATACTACACAAATATGTAATAAAAAAAATGCAGTTGATATCCATTTGACCTATGACAGCACCATCTTGTGAACCAACCATAGCACCATCTGGTTTCCCCCTTCAAGCTAGACTAGTTTCGTTCTTTGTAGTTTCTTCGTTTGACGCTTATTTCGTGAGATATTTGGCCCAATCACTATCAATGGACCACCCTGTATAATTCCCAAGCAACATTGTGATAGATAATATGGGAGTATACAGCTTTATTCACTATGTGTAGTTATTATTTTTATTATTATTATTATTATTATTATTATTATTAGTAGTAGTAGTAGTGGCAGCACTACAATTTTTTGAAGCTGTTTTATTCTCATGTTGTCTACAGCAGTGACAGTGGCAGAGATGTGACAATGAGCAGCTCAATTAAAGGCAGGCGCCGCTCGCCAGTGGCTGCGAGTGGTACTGGCAGTGGAAGCACTCGCCGTGGAGGTTCTGACGGGGGTATGCCTGCTGCTGCAGCTGCAGTGGGTGCAAGCACCAGCCCACAACCTTTTGCAGTTACATCTGATGATACGTCAGCTGCCCTGACACCATCTCATCACCATGATGAGGAGACGGTCAGTAACATGATGTCTGCTTTTTATTAACATCTTAAAGTAAAATTTATAGTTTTTCAGATTATTTATCAAAGAAAACTCTGCAACATTAAGACAAAAAATAATTGATCAATTGATATGTATCTGTCTCTGAAGACACATTGGTGTAAACACTGATGTTACCTTACAGGCACAGTATCTTCTGTCAGCCAAAAAATACTCATGTTTTGTCAGCATTTACTTTCTCTCTTTTAAAAGATAAGATAGGAATTACACCTGCAGTAATGTTTTAGTATTTATATTGCAATATGGCAGTCGGTGATGTATCCATGCCTCATTTCTATGGGAATTCACATGGTGTACAGACGAATGGAAAAACTGGTGGAAGCCGATCTCAGGGAAGATCATTTTGGATTCGTAGAAATATTGGAACACGTGAGGCAATACTGGCCTTACGACTTATCTTAGAAGAAAGGTTAAGGAAAGGCAAACCTACGTTTATAGCATTTGTACACTTAGAGAAAGCTTTTGACAATGTTGACTAGAATACTCTCTTTCAAATTCTAAAATGGCAGGGGTAAAATACAGGGAGCAAAAGGCTATTTACAATTTGTGCAGAAACCAGAAGCCAGTTATAAGAGTCGAGGGGTATGAAAGGGAAGCAGTGGCTGGGAGGGGAATGAGACAGGGTTGTAGCCTATCCCCGATGTTCCCGATGTTATTCAATCTGTATATTGAGCAAGCAATAAAGGAAACAAATGAAAAGTTTGCAGTAGGTATTAAAATCCATGGAGAAGAAGTAAAAACTTTGAGGTTCGCCGATGACTTTGTGATTCTGTCGGTGACAGCAAAGGACTTGGAAGAGCAGTTGAATGGAATGGACAGTGTCTTGAAAGGAGGATATAAGATGAATATCAACAAAAGCAAAATGAAGATAATGGAATGTAGTCGAATTAAGTCAGGTGATGCTGAGGGAATTAGATTAGGAAATGAGACACTTAAAGTAGTAGATGAGTTTTGCTATTTGGGGAGCAAAATAACTGATGATGGCCGAAGTAGAGAAGATATAAAATGTAGACTGCCAATGACAAGGAAAGCGTTTCTGAAGAAGGGAAATTTGTTAACATCAAGTATAGATTTATGTGTCAGGAAGTCGTTTCTGAAAGTATTTGTATGGAGTGTAGCCATGTATGGAAGTGAAACATGGACAATAAATAGTTAGGACAAGAAGAGATTAGAAGCTTTCGAAATGTGGTGCTACAGAAGAATGCTGAAGATTAGATGGGTAGATCACATAACTTATGAGGAGGTTTTGAACAGAATTGGGGAGAAGAGGAGTTCGTGGCACAACTTGATAAGAAGAAGGGACAGGTTGGTAGGACATGTTCTGAGTCATCAAGGGATCACAAATTTAGCATTGGAGGGCAGCGTGGTGGGTAAAAATCGTAGAGGGAGACCAAGAGATGAATACACTAAGCAGATTCAGAAGGATGTAGGTTGCAGTAGGTACTGGGAGATGAAGAAACTTGCACAGGATAGGGTAGCATGGAGAGCTGCATCAAACCTGTCTCATGACTGAAGACAGCAGCAACAACAACAACAACAACAACAACAACAAAAGAGGTTTTTAATGATATGATTGGACAAAGTGCAAAATTCTCTCTTCTACTTACTGTCTCTTGCTGTTCCAAACTTTGTAAGATATAGTGCAGGACAGGCTTCTCTGATACAAAACGTGTGATAAGACTGGCTTCTATTGCAGATGATTTTATAAGTTAATTATTTTGTTAGTGAAGAGGTGTTTTGTTGTCTGTCAGGCTGAAGAGAGAACAGGAGCATTGATGAATAAATTCTCCCAGAATGATTATTGCCTATTGGTGATTGTGATTTTAAAAATAATTTTTATCTTTGAATATTTTATTTAAAATGAAGTAGAATGAAATGTTTTAACCTTGAATCTGAATAACTTGACCAGTACAGGAATACAAAGTGATTTGTTGCTGTTATGAAAAACACCAAGCAGTCCAAGTACATGTTGATCTTTTTTTTTTCTATTATACCCATTGGAACTTCCAGAAAAACTTCCTTGGTATTTCAAAGTTTGGAATTCCTTATGCAGAGCCTATGTCTGTTGTTTGTAATCGACCATTCGAAAATCATAAGTTCATCATATTTGCAGTTACTGCATATTTTATAAATGGGTTAAAAAGTCTTAACAACAATAAAATATTTATTTGCCGTGGTTAGCAATTTTGGTCATAATGTGACCATCTTCAGACCATTTATACCACAACGACCGATGGTGACAGTGAATGGAGTAGAAATCATGACCCCATGAATTTTGACTAAGCAGTTGACATTCGTGGAGTCATAACACCAGCTCTGTTCATCCCACCGCCTACCATCATGGTATAAATTGTCTGAAGATGGTAGCATTCTGACCAAAACTGTGGTAACAATTGCAAATTAATATTTTATTGTGGTCAAGACTGTTTTAATCTATTTTTTAAGTATTTTAGCTGCTACAGATGGAGAAAACGAAGGATTTGCCACAAGCCAGATAGATTTTTTTTCATAAGAAATGTTCTAAAAATTGCTAGTTACTGTATATCTACTCCATAACAGTTTTATATTTTGCCTTTATTACAAATATATTGCTGTTGTTTTTCAGTTTTACTGTGTTCAAGTCCTTCCTTCACTATGTTTTCTCATATAAGTCAGTATCTTTTCTTTTGAACTACCTCAAAGTTTAGGCACAGCAAGGTGACACATTGATTAATACATTGGACTTGGATTTAGGATGACAGTAGTTCAAATTTCCATCAGCCCTTCCAGATTTAGGATTTCCATGGTTTCCTTAAAATTACTTAAGATAAATGGTGGATAGTTGGTTTTTAAAAGGTCCCAATCGATTTTCTTGCTTATAATTTAACAGTCCTCATTTTTGCTTAATCTCGAATTACATAACTGACAGGACATTAAACCTTCACGTACCCCATAGTCCAACCTGTTGATGAGAACTTCTCAACCTGCATGACTGAGGATCTTACTTGAGATCAGTCGCTTGCCTCTATTAAGTTCAAATTTGATGCTTGTTGTCTTCTGCTGCAGTGTCTGAAACTACTACTCTCTGTGCTCATTCTTGACCTTTTGACCTTCTCCCAGTGTGCTTCCTATAGATTTTTGATTAAGAATACATGCATCCAAATCAATGGTCTGTTGTCTACATCTCATTTAATGTAGATTGTGACACATACTTTCAGTCAACTAAGCTTTGCTGCCCTTTATAACAGTTTTATTTTTTCTGTTTTGTACACTTCATATCTCACCAGCTTTTTATCCTGTGCAACTGGACATATGTGAGCATTGCTTCCTTGGCTGTAGGATGTTTCAGTATAAATTTCTGGATGTGTGACCATGTCATAATGACAAAAGTTTCAATCTTTCGAGTTTAGAAGGTAAATGTTAAACTAAGTGTCATATTCCAAATCCTGTCACAATTTGTAGAGGAACTGGCTAGGGAAAAATACAGTGTCAGGTGGACATATAGCCAATATTACAACTCTAACAAAGTCAGGGATGCTAAAATACACAGAAAATACCATCAGCTGTATATAGTTGTAGCAAATAAGATCAGATGCCAATGCAGATTATTCTGTGTTGATGAGGCAGGCTGATGTCTTAATATGAATATCACATATGGTGTAGATAACAGACAAAGTCATTAGTGACGGAACAGAAAGTGCTTCAGGAATACATAGTTTTGGGAAGTTTATGCACTAAGAGCTAGATCAGAAAGGCAATTGGAATGGTCAAAAAGGCAATTGGAATGATCAAGCACTCAGTTAACATGATCTGCAATAATGGTTGTGAGCTACCATCTCCATGGTTGCCAGAATTAGCCTACCTGTCTTTAGATAAGCCTTCCATGGCCGCCACATCAGGCAAGGTTGAATTCATCACACTTGAAAGAGCATAACACACCAATATTTCTCAGTTGTGACCAGGTATAGCAAAAACCATGGACCTTGCTGTTTGGTGTGGAGGCTTGCGTGCCTCAGCAATATGGATAACAGTACCGTAGGTGCAACCACAATGGAGGGGTATCTGTTGAGATGCCAGACAAATGTGTGGTTACTGAACAGGGGCAGCAGCCTTTTCAGTAGTTGCAGGGGCAACAGTCTGGATGATTCACTGATCTGGCCTTGTAACATCAATCAAAACGGCCTTGCTGTGCTGGTACTGTGAACAGCTGAAAGCAAGGGGAAACCACAGTTGCAATGTTTTCCAAGAGCATGCACCTTAACTGCGTGGTTAAATGATAATGGCATCCTCTTGGGTAAAATATTCTGGAGGTGAAATAATTCCCCATTTGGATCTCTGGGCAGGGACTACTCAGGAGGATGTCTTTATCAGGAGAAACAAAACTGGTGTTCTACAGATTGGAGTGTGGAATGTCAGATCCCTTAATCGGGCAGGTAGGTTATAAAATTTAAAAATGGAAATGGATAGGTTAAAGTTAGTTATAGTGGGGATTAGTGAAGTTCGGTGGCAGGAGAAACAAGACTTCTGGGCAGGTGAATACAGGGTTATAAATACAAAATCAAATATGGGTAATGAAGGAGTAGGTTTACTAATGAATTAAAATAGGAACACGGATAAACTACTCTGAACAGCATAGTAAATGCATTATTGTAGCCAAGATAGACAAGAAGCCCACACCTTCCACAGTAAAAACGCAAACTCCTTCCACATGCCCTGGCGGACCTAGTGGTATCGACTGGCCACCGTGTCATCCTCAGCCCACATGTGTCACCTGATGTGGATTTGTAGAGGAATGTGGTCAGCACACTGCTCTCCTGGCTGTATGCCAGTTTCCAAGACTGGAGCCACTATTTCTCAATCAAGTAACGCCTCGGTTTGCCTCACAAGGACTGAGTGCACCCCGCTTGCCAACAGCACTCGGCAGACCAGAGGGTCACCCATCCAAGTGCTAGCCCAGCCTGACAGTGCTTAACTTTGGTGATCTTTTGCCAAAGTGGCCAGGCCATTGGCTACACCTACCACAGTAGTACAAGTTTATACACTAGCTAGCTCTGCAGATGATAAAGAGATTGAAGAAATGTAATATGTGATAAAAGAAATTATTCAGATAGTTAAGGGAGACGAAAATTCAATAGTCATGGGGGACTGGAATTCAATAGTAGGAAAACGAAGAGAAGAAAAAGTAGTTGATGAATATGGACTGGTGTTAAGGAATGAAAGAGGAAGCCGCCTGGTAGAATTTTGCACAGAGCGTAACTTAATCATAGCTAACACTTGCTTTAAGAATAATGAAAGAAGGTTGTACACATGTAAGAGGCCTGGCGATACTGGAAGGTTTCAGATAGATTATTTAATGATAGGGCAGAGATTTCGGAACTAGGTTTTAAATTGTAAGATTTCCAGGGGGCAGATGTGGACATTGACCACAATTTATTGGTTATGAACTGTTGATTGACGAGAATAGGGAAAAGAAATACAGTAGAACAAGAAATGGGTAGCTTTGATCGATGAAATAGTGAAGGCAGCAGAGGATCAAGTTGGTAAAAAGATGAGGGTTAGTAGAAATCCTTGGGTAACAGAAGAGATATTGAATTTAATTGATGAAAAGAGAAAATATAAAAATGCAAAGCAGACAAAAAGGAATACAAACATCTCAAAAATGAGATCAACAGGAAGTGCAAAATGGTTAAGCAGTGATGGCTAGAGGACAAATCTAGGGATGTAGAAGCAGATAACACTAGTGGTAGGATACTGTATTTACTCAAATCTAAGCCGCACTCGAATCTAAAGCCGCACCTGAAAAATAAGACTCGAAATCAAGGGAAAAAAAAATTTCCTGAATCTAAGCCGCACCTGAAATTTGAGACTCGAAATTCAAGGGGAGAGGAGAAAATTAGGCCGCACCTCCAAATCGAAACAAAGTTGGTCCATTGTAATATGATACACAATTTAGGTCAAATGAATGACGATACAGCTATAGTAGTTTGGTTCGAGTTGTAAGCTTAGCAGTTACGCTTTACCAGGTAGCCACTGCTATGCGTCAGGCGCTCCATCCGTATTTATACGGGTACCCTTCCTTTTTCGTGTGCTTCGTCTGGTTTGAATTGATTGCTTATTTTTCTTTGATCTGATAAGAGCCATTCTCTTTGTTATAGGTGTTTATGTCACTCTAAAATGAAACTGCATTATTTTAATGTTGTTTGTCACATTCCGATAATGAGTGTTTACAACCTGTCGCCACTCGCGGCATGGCTTGCTCTTGTGCGCGCTACCGCCGCTTATAATAAAAAAAAAAAAAAAAAAGGAGAGAAATTGTCTCACTAGCGAAACAATGGCAAGAGACTGCTATTTGTTGTTACTTACACTGCTGCTTTATTTGAAAAAGATCAACAAGGAGCAAATAATAGACTGTGTATGACAGAAGATGCTCGCAACGAGAGTTTAGCGAAAATTTTTCTCCGTTTGAAAATCTTTGCAGACGCCTCTTTGGTACATTACATTCTGTACAGAAATTAGTCATCTTAGATTTAAAAATCTAGTCAATTGCTGTGCTTCATTTCTGACTGTGTCACTATTAGGCATAAGAATAACACGAATATAAACATGACAGGATATGTTCATTCTTCCGCGTTTGCTGTTGTCTCACTCTAGTTTCGTAGTTTATTAGGCAGACAGGATTTAAATGAGATAGCTGCAAACATGAAAGAATACATGGCAAAATGTTTATATTTGTTTTATTCTTATGGTGAAGAGAATACTGCATGTGATTCCCAATTCATGAAAGTTCCTATCAGCAACCATCTCTACTCATAGGTAGGTAGGGAAAAATCAGAATGTAGAGTTGGCCATATTGACAAACATACCAAACAGTCTTGCCAGTCGGATTTTCATAGTACTTTGAAATGCTGCTGCATTCGAAGATGAACAATACGGAATTTGTATTTATTTCGTTGGATAATGTATGAAAATGCAGTGGGCGAAACTCGGGGCAGAGAAAAAGCTCGTCTTCCACCCTTTTTTTAAATTTATTTACTGACGCAGAGGTTTTGGCGCCAGTATTTATCTTTTTGCCTGCAAAGTATGCCTGTGTGGCGCTACATATATTCGACGGCAGAAGTTAGATGTGGCGGCACCTACCAAAATCTTTCAGAATTTCTGCTTACTTTGCACTCGATTCTAAGCTGCAGGCGGTTTTTTGGATTACAAAAATCGAAAAAAAAGTGCGGCTTAGATTCAAGTAAATACGATAGATTCTGCCTACAGGAAAATTAAAGGGATCTTTGGAGAAAAGAACATGAATATCAAGAATATGAATATCAAGTGCACAGATGGAAAACCAATCCTATGCAAAGAAGGGAAAGCAGATAGGTGGAAGGAGTAAATAGAGAGTTTATACAAGGGTGATGTACTTGAGGGCAGTATTATGGAAATGGAAAAGGACGTAGATGAAATAGGAGATATGATACTGCGTGAAGAATTTGACAGAGTGCTGAAGTACCTAAGTCAAAACAAGGCCCTGGGAGTAGACATTATAACAAAATACTGATAGCCTTGGGAGAGGTAGCCATGAAAAAACTCTTTCATCTGGTGAGCAAGATATGAGACAGGTGATATACTCTCAGACTTCTAGAAGAATATAATAATTCCAATCCCAAAGAAAGAAGGTGTTGACAGGTGTGAAAATTACCGAACTATCAGTTTAATAAGTCACAGTTCCAAAATACTAACATGAATTCTTTATGGATGAATGGAAAAACTAATAGAAGCTGACCTTGGGAGACCCTACCACTTATCTTAGGAGATGGGCTAAAGAAAGGTTAACCAGCATTTATAGGATTTGTAGACTTAGAGAAAGCTATTGACAATGTTGACTGGAATACTGTCTTCCAAATTCTGAATGTGGCAAGGGTAAAATACAGGGAGCCGAAGGCTATTTAAAACTTGTACAGAAACCAGATGGAAGTTATAAGAGTCGAGGGGCATGAAAGGGAAGCAGTGGTTGGGAAGAGAGTGAGACAAGGTTGTAGCCTATCCCCGATGTTATTCAATCTATACATTGAGCAAGCAGTAAAGGAAACAAAAGAAAAATTTGGCGTACGAATTAAAATCCTCAGAGAAGAAATAAAAACTTTGAGGTTTGCCGACAACATTGTAATTCTGTTGGAGACAGCAAAGGACCTGGAAGAGCAGCTGAACGGGATGGACAGTGTCTTGAAAGGAGGATGTAAGATGAACATCAACAAAAGCAAAACGAGGATAATGGGATGTAGTCTAATTAAATCAGGTGATGCTGAGGGAGTCAGATTAGGAAATGAGGCACCTAAAGTAGTAGATGAGTTTTGCTGTTTGGGAAGCAAAATAACTGATATTGGTCGAAGTACAGAGGATATAAAATGTAGACTGGCAATGGCAAGGAAAGCATTTCTGAAGAACAGAAATTTGTTAACATTGTATATAGATTTGAGTGTTCGGAAGTCTTTTCTGAAGGTATATGTATGGAAATGAAACAAGGATGATAAACATGTAGACGAGAAGAGAATAGAAGCTTTCTAAACGTGGTGCTACAGAAGAAGATGGATAGATCATGTAACTAATGAGTAGGTACTGAATAGAATTAGGGAAAAGAGGAATTTGTGGCACAACTTGACTGGAAGATGGGATCAGTTGGTAGGAAATGTTCTGAGACATCAAGGGATTACCAATTTGGTATTGGAGGGAAGCATGGAGAGTAAAAATCATGGAGAGAGATGAATACAGTAAGCAGATTCTGAAGGATATAGGTTGCAGTAGTTATTCGGGGATGAAGAGGCTCGCACAGGATAGAGAAGCGGGGAGAGCTGCATCAAACCAGTCTCTGGACTGAAGACTGCAACAACAACAAAAATAACAACATAGCAGGAGCATTTCCATTTATTTTTATAGTATTAGCCAATTAAATCTCTTAAAAACTCTTTCTCCCCTGACAAAATTACTTTAGTAGCTTCCATGTCGTGGTGATGATTGTCATGGAGAGACAGTAATTACATTTATAACTGTACTGTAACTAGAACAGACGTCTTGATGGTGGTAACCTACAATAGCGGACAAAGCATTGAAACATAGGATACTGTAAGTGGTGACAATGCATAGGGTTGTTGAAAGCTTCGCAAATTTCACATGTTGGCTAGTATGGTTTTAAGGACAAAATAATTAATTTTGAGACACACCCTTAGACACAATTCTTAATAAACAACTGCCTCAGTTTGAAAACAGTCATAATATTTTATTCATGTTCAATTTAAAATTGAAGTCCAAAATAAAAACTTGATGAAAAATCAAAATTATTTGTCTACCTGGCAGTGATAAGTGGTAAAATGAAGACTTTGCTCATAATTGTTTGATAAGTACAATGAGGCTTTAGAAAATTAGAGGAAAGTTGCAGAGATTCCAAAGATGTGGACGGAATCGAAACTTTCCAAAGATCAGAAATGTAAGAGTGAATAACGCAAATGCTCAACAAGATATGCACTATTAATAATTTGAAAAGGAAATAAGACAAAAGAGAAAAGAGAATACAAATGTCAGTAAAACTTTTGCCTCTTAAGACAATTGACAATTGAGGGCAACAGTCAAAATGTCTGGAAAAGTAATTTCCTGTTTCTAAATCTTTGAAACTCGAGAAAGAAGTATTAAACAAAAAAGAAATAAGATTACTACAAACCAATGTGTAATTTGTAAGTTGTGAAATTAATTTACTTTACTTATTTGTTGTGCATATAACAAGCAGAGTTTGTACATTGCCATAGTTTTAGTTCACATATCTATTGACATACAAGATTGCAGTAACTATACTTCTCCTATCAGTAAAACAAAAATTCATACATTACTATATAGATCAGAAATTATTGGTTTCCTGTTAGGAAAACAAGGTTATGTCTGTATAGACTAACAGTTTTACATTGAGTCCATACACCTGAAAATAGTATTCACTTAAATTTTTTTAGAATGAAATTGTCATCAATTGCAAATATATTCTTATTATGCTTTACTGGCTCTGACAAATTAATTTGCCATCTTCAGAAGCCTACAAAATTAGGAATATTATAAGTCTTTAGCCCTTGGCTATAAATTTATGTGAAGTATAAGCAATGTATTACAGAAACTTACTTAGTACTGGTTTAGCAGATGTCAGTATCTTCTTCGTAGATTCATAGTTCAATGATATGTCCAGAAATTTACATATTGTATGTGATTATAGTAAACTCAGACTGACACCTTACGGTGACTGAATCACAACTATGTACATGTCAAGCTATTATGCTAGCAGCAAGGAACATATATAAAATGGTATAAAAGTATAACCCAGGTGTATAAAGAAGTTATATATAATACATTTGGGGAAAAAACATGGCACATAGTTCTAGTATATAAAGGGAATGGGCAAATTTTCACATTTTGTAGGAGATGATATGCGGTCAAAACAGTGTCGGTTTTTTTTAATCAAGTTGATCAGTCAACGAATATTTTGAATTTAGGTGGGAATGTTTATATATTTCAAATTGTTGTAAAAGGTCAATTTTGTAGCGCTTGTCACATATCTGCAAAATTTTAGTTTTAAGCAAGGATTTAGGAGAAAAAGTGTTTTTCTCTATTTTGAGATGTTCTACAAAAGTTAACGTATATGAAATCTTACTGTCTTTGTTGAGAAAGTGCCCACAGAAGTGGGTCTTAAATGCCCTACCTGCTAGTACTATATGAAAACATGAACATGTTTACATTGTGTTTTATATATTCCAGTTGTGAGAAATTTGTCAGTTGGAGGTTCCTCATTGTGTATAAAGAGCAACTTGTGATGTTATTGGTGGTAAAGGACACAGTGGTGTCATATTTTTTAAATAAATTATGTATACAGTACAAAATGTCACCTAGAAATGGGCTAGTAATGCATTTCTTAATGGTAAGGCCATTTTATTGAGTGTGGAGGAATTTATATTCTTGTTGGTTTTATTATTATAAAGTTTTTGTACAGGGACTGCTTGATGCCCATTTTTGACTGCTATATACCTTTAAGTTACTAAGTTGTGTAATAGTAGCAGAAGGGGTTAGAAGCACCTCAATAATACTGTCAGTCATAGTGTGAAAGAATGCCAATTGTGCTTAAAGGGGCAGCAAGAAGAGGCATGAATGATGATATCTGTTGTGGTGAGTTTCCTGTAAATAACAAAGTTAATTTTACCATTATACTAAACACGGTTTCAGGTCCAGAAAACTCAGTTCATCAAGTTGATTTTGTATTTCATATGTAAATTTAATTTTAGGGTAGAAGCAGTTCAATGACCCACGAAGTGATTTGACATTCTTCACATCTCCCTGTAATACAGTGACAGTATCACAAACATATCATCTGTAGAAATAAATGCTATTGGTTAGAGTGGGATGGGAATTTAAAAAAATGTCAAGTAGAAATCTAGCAAGGCAATTCTCAATAGCAAGGCCTTCATCTTGGTGATATAGCTGACCATTGAAACTGAAGCAGTTATATAGCATTATGCTTCTGTGAAGGACATGGGCTAAACCAATAATATGTAATATGACTGGGGCAGGGGGGTGGGGGGATTTTTGTTATTTTGCATTTTTATTGAACTCTACATTCACAGTCCTTTTTCTCTTTCAAAGTATTATCCATATGCATTAATGATGCACTTGTTCCAACACTTTTGCCACCGCTGAAAACAGTTCTGGAACTCTTGCTGCAGAATGCTTTTCAATGCTGTTAGTGTGTTTTCTTTGATGTCATTCACATCACTGAATATCTTTCCTTTCAGTGTTTGCTTCATCTGGGGAGGGGAGGGGGGGGGGGAGGCAGAGCCAGATCAGGTGAGTAGGGTGGGTGTGGGCTGAAGCATTGTTGTGGTGGAGCAACCAGCTCCCATTTCTCCAATGGTCTGGCTGTATTCATCACATAGCTGTTTGTCCCAGAGAAACGAACTCCTTGTGGACAATTTCATTGACATCAAATGACAAATAAACATTGTTTTCACACTATATCACACTTGACATTCTTTCTTGAGCCATGGGAATGTTTGAGTTTTCCACTGACTGAATGCTTGGTTTGACTCTGGATCGTAGCCATAGCACCAACTCTCATCCCGAGTCACAGTTCTTTTAAGAAAATTTGGATTGTTCTGCACTTCAGTCTTCAGGTTGTGGCAAACATTCACATGTTTTTCTCTTTGGTCATCTGTGAGCAAGCGAGGAACAAATTTTGCAGACACCTTTCTCATGTGTAAATCTTTGGTTAAAATTCGCTAGACCATGCTCCACGACCCTTTAGTTTCCTCTGAGATTTGGTCAATGGTCCCTGGATGGTCATCATCAATTGGATGTTTGATTGTGGCAGTGTTTCCATCATTTCTTCCTGTCGAAGGACAACCAGGGTGTGATGTGTCTTCAGTTGACACGTTGCCAGGTTAGAAGTAAGAAATCCACTCGTAGACTTGCAATTTTCCTAAAGCTTCATCAGTAAAGGCGTGCTGAAGCATCCCAGTAGTCTCAGCTGCAGTTCTCCACAACAGAAAACAAAATTTCACACAGACTCTTTGCTCCTTCTTGTTGACCATGTCATTAATCGCCGAAAAGTTGAAATAGGAACACAAACTAAGAACACCACAAACTAACTACTTAATTCTGACTAAAACCACCTAGCAACAGAATGCGTAACTACGAAGTGTGCATGTGCAACAGTTAAATTCCAGTTATTTTTGGGCCGCCTCTTGTATACTTCTTATACTTCATATAAATGAAGAACCAAGGTCTAAAGATTTATAACATCCCTAATTTTGTAGGCTTCTGAAGATGACAAATTAATTTGTTGAAACTGGTAAAGCGTAATACATTTGCAACTGGCGACTGAATTTTATTCTAAAATATATACAGCTCAGTTATTCTAAAAGATATACGGCTTCCAGCTGCTAGATTTATGAGTACATGCATAATTTTCCTCACGTTGAAAGTTATGCATTCGCATCCTATGTTACTCATTCTCCTTCAAATCCTCTATTCCCCAAGTTTTTATTTTCTCTGCATAGCTGAGTCTACACCTTCTCTAAAAGTTGGAGTTCCTTGTTGTTATTTTCTTTTTTTTATGTTAACATTTTTAATATTTTGCTTATCATATCTTATTTCATTACTCTGTTTTCCTTCCTTTTATTCAAAAAATTTGACATTTAATAATTACATTGCTTTTTTGACTGGTTATGTGCAATCGCTAAACATTCATATTGTTTAATATCATTTTCATTCAGCTGTTGTTTATAGATAGAAATAAAAATGATTAAAATGATGAATCACCCAAAATTATGCATGTGTATAAAAAAATACCTTTCTCAAAAATAACTATTGAAGTTTAAGCTTATGGAACACAGTCCATTTCCAAAGTTAGAGTAGAAGGAAGGAAGTCTTGGAGGATGTGACAGAGGATAGGATAATGTCAATCAGGATGTGTTGCTAAAGGTGATGAACTTTCTACAAAGAGCAAATGGACACAACAAAGGAGGAAGATTGGAAAAAAAGTAGTGACATTATTTCCTGGAGCCACCATAAACATAAATGTTATTGCTGTATTTGTTAGTGTTGCACATTTTTGACTATGTTGATAGAAGTCAGGAGTGGGAAAATAGAGATGTGTGCAGTGGTGTTACTAGCACTTCTTTTCCTGCTATTAAAGTTGAGAAGTGATGATATTGAAAATGCATTTGATATTCTAATGTGCCAGTGTATAATCTTACAGGAGCTGTACCATCCCTCTACATCAATGTTATCCAATGGTTCATCAGAACATGTAACAGCAGCACTGTCAGGTGATGAAGTTGATGGGCATAGTATGTCTGATCTCTCAAGAACAAGAGCTGCCATTGAACACATGCAGTCCAAGATTGGTCGGACAAAGGAAATGATTCGTGATGAACAAACAACGCGAGATGGTTTGTACCTATACAGTCTTAATTAACAACTACTTTTAAGGAGTAGATAGTATAACATGCTGATACAGACACACTTAGTAAACATAGGTTGAAGAGTTTGTCTTAAACTTCCTTTACCATTTTATAATTTGTATTACTCTGCCTCTTAGGGCTAGAATGTATAGGCATTTATACATTTGTTTGTCTTACAGACAATGTAAATGAATATTTGAAACTAGCTGCCAATGCTGATAAGCACCAGCTACCAAGAATCAAGGCAGTCTTTGAGAAGAAGAATCAGAAATCAGCTCAGTCCATTTCACAACTGCAGAAAAAGTTGGAAAGTTATAATAAAAGACTTCGAGAACTAGAGACACATGGTCTTTCCAGCTCTCATAGGCAGCCACGGGAGGTGCTGCGTGACATGGGGCAGGGACTGAAGTAAGTTTGTCAACAGTGTCTCAATATAACGTAGACTAACATAAATTCTGTAAAAAAATTCAGGGAGGAATAGAGTCAGTCTCTCTCTCTCTCTCTCTCTCTCTCTCTCTCTCTCTCTCTCTCTCTCTGTGTGTGTGTGTGTGTGTGTGTGTGTGTGTGTGTGTGTTCCTTACAATGCTACAGCCTGATTGATCTGCCTGTATATTGAGAAATTGCGATTGCCTGGGGCAGAAGAGAGTGGGAGAATCAGCTTAACGGTTTCTCTCTCCATTCATTGATCGTGTTGCCCAGCTCATTTGATATAATCAATTCCAGCTGCATTCATTCATTTATTTATATTGCAGTTAACAAGTCTGCAAAGATCTCAGACTTTTTTTTAAAAAAAATAGGAAGTGTTTTGCAGTAGTGTGCAGTCATTTTCTAGACTACAACCAATGGGTCAAAATCAATTCAGGTAAATCCATGTGCATTTATACTCCCCTCCCAAGATAAGTTTGTCATAACAGGGTGTTAGCTAACAGGGTGGAGGTGGTTTAAGAGACAAGTGTTAGCAACGATAGAAGTGTGGAGGATTATGGCATCAAAGAATGTGCTGTAGGACAATTCCCATCTATTTAACTTGGGTAAGCTGATGTTGAGGAGAGAATTTAGGTTTCACAGGATGTGAAGCAGTCCTTGAAGTTGAGCATGTTGTGCTCTCTATTGTGCTCTGCCACAGAGTGGCCAACATTGTTCTTGGTCACAGTCTATTAGTGGCCATTCATTAATATGGCCCCATGTAAAATGCTGTGCAAAAGTTACAGCCATGTTGGTATGTGATGTCATTGCTTTCATTGGTAGCTTGTTGTCTGATACAGTAGGATATGTGTACGACAGGACTGGAATAGGATGTGCTAGATGGATGTATCAGACATGTCTTGCACTTGGGTATTCCACAGGGTTACAACCCATGTGACAACCTGTTAGGAGTAAGTGTGGTATAAGGAGGGAGCAGTCCCAGCTGTCAACCACCCTTTGTGCTCTCCCTCGCTCCATCTTACAAAGCCTTAGCCTGTCACCCCAGTCGGGCTGTAGCCGAGGGCAATGTAGTTGGCTGGGAAAATGTAACAGTGAGTGTGTATATGTGTATTGTTACTTACCAGTAAAGGAAGTTTTTATCCAAAACCTAGATATATTTTCAATCTTGTTTTTGTAGTTCTCAACTGCTCCGCAGTTTTCTGAATGGTGAGTGGCTACTCCCTGCTGTTTCTTGAATAATGTTTTCTTTCTTTTGGTTTCCATTTCCTTCTTCTCTTTTCCCTTTTCTTCTCCATTTCATTTGCCAAGTCAAAAAAAGTTATTAAGTACTGCAGATTGAGGAAAATGAAGTGATAAGTACTCAACAGAAGTACCTGAATACACAGTATGAGTTTCCTTCTTGTGTGTGTGTGTGTGTGTGTGTGTGTGTGTGTGTGTGTGTGTGTGTGTGTTTTAAAGCAGATATCTCTCCTATGCTTCTGACTCCCCAATTTAAACTAAAACGTTAGTCAGTTTTTGTACTTCTTCAACTGAGATACGGTGTCACTTTTTCTTGAGCAGTTCTTGTACAAGGGTGTTGTCATGCATTTCATCTCTACTTCTTGTGCAATTTGCAGATCTTCTATTCTTACTTCACAAATTCTGCCAAAGTTAGTATCATAGCAATCACGAACAATATTCATTCTATACTCTCTTAATTATTATACTCCATGGCTTGTTTAACAACATTAAAATCTATTCCATGCTCTGACATCCTGTCACCACCTACAACTGTCAGCTAACAAAGTTGTGGAATCACTTTGCCATCAACAATGTATTTAGATTCGCCAATTTCAGCTTCCAATGATACTTGTTTCCTGGTGGGCGTATTCGGTACTTCCATAGCTCCTAAAATTTTATACCTGCTTCCTGGTAATTCAGGAGTATCTGCAGCTCTCTTAAAAAGTAGCCCATAAAAACTTCTTGCCATTACAGACACCTGTCTTCCAGAATTCGAGAATTCTTCTCCACCCTTCTTTGCTCTAATGATAATACTGATAACTTCCTTCTTTGCTGTTCTAGCTTCTTTATAAAGTAATTCTTCTTGCTCCTCACTCGGACCTCTGGCTTGATCATGATAACTTGCTTCTACTTGAGCATCACCTCCTTGTTTATATGGTTTGTAGAAAATAATGACACTTTCTGCCAAGCTCTGAATCTGATCCTATTCCAAGCTATTAATCATTCCCCCACATATCATTCATTTCTTGTCTCTGTTCGTTTGGTGGCCTTTGTTCATAAAATTGCTCTTGTGCCAGATTTCATCTGCTATCATTATTATTCTAATGATTAATGGCAAATCTCATATAAAGATGTGAAACAAATACTAACAAAGAGATAGAGGGGCTGGCCAGTACTTACCTCAGCTCAGTACAGCCGATAGATACACAAAACAGAACAGAAAATTTACGTTCCTAGATTTCGGAACTTTGTTCCTTCATCAGGGAGGAGAGAGGGGAAAGAAAGACAAGAGGGGAAAGAAAGGGAAGAAGGGAAAGTGGATTCAGTTACAGCCCAAGTTATGAAACAACAGGGAAAGGAAAACAGGGAGGAGTAACTGAATCCACTTTCCCCTCTTCCCTTTCTTTCCCCTCTTCCCTTTCTTTCCCCTCTTCCCCATCTTTCCCCTCTTCCCCATCTTTCCCCTCTTCCCCATCTTTCCCCTCTTCCCCATCTTTCCCCTCTTCCCCACCTTTCCCCTCTTCCCCCACCTTTCCCCTCTTCCCCCACCTTTCCCCTCTTCCCCCACCTTTCCCCTCTTCCCCCACCTTTCCCCTCTTCCCCCACCTTTCCCCTCTTCCCCCACCTTTCCCCTCTTCCCCCACCTTTCCCCTCTTCCCCCACCTTTCCCCTCTTCCCCCACCTTTCCCCTCTTCCCCCACCTTTCCCCTCTTCCCCCACCTTTCCCCTCTTCCCCCACCTTTCCCCTCTTCCCCCACCTTTGCCCCTCTTCCCCCACCTTTGCCCCTCTTCCCCCTTATTTGCCCCTCTTCCCCCTGATGAAGGAACAAAGTTCCGAAATCTAGGAACGTAAATTTTCTGTTCTGTTTTGTGTATCTATCGGCTGTACTGAGCTGAGGTAAGTACTGGCCAGCCCCTCTATCATTATTATTCTCCTGCCTACGTCTTTGATGAAATTCACTGTCTCTGTAACCATAGAATCTTTCTTGAAATTGTTGTCAGTGACTACATTGTTGTCTCTAGTTCTGCTTATGCACCTGTTTGTAATAATCTCACTCAACTCTGTAATGATTTCACTCAGATCTGTACTGTAATAGTAGTAGTAGTAATAATAATAATAAGTTATTATTATTATTATTATTATTATTTTAGATTATTCCCATTTAAGAGAGCGTTTGAACTTGAATTCCTTTATGATGATTGTTTATGTTTTTTCTGAGCCCAAATTTTCTTCATGTGTTCACTGTGTTGTTTCTTTCGCTCCGCTGTCCATTTGCATCCTGGTCTCTTCTGTGTTGTGGTGTCAAATTTATGTTTTTTGATGATGTTCCTGAATTCAGTTCTATTTTCTGCATTGTTTACTGTTATGTGTGCTTGTCTGAGGTCGTCTTCAACTTCTTTTATCCATTTTGTTTTTCCCCTGCCTGAGTTGATAACTTTAAGAATTGGCTTTGAAATTCTGTTTTTATTCATCCTGTGTATATGTCCATAGAACTGGATTCTTCTTTTCCTTATTGTATCCGTAATCTTGTCTGTGTATTTATATAATTCTGATGTTGATCTATTCATCCAGATTCCTTGCTCTTGTATCGGGCCAAAAATTTTCCTTAGGATTTGCCTTTCTTGTTTCTCTATTTCTTTGATTTTAGTTTGCCCACCTATTTGTGTTGTTTCAGATGCATACAGTGCCTCCGGAAGTACGACAGTGTTGTAGTGCCTCAATTTTGCGTGAATGGATATGGACTTTTTGTTATAATAGTTCCACGTGAGTTTCTATGCTTTCTGTAGTTTTTTTTATTCTTTCCTCATTGGTCTTTAGGTTGGTCCCTGATGGCTGGATGATTTCTCCCAGGTACTTAAAATGTGGTACTTGTACGATTTTCCCATGGGTTGTCACAATAGTCAATTTGTCTTGTGGCACTCTTTCTATGTACTGGGTTTTCTCATATGAGATTTGCAGGCCAGTTCTTTGTGCAATTTCGTGTAACTTCTCTATGGCGTTAGTGGCTTCTTTTCTATTATTTGTGAGGATTGCAAGGTCATCCGCAAAAGCTAAACACTTCACATTGAATCTGTTATCTTTTCTAATGCCAATTTGGATTCCTTTGACTTCTTTTTCCCATGTCCTGATAATTTTTTCAAGAATGATATTAAAGAGTAATGGTGAAAGTTCGTCACCCGGTCGCACTCCAGTTTGGATTTCAAATGGTTCAGAGGTATCCCCCATAAATTTAACCTTGGAGACTGTGTCAGTTAATGTCTGCCGAATGATTGCTCTTGTCTTTCTGTCAGTGCTGAATTCTTCCAGTGTCTTGCAGAGTGCTACTCTGTCTATTGAGTCGTAGGCCTTTTTAAAATCTACAAAAGTGACCACTGTGTTTCGGGTGTCTCTCATCTGGAGAATCATTTTCAGATTCCAGATCTGCTGTATGCATGATCATCCCTTGCGAAAACCAGCCTGGTATTCTCCTATTTGTGGGTCAGCTTGTTCTTCTAATCTATTCATGAGAACTTTGATAGGATTCTATATGTGACCGGTACGAGTGAGATACCCCTGTAATTATTTGGTTCAGTTTTGTCCCCTTTTTTGTGGAGTGGATGGATGAGTGCGCATTTCCATTCAGAAGGGATCTGTTCTGTTTCCCAAATGTTTAATATGATTTTGTGAATTTTTCCTGTTAATCTTTCATCATTTAGTTTCCATAGTTCTGCAATAATTCCATCTTCTCCAGGGGCTCTATTGTTTTTCAGTGTCTTGATAATTTCTACTATTTCATTGATGGTTGGCGGTTTAGCATCAGGATTTGGTGTAGATGTCTGGTAGTGAATATCCTCTGTAGGTCTTTCGCAATTGAGAAGTTTGTTGAAATAGTCTGCGAGGATTTGGCACTTATTCTTCGTGTTAGTTTCTAGTGAACCATCCGGTTTCTTGAAGCAAAGATTGGGTGGCTGGTATCCTGCAATATGTTCTTTAAACGTCTTATAAAAATTCCTGGTGTTGCCCTTCTTAAAGTCTTGTTCTATCTCATCTAGTCGCCATTTGTCATAATTTCTTTTTTCCCTCCAGATAATTTTCGATGTTTGTTTTCGGATTACTAGAAATTGTTGCCATTTTTCTGATGTTTTGTGACTATTGAAGTTTTTCCAGGCATTGGTCCTTTCTTCTATTGCTTGGTCACATATTATATTCCACCACCTGTGTTTTCTCCTCCCACAAGTTCTGTCCAGTTCATGGTGTTTGTCTGACTAATTTCCTGTAAGATGTTTTCCTTGTTGAGTTTTATGTATTCGGGGTCTGGTCTCAGCACTTTGTTTAGTTTTGCCTTTTTTCTATTGGGTTGTAATCTGGTCTTTATCTGTAGAAAATGGTGGTCTGAGTCAAAAAATCCTCTTCTCGTTTTCACATTCAGAATTTCTGCTCTGTTACTCTTGGAGATGGCCACATGGTCTATCTGGAATTCACCCAACATTGTGTTGGGCGACTTCCAAGTATACAGTTTCTTGTTGGGTTTTTTGAATTGTGTTGACATGATTACGAGGCCGAAATTTTCGCAAAAGCTTATCAATCTTTCCCCATTCTTGTTAGTTCTCTTGTGAGCAGACTATTCCTTTCCCTGTTGCTTCATAACTTGGGTTGTGAGTAACTGAATCCACTTTCCCTTCTTCCCTTTCTTTCCCCTCTTCCCTTTCTTTCCCCTCTCTCCTCCCTGATGAAGGAACAAAGTTCCGAAATCTAGGAATGTAAATTTTCTGTTCTGTTTTGTGTATCTATCGGCTGTACTGAGCTGAGGTAAGTACTGGCCAGCCCCTCTATCATTATTATTCTCCTGCCTACGTCTTTGATGAAATTCACTGTCTCTGTAACCATAAAATCTTTCTTGAAATTGTTGTCAGTGATTACATTGTTGTATCTAGTTCTGCTTATGCACATGTTTGTAATAATCTCACTCAAATCTGTAATGATTTCACTCAGATCTGTACTGTAATAGTAATAGTAGTAGTAATAATAAATTATTATTATTACTGCTGTGAGGCTCTGAAAGTTCAGTATCTCCTTTGTGTGTCATCACTTTCTGTTTGATGTAAAAATTGTCTCACCCAATCAACTTTATTGATAAGGGCTCTCGTAACTGTCTTCATACTCCGGATTGTAGATGTCTCGTGACCCCATTTTATATCAATTATTGATAAAATTATTTAATTGGATAGATAAAAAATGTACTCACCAAGCGGTAGCAGAAAATACTGTTGTGATTGGCAAGCTTTCAAATCAGGGCTCCTTCTTCAGGCAGAAGGGTTGAAGGTGAAGGAAAAGGACTGGTGAGGTCTGGGAAAAGGGGTAGAGTTTGGGAAAGTCACCCAGAAGTGCAGGTCAGGGGAGACTTACCGTACGGCATGAGAAGGAAAGACTGATTGTTGGTCACTGCATTGGATAAGATTTGAAAACCTGAGAGCTTTGGGGTGGAAGACTGCCATTTGCTGTTTTAATTTCCTATATCTTTCATTGTCTTTTGCATCTATTTTTCACTGCACCCTCCCACCCCTGTTATGTACAATGCACTTAGCTTGTCACTCTTATTAACTCGTGCACGATGTTTTACTAGTAATCTCTTTCTTGCGTATTACTCTGTCTTCCACCTTGAAGCTCTCAGGTTTTCAAATCTCATCTGATGCAGTCTCCAACAGTCAGTCTTTCCTTCTCATCTCGTATGGTAAGTCTCCCTTGACTGATGGTTTTGGGTGACTTTCCTAAAATCTACCCCTTTTCCTAGACTCTCCATCCTTTTCCTTCACACTTCTTTCTTCCCCTTCAACACTTCTGCCTGAAGGAGGAGCCACTGGCTCCAAAAGCATGCCAGTCACAACAGTCTTTTATGTGTGTATTCTGCCACCGATTAGCGAGTAGATTTCTTATCTATCTAGTTAAATAATTGTATGACGTCAGCTATAGATGATAAGTACCATTTTTTGCCTTATTCCTTTTCCAAGGATTCTGTTACTGTTGCATCTGCCTCTAGCTAGTATTTCTTATCATACTGCAGACTGATAATGCTATTCTGTGTACACATTGACAAACACTTCACAAAAAATGCAGTTTCATTGTAGGGTACGTCTTGCTTTTTCATCTTGTTACATTCCCCAGTTGTATGCATCTCCGTGCATGCAAGTAACACCATACAAAACCATGTCTGCCTCTGTCCATGCTGGCGGCAACACACTTCTAAAGCTCCTAATAAATGTACATTTCATTTGGAGTTGAATCTGTTAGCAATATTCTGTAGGAAGTGCATTTGTCTTCACGTTGTGTCACGCTGTTGGTGTGCAACCAATATGTATGGTCAAATATGCAGCCTCAGTTCTTAGCCCAGTCACAAGGGCATCGTGTAGCATGTTATACTTGCTGAAGGTTACACACTTAGTGCCTTTTTTTCACCAGCTCGTTAACCTGTGTAACATATGCTGTTAGCTCATCTTGCTTTAAGGCCACTTCCTGGACTTTGAAATCTGGACTTGTGATCTTTGTACACTGAATGTGTAAATATTTTCCACTGCAAAAATGTGTTGCTGATCTCACTGTTGGTGTTATTTACCTCGAAGGCCCTCTCTTTGTATTTCGCATTCTACTCGTCCTTGAAATTTGTGTGGTTTTGTTCAATGTTACTGACAGCAATATTTTGGCTCTCTGATACATCTTTTCTCAGCTTATTAACTACTACTTGCTGATGCTAAATTATAATCTCCCTTTCTTTTTTAAACTTCTTTGAAGTACTTGCCTGCAATTTGCATTTCTTTCATAAATTTCTTTTAACTGTTCATAGTATGTTCTTGACCTTTTTTTCTTTTTTCTTTTCTTTTTGCAAGACTGTCTTCACTCTGTAAACATACATACATCATACTAGGGAAATCTCCTACCATGGGGTTGTCCATTTTCACTTCCTGTTGCTTAATTTTTGATATTGGTGTGAATGGATGTTGCGTCACTACTTCTAGTGTACTTTTCATACCAAAATTAATTTGTGTATAACCATATTCTGAATAAACTGAATCTACAGACGTTTCTTTCTTTGAGGTGACTTTAATTAATTCATCGCTTTCAATATTAGTCATCTTATCTTTGTTATCCATCTTGTATTTGCTACAACACGGCACACAAAGGAATCCTAGCTCAGCACAGCATAACACTCAGTCTCTCATAATACTGATTGTAAATAAATGCAGCACACTAATTACACTGTATGTCATGCTTCACAGCAATGGAATACCATGAAATACTGTGCCCTTTGCACAGGAATTGGGCGACACTTATTCTGTCTGGCCTCGGTGATGTTCTTGTTACTGGTGCATGAAAATATCCAATGCAAAGAGTAAAACCAAAACAGTCTGGGATGTCATTAAATAGGAACCAAGGAGACATAAAAAGGCATAATAATTTACTGATAAGAGAGTGGGATAAAATAATTGATCCACACCACTCAACAAAGTATGTGAATGACAATTTTCATAGGCCTAACACCTGTAAATGATTGCGCTCTAATTACAATGTTCTACTACCAACAACAAAACATGAAGTCAGTAAAATGGTACAAAAAATTAAAAAAAAATTATAGGCTTAGACGAAGTACCAACATGTGTGCTGAAACAATGCATACAGAGTATAAGAGTTCTGCTCAAGAAATGTAATACAAAATGTAGAGACAACTTGTGACCCCGTTATGCTGCTGTCATCATTCTCAAAAACAATAGAATCAACTTTGAAAGACAGGTTAATTAATTACTTGAATAAATAAAACCTAAGTGAATCTTAGTTTGGCTTCCGAAATGATAGCTGTAGGACAATTCACAAAATGAGTACTTGATGCTCTTGACAAGGATGAGTGTGCTGCAGGCATTTTATTAGATCTTTCTAAGGCTTGTGATACTGGTGTGCTTCTGGGTTTTCTGCCAAGTTGTTGTTTCAGTTTCACTTTAAATAATGCTCTGACTCCAACACTCAATTTATTAAAATCTCACCCACTAACACCTCCACCAAAGTTAGAAGACACAGTGAGAATTTTGTTTTATAGAATCAGTGAGAGCTCCAAAAAAATAAGAGCATCAGATGGCCTAGTGGGCATCAGAAATAGAATTTGGCTACAAATAACAGTGTGAGACCAACTGTTGTTCACAATGTGACTGGAGTCCAGGCAGTGAGAATATATAACGGCAAAACTTACAGCATCTGAAGAAGGCAGCTGGGTCAGTTATTGAAATATTGTGCATAAAATGAAAACAACAACTTCTCAGGAGAATACCTGGAAGCGCACCATTAATCAGTTGTGACAAGAAAACTTGAGGGGTCACATAGCTTTTGATACTGTTGACTATAAGCTTCCGCTAAATAAACTAGAATCATTAGGAAGTCAGAGTATCATATTGGGACCAATACTTTTCCTGATGCAGATAAGTGACTTTTCCAATAGCATTAGCTAGGGCCGGGCAGATGGTACTCGCGTCTGAACAGAATAGTGTGTTCCCAATGCACCATAGTGCCCAATATACTCTCAGGTGTGTTTGATGAACACTCATGTGACATTTGACTCATGCAGAATGATTGCAAAGGGTAAGCAAAAAACTGCAAACTAGCCACAATTTTTTGTCCTGGTTAACTTTGACAGTTTCATGAAACACAGGTGGAATAGCATTAAATTGTGTCACTGCACAAATTCCTGTTGTATTTCAACAAATTGATTATAAAGAGTTCTTACACAGTTACTAGTATGTACGAATAATAAACATCTTGCTGATTTTTAAGTAAGGATAGCAAGGTGAAAATGTTGTCCCCAAACAGATCTTACTTGACTGAAGCCTGTACAATGTTTCATTTGTGTATAAGAGATCATAATGATTTAGCAAGTGGAATGCAAATGTGAATTTCAAACTGTGTTTATTTATTAGAATAACGAGTAAAAGTGCTACCAGATTTTAATCAGTATGCAAATTTAAAAAAAAAAATATTGTGGTAAACTGACTGTAATTGATATCGCAAGAATAAATTACAGCAGAAAGACCCAACTTGTGAGAGAGCTCTGTGTGGCAAACACATAAAAATATTATTGAAATATATTCAGCTTGAGTGCATTACTAATTTACTTTTTCTTTTGTATACTTTAAGTAAGTTTTCACTGGATACTAAATCCATGTACGTTTTTTGAATGAACATGTTCAAACATTTTTTCAGTATGGGTATCAGAATTACACTAAAATGATATACAGTTATTTTACAGAACATTTTTGATATACATTATTGATGAATGTTTTTCCACAAAGAATCTTCATGTTGCTTATTCTGAGGGGAGGCCCCTTATGCGCTCCATACTGCATTGGAAACTCTCTGCTGTACTTGCCATGATGCAAAGGCATTTGCTGTTGAACTCCAACCACTACATGCTGCCCAAGGCATACTTCATACGAATAATGAAACAACACAAACATACATTTGTGCTGAGACTTATTATACATATAAAAAATACATATTGCCAAGCTATATTGTTTAAAGTGCGTAATCTTGAACGTAACACCATTAAACTATACATTCACTCATTTAAAGACAATAAGGGTACAGAAAACTTCACACCTGTGGCTATTGAGGAAAAAATGCCGAATTTAAGTATGAAAAGTTCTGTACCCTCACACTTGGAGGTAGTATCATTAGAGGTCACTAAATCACAGGATGAGCAAAAGATCAAGAATTGGACAGAATCATGATTGCAGTCTTTTATTTACTTATTTATTATTATTAGTTGCCATTGTTTCATGTGACCTGCACTCTAGAAGGTATTTCAATCCTTTTTTCACAGTTATTTTTATTATAAAATCCATAATGCATTAAAAATGCTAAGAGAGGTCATGGTATAGTACCAAAAAAAGTCGCTAGATCACTGGTCGATCGAAAGATTGAGCAGAATGTGAGATTTCTGAAGCTGTGATTTAAACTGGTTGAGCACTTAATTGTGCTTAAGCTCAGCACTAGTGTCACTTGTGCCAAAAAATTCTGTTTGCAGATGACAGCACCATTGTAGTCACTGAGAAAATAAGTTAACTCCTTGCACAATTTCTTAGCATCAGTAACATGACATGGAACATTAAGAAAACAAATGCCATGAATTTCAGTTCGAAAAGGGAAAATGATGCTATAGACAGCATAGCAGACACAATTTGTAGGACTGAATATTGATTCATGTTTGAAGTGGTGTGAACTCTCAAAGATACTAGCAGACATAATGTCATCAGCTTGTTATGCCCTTAGTCTTGTCATCAGTGTGCAGCAGTCTGCATCTTTGTGTTACACACTGTTCACTCTGTTATTAACTGTGGACTTCTTTTCTGGGGAACAAAATATTAGCAACAATGTGCAGACCGAAAAAAAGCATCACAAGGATAATAACCAAAAGTTATTGTTAAGAAAACCAAGGTTCTTGCAAGGATCTGTTCGAGACACTGGAAACTTTGACTGTGCTTTGTGAGTACATTTACCAATCGATAATTGCAGCTCAAACATGTCTCTTCATCATCATGGAACAAAACCTAGACTGAACGTATATTTAGCACTAAAGAGTAAAGATAACTCAAAACAGCATTTTTTACCAAGGACTAATGCTATACAGTAAATTACCGAAGGATATTGAAGAGATTACTAAAATGAACTTACTTTAAAAACCTGTTAAAAAGTACTTGTTAAACAAGACTTTCTGTACAGTGAAGGAGTACTTAATAACACAAAGTAGCGTTCAGTAAAAATGTAAGCCAAGTAAAATAATAATAATAATAATAATAATAATAAAATAATAATGTTTCATTTCACACAACACTTTCACACTATGTTGCTACTCTTTCTATTTCTTTTTTCTTTCACTGAAAACCTGACTCCCGAAGCTGCGCAAAGTATAATACTAACTCCTTAACCTCTTTCTGACCCTAACATCTCACTCATTTTAGATGGATGCTGACTCAGTTCTCCAGGCTAGCAAATATGAAGTTGTGATACACAAAGTGGAAACCAAACATTGTCATTATGGTCCCCAATGTCAGCTGATAGTGTGTGTTGTGTTAAATTCTGAAGCAAATATGTGTATAGTGTATGCAGTGACCAGTAGTGAGGAATGAATGAACAGTATAGCACTAACTAACCTTTTACATTATTAAAATAGCTTCATTGCAAAACAGTATTGTACAATAGGGAGGATGGAGGTCCCAGGTTTCATGTGGCCAGCTTGATTTTGGTTTACTATGCTTTGCTTAAATTACTTCAGGCATCTGTTGGCTTGGTTGCTACTACATGGCCAGGGCCAACTACCCGTCCTCATCAAACTGGACCTGTATGCATATGAATGCCTGTTTGTATGAATTATGTAATTTTTATCCTTAAATTGTAATACCAAGACATGTCCTTATCAAAGTGATGTACAGGTAAAACTGCTGTTTTTGTTTGTTGCTTGCTTGCTCTCTGTTGTTTGGTAACACCCCTGCTCAATGTTCACTTTTATTTCAATATAAAAAAATTATGAATGGAGTCACACAGTGTCACAGGTAGAACTCCTTTTTTACTTCTTTAAATAATTAAAAGCTTCACTCGAGTTTATGGCAATCGGATGTGTGAAAAGGGTTTTTTACATAAGTACACAGGTAGCTATTAAACTGAACCATGCTTGCTTCAGCCTATATGTGAATGGAACTATACAGGGTGGAGAATAAATGTCACAAAATGTTAACCCTAGAGAGCTGATGCCAGTAGGAACCAAAATTACTACTGTTGTGTTGCTTGAAAATGCACTATTTTTAAACTATAGAAACTTGGTGCCACGCGCTCCGATTGGCTGTACATCAGTTGACGGGCAACACTATGGTTGTCGGTTCACACATACAAACGTCCCTTGCCCCGTAACTGCCCCATCGTCATATGCACATGTTTTATAGGTCTTGCTGTTTGTCCCACCTCAAGTCAGAGGCATTAGTACATAAGCTTCACTTCGGGGCACACACACATCACCTGCGATTTAGTGATAAAGTAAGCATGGTGGCACATTATTCGTTTCAAGAACGACGAGATGTGGTTTGTGTTTATGGACTAACCGATAGTAATGGGCATGAAGCTCGGCGGTTTTATGAGGAAAGGTATCCAGCAAGACACCACCCACACCCGCAAATGTTTACAGCAATTCACCGGCAACTAGGCGAAACAGGCTCATTAGTGGGATATCATGGTGAGGCTGGAAGACCTCGAACATGCTGCATTTGAAGAGATTGTTCTCAAGCGCTTAGAGGGAGCACCTACAACAAGTACTCGAGCAGTTAGACACAACATGGACGTCACTCATCGATTAGTCTGGGAAGTTTTGAGGGATTTCGGCCTGCATCCATTTAGTTTCCTCCCTGTCTGTGGCGGGTTATGAACACGGGCTAGGGTTTTGCTGGTGGTTTCTGTGACATGTTGAGTGAGATCTTGACTTCCTCGCCATTATGTTGTTTACCGATGAGTGCACCGTTTGTCGGGACGGCCTTTACAACACTCGAAATGTTCATTACTGGGCAAGGGGAAATCCTCGCATCATGTGCATTCACGGACACCAGGAACGATTTTTGCTCAACATTTGGGCAGACGTTGTGGGTGACCATCTGATTGGGCTGGTCCGTCTACTTCCTCGACCTACTGGGTCAAATTACCTTCACTTTTTGCAAGAAACTCTACTCGGCCTGCTGGAAGATGTTCCTCTGGACATACGCTATGCATGTGGTCGCAGCATGATGGGGCACCCGCACATAAGTTGTGCTGTGCGCATATATTTAAATGAACTCTTCAGCAGCTGGGTAATTGGCAGAGTTACTCGAAGGACGTGGCCCCTGCGATCACCAGACCTCATGCCACCAGAATTTTTCCTGTGGGGATTCTTCAAGGTTCTTGTCCACCAACCCAGACATGAACCACCTAAAAATGAAGAGGAATTAATGGATCGCATTCAACATGCTGCCAGTTACATTAGGGCAATGCCAAAAATCTTTGAAAGAGTTCAGCAAAACACCATTTGATGTTATGAAGCTTGTGTCGTGTCAGAGGATTGCCAGTTCGAGCAACTGCTTTAAGTAAACAATGTCCTAGCTACAGAAAAGGCCCTTTTCAAGGCAGACCCAACTATCCAGGGTTAAAATTTCGTGACACAATTTTTCTCCACCCTGTATTTAAGTATCAGAACTGATGTCACTGAAATTAAACAGTTTGTTTTCTCACTTGTAAAAAGTTTATGGCTCCTCATTAACTTCTCTCAATCGAACATCAATAACTCTGCTTAGCAACAGAAGTTAGTTTCTTTCAACTAACTCATGTCACAAGTATTTCAGATGTTTGTGTACTTCCCCTTAAATTGTTCAAAACTACTTCTGATCTTCTACTTTGGTACACATTCACCTAAGAAATTAGTCTGCTACCAATGGCTACCCTACATTTATCAACCTGCAATCTTCAGACTGATCAAAACTCAAAACTGTACACTTTGTTGCTTCACAAGGTTACTCCTCTTGAATATTCAGTCACAAATGTGACTCAAGATACTTTCCATAGTCACTTTTGTACTTGGTTTGCTTCAAAATTAAACTTTTGTCTGCACTTGTGGGCCACTGCTCAGTCATCACCCTTGGTCTCTAGCCACTGACTGACTCACTCCAACAGCTCCAAAGCACATGCAATCTGCCTGGTATTCCCCAGCCCTTACTGTGAAACTTCCAGAACCTTGTGTAATGTCAACGATATCATTACCACCATAAATGAGCTGCTGATATTGGTCTTTAGGAAAGGCATTGATAATAGCACCATTATAGTATAACTTGTCCTGTGCATCAGTGGGTCATCAGTTTGGTTTGGGGAGGGAAGTGCGGGGAAAAAAAACTGTAGAGTGAGACCAAATTTTGACAGTAGTAAGCAGGTTCAAATAAATGTGTGCTGCAGTAGTTGTGCAGAGATGAAGAGACTTGCAAGGGATAGACAAGCGCGGATAGCTGCATCAGTCCAGTCTTCGGACTGAAGACCACAACAGCTACTAAAGAGCTGATGAATCCAAGCAAATTCAGTGATTTTCTCAGTTATGATGAATTTACTTTTTATTATTTTTTATTAATTTCTTTTTACTGGCATGTGTTTCATAGTCATAAATAAGAGTAACCAGCACCTCCACAAACCATGGACCTTCCTTGGGTAGGGTGGCTTGCATGCCACAGCAATATGGATGGTTGTATGAGAACTGTGACCACAGCAGAGAGGTATCTACGGAGAGGCCATCTAACATATTGTTCCTAAAGAGGAACAGAAACCTTTCCAGTAGTTGTGAGATCAACAGTCTGGGTGATTATCTGACCTGACAGTAGTGTTAGCCAATATGGCTTTTGTATTCATTCCTGAAATTTCTGGCAAACTGCAGAGGTTTGTAACTTCCTGTCATGGCTGTTTCAACTCGGGCTTGTGGCCATGTTCATTTGCTTCTGTTTCTTCCACCAAATTAGAAAATCTTCAGCCAAATGTAGGAACTGCAAGAATGAATTGAAAGTGGAAAAATGGGTGCCAAGAAATGAATAATTGTGACAGCTATAATGAGGGGGAACAATACATCACCATTTCATAACAGTATAGTAAGCTTTTGTTAAAATTTGTGATTTTGTTGTTTGTCATTGTTCTGCCTTTTATTGTATTTGCTTGAAGTGTTCTGTGTTTGTGTGAATATATCCAACCCCTCATTTTTTTTAAGATGAGGAATAAAACAATAAATAAATAAGGGATTAGTTGGATATTTTGTCATGATGTCACATTGTTTGCTTTCAGAAATGTTGGTGGCAACATTCGTGATGGTATCACAGGGTTTTCAGGGTGAGCATTAGCAAACTTAGTAAATGGAGACTAGGCAGTTCTAACAATTTCTGTTAGCTCTCTTTTGAATGTTGGTGTTGCTTGGTTTAGTTATTTGCATGTTAGTGTTGGTTTGCAGCATAACGTAGCAGCATTTGTTTGGTGTAAACAGAAATTAAAAAGCTTGCTGTCAGTAAGACTGATAAATTCTATAATACATGTGTACTCAAATTGTTAGATATCTATAACGTAGGTTAAGTGGCAGACAATCATAATTAACACAATCACTTATAGCTATCAGCCACAGCCATTGTCAGTAAAAGACACACACTCCGTTCCCGTAACTATCCTGGCCTCACCCTACGGCAACATACTGTTCCCACACCCTCCAGCCAACAGTTTCCACCCCCTGTGTTCTATCATCTCCCCTCCATTTTCATCATCTCCCACCCTGTTTCATTGCAGCCTTCTACCAGTGCATCTGCCCATCTTTCCCCGCTCCTCTCCGTTTTTACTTCTTTTTTTCCCCCACCTCCCTGCCCCACAACCTCCTGATGCTTTATCTGTTAACATTCTAGGGTCTGCACTTTTCAGCAGACAGCAATCGTCTCTGTCTCCTCCATACGCTTCCATCCCCTTCCCCTCCAGATTGCTGCGTGCATCCTACATGATGCATTCTGGCTCGAGATGATGGAGTTGGTCGTCATGTGTGCATGAGATGTGCTTGCTTGGTTGCTCACGTGCGTGCGTGTGTGTTTTTTACTGATAAAGGCTGTGACTAAAAGTTGTATGTGAGTGTTTTGCAATTGTGACTGTCTGCAACTTGACATGTCTCTTTTACGGTAAGTAGCAATCTGTATTTTCCTACATTGTTGATATTCCTACCTGAAGTTTCCATTGTTTGATGTAACATAGGTTATTTCTGTAGTAATTGCAAAATCTAAAAGTTGCTTCTCTTAGTTTCATTGACTTGTAACATTTAAAGTAATAAGCAGTGTGCATAGAGGCTTTATCATTCTAATACAGCTGGATATCAGTCTCATTTCCAACAAGGTGAGCAGAGGCAGAACACCCACAAAAAAGGTTATAATTAGGCAAGCTATCGGAGCCAGTGGTGCCTTTTTCAGGCAGAATGGTTGCAGGGAAAGGAAGTGGGTGAAGGAAAAGGATTGGAGAGGTCTAGGAAAATTGGTAATTTTTTGGAAAAGTCACCAGAACCACGGGTTTGGGGAGCCTGACCAGACGGGACAAGAAGGAAAGAGTGGTAGTTGGGGACTGCACTGAATGAGATTTGGAAACCTGTGAGCTTAAAGGTGGAAGTCAGGGTGATATTCAAGACAGAGATTACTGCTAAAACATCATGTATGAGTTAATAAGAGTGAAAAGCTTACGTGCATTCTTCATAACAGAGGTGGGAGGGAAATGATGAAAAGTAGACAGGTAAGAAAATGAAAGATGTAGGAAACTAAAATGGAGTGTAGAAAGGAGTAGTTGCTTTGAAGAAATGCTGAGATGGTAGAAATTAGTGTAAATTAAGGCGAGTGGGTGACGAGAACCAAGGACATGTTGTAGTGCTAGTTCCCACCTGAGGAGTTCTGAGAAACTTGTGTCTGTGGGAAGAATCGAGATGGTGCTTGTGGTGAAACAGGCATCGAGGTCACAACTGTCATGTTGTAGAGCACGCTCTGCCACAGGATATTGTTTGTTGCCAGTGTTCACCCTCTGCCTGTGCCCATTCATTCTAACCGATAATTTGGTGGTAGTCGTACCGATGTAAAAGGCCGAACAGTATTGACATAACAGCAAGTATATGATGTGTCATTTCATAAGTGGCTCTCCCTTTGATAGTACATGTTTTGCCCGTTACAGGGCTGGTATAGGTGGTGGTAGGAGGGTGCATAGGCAAAGTCTTCCAGCAGGCATGGTTACAGGAGTAGGAACAACAGGGTAGGGAGATGGGTGCAGAAGGGGGAAAGGGTCTTATAAGAATATTGTGGAGATTAGGAGGATGATGAAAAACTATTCCAGGTGTGGTGGGCAAAATCTCAGACAGAATTTATCTCATTTCAGAGCATGATTTTAGGAAGTCATGGCCTTGTCAAAGCAGCTGATTAATATATTCCAGACCAGCAGAATACTGAGTGACTAGTGGCGTGCTCCGAAGTTGTTATTTGGAGAGATCAGCAGTACAAGGACTGGATGTGAGGGTCTGGGAAATCTGATTTTGACTACGCTTGTGGGAGAATTACTTCCAGTGAAGGCTAAGGTGAGAATGGTGGTGTATTCCTGTAAAGAGTTTGCATCTGAGCAAATACATTTGCCCCACAAACCCTCCTACCACCAACTATACCGGCCCTTCAAATGGCAAAACATTTTCTATCAAAGGGAGAGCCACCTGTTAAAATGACATGTCATGTTCCAGCTGTTATGTAAACTCTGATCAGCCCTTTATATTGGCATGACTACCACCAAATTATCAGTTAGTGAGAATGAGCATGGGCAGAGATTGTATACTGGCAATACACAATATCCTGTTGCAGAGCATGCACTATATGACAATCATGACCTCGGTGAATGTTTCACACATATGCCATCTGGATTCTTCCCCCAGACACCAGTTTCTCAGAATTCCACATGTGGGAACTAGCACTACAACATGTCCTTTGTTTTCGTCACCCACCTGTCCTTAACTTACATTAACTTCTTCAGTCTCAGCATTTCTTCTCAGCAACTACTCCTTTCTTCACTCTGTTTTAGTTTTCTACATCTTTCATTTTCTTACCTGTCTATTTTTCGCTGATGCCCTTCCATCTCTGTCACATAGAATGCACTCAGCTTTTCACTCCTATTAACTTGTACATTATGTTTTAGCAGTAATCTATGTGTAGCATATTAACCTGTCTGCCACCTTTAAGCTCCCAGGTTTTCAAATCTTGTCCAGTACAGTTCCCAACAATCAGTCCTTCCTTCTCATCCTGTCCAATGTCTCCCCTGACTCACGGTTCTGGGTGACTTTTCCGAAATCTGCCCCTTTTCCTAAACCTGTCCAGTCCTTTTCCTTCTCCTCTCTTCCTTCCCCTCAACCCTTCTGCCTGATAAAGGAACCACAGGCTCTGAAAGGTTGCCTAATTATAACCTTTTATGTACGTGTTCTGCCACCGTTTGGTGAGAACATTTTTTTTATCCGTCCAGTTACATTATATTGCCAAAAATAGATTGTTTTCTTTATTATATGAGCATCTATTGTAACATTCATGCAAGGTATGATGGCATGCTGAAAAGTAATGCCTTCAAAATTTATTTATTTATTTTTCTTAACATAACTTTGTTGGTGTGTGAGAAGTAGTGTGCTGTAATAGTTTCAAATCCAAAGAGTTCGTCCAAATGTGAAACACCCTCTCCTTCAGCATGACAGTGCCAGATCACACACAAGTGCTGTGACATTTGTAACAATCCAAAGTCATGGGTTCGTTGTCTGCAGTTATCCTCAATACAGTCCCAACAGGGTCCCATACAATTTTCATTTGTCTCCAACACTTGAATAACTCCTCCGAGGACTTCACTTTGACAGTGATGAAGCAGTACAACCGGACGTGAGGTTGTGGCCATGTGAACAGTCAAAGTTCCTACAATGACGATATCAACAAACTTCTCTCTCGTGTGGCGAAATGTGTTCTTTGCCACGGTGACTGTATTGAGAAGTGAATATATAGACATGAAGAGTAAAAATGTAGAATATTAAAAATGTTTGTTTTATTTAAAAAGCTTTAAGTGTTTTAACATAAAAATTCAGAGGCATTACTTTTCAGCTTGCCCTCATGTTTGTCACTTTCTATTGTGAGCTCTTCGTGTTTAGCACCTGGTTGCACAAAACTTTTCTTAGCTACCACCTTTCAATAAAGCCAAATGTGAAAAGTTCTGAGGCTGGCAACAAAGATGGTTTCTTATTAGGTAAGAAATACTTGTTGTTTGATGTAATGCTGTCTTTGATCATGGCATTTTGTCCTACATTTATCCAATAAGAAGATTCCAGAGTACAGCTGTGAAAGATTTGAAAAATATAAATCTATGGCCACCATGACCTCTTGTGGTGTCATATATGCACAATTGTGCAGACAACGTACACGAGTACAATAATGATGATGATACGTGCTTTGGGAAGCAGTGGTTGATTGCATAATTTGAAACAGTGTTATGCAATTGTAAGAAGTAAGATAACGGAACTTTAAACAGCTTGTCAACTTGACGATGCGCAGCAAACTGCAGAGTCGGCCCAAAAATTTGTAGATGCGATATTCATAAACTAACTCATACCATCACTCAGTAAGGAATTTGTTTTCAACTCCGACCAATCCTGATTTGAAGAGCAAATGCATAGGAAAGCTGACTGTTAATCAGGATCGTAGGCTGGAAAGTTATTTATTGTGCTGTGAGTAGTTGGAGGTGCTCTGCCCCCTACGATTCTTTCTCATGTACATGATCTAGCAAGGGCAGTAGGGAATGTTTACATTGCAGCAAGCAATAGTGGGAAAACGGGTGCAAGAGAATGACTACTATAGTATGAGCACTGCTTTTGACCAATATCTAGTCAAAATAACATGCTGTTGCTCGACTCTCGGACTGCCTGTAAAAATCATACTACTTTAAAAATCTTAAAAATCACACTCCTAAAATTATCCCTCCTGAAAAGTGTGTTATGTTGCAGTTCACATCACCTGGAACCACGGGACAAATTCAGTCTCTGAATGTTTGTATTTTTCCATGCATATAAAACACATAATCACACTATTTGCAGCTACACCTTAAAGAATAACCAGTTTCATGATAAGCTTAACGACAGACTGTTACCTATTAGATTGATGTCATCACAGTCTATCAATTCTCATCACCCACTACCCCGGCATGATTGTATAGGCATTCTTTAAGAGTGGATATGTAGCTGAAAGTCTTGCAAGCTTTGTAACTCACAAGTTCACCATTGATCTTGATGGTGTGTGTGTTTGTGATTACTGTGGCACACCATTTTTCATTTGGTGTTCATGGTGCAAGTGAATGGTTTGTTTTGAATGTTGACGATGTCCATTTTGTGAAGTGTAATGCATACATCCCATAGGTGATCTCTGCTCTTCCTGGACCCTCATCATCTGTCACCATCCTGATGCACATGGTGAGTCATTAGCAGCTAATGTTTTTTTCTATCATTGTTAACCCAACACTACCCTTACTAAAGACTGAACTTGTGACCCCACACTCAAGAGGTTCCTTGTAAGTCATTTCTCTATGACGTCCTTTCTTCTTGCAGTGCTAGTCTAGCACATCCAGAAGATAATCCGTGAAGTGTGGAAAGCAGAAGAGAAGTGCTGCTGCAACTGTAGTTATGAAGGCAGGTTGGCACAACCAACAAGAGCTTCATTCACAAAAGGTGTGGGTCCATGTTCATGCCCTATTCCAGCACACTGTTTTGTCAGGAAGTCTCACAATGATACAGGTTCTGCTGAAGAGTAAAAGACTCCAAATAAATTTGTTCTCTTGTTTGTACGTGGCTAGTCTTCCACAAATGCAACTCCTTCTTAGAGAAAACTGTCTCACAGTTGTTTTCAGTGGAAACATATAATAATCTTTCTTCGGATAAGCCTGTAACGTCTGCAATTTCATATGCCTTCAATTGCAGATTCACAACTAATAAATAGTTCACTTTCTTAATGTTTCCATTTATGGCTGTAGTTTTGAGAGTCCTTCATGCGGGATATCTTTGACAGAAGTACAAAGAAAGTTAAATTCAGTAAACTATTTCTTAACAGTTAAAACCTTCACCAATCTTTGATGAATTTCCTTTGGTGCTATAATTGTACACAACAGATAGTTTTATGACAGCGTGACATTCCAGTTTGTCCATTTGAATAAAATGCTTGCACAATGGAGTGGCTTGTGTGCCTGAATGAAACCGATAGCCGTGCACTAGATGCAACAACTTTGAAGGTATATCTGTGGAGAAGCCAAACTAATGTATGGATCCTGAAGAGGGGCAGCAGATTTTTCAGGAGCTGTGGGGAGTAATGGTTAGCAAGATAGACTGGTGTTGTGTTGTAACATTATTTTGATGCTATCAACAGATGAAAAGAAGGGGCAACTATAGCCATTACATATTCTGAGAACATACAGCTCTACTGTATGTTGTAATTCCAGAGGTACAGTAGTCACCCATTTGGATGTCCAGGCTGGGACTACTGAGGATGAAGATATGATAAGTTGACATTCTACAGGTTGGAGCATGAAATGAGAGAGCTCTTAATTGAGATGATGGGTTAGAGAATTTAAAAAGAGAAATAACTGGATTGAAGTTAGATATATTTGGAATTAGTGAAGAGTTATGGTAGGAATAGCAAGAGTTTCTCAGATGAGTGCATGGTTTTCAACACATGATCTCATAAGAGCAATGAAGGAATAAATCTAGTAATGAACAAGAAGTGCCAACTTCTGGATAGCTGTGACCAATTCCTTTCCTTAGTCTTATCCATTTTAGCCCCACATGAATAATATAGGTGTTAACTATACATTAATTTCTAACATCCTTCCTGCTCCTTGTTTTGTGTGTGTGTGTGTGTGTGTGTGTGTGTGTGTAAACAGACATGATGATCTCAAATATCATGAGTGTTTACTAAACCTCTATAGTTTATAGCTTAAAGGTGAACACAGATTAGTAACGACCACACCTGAGTATAGGTCAAGCTGAGATTTTCATAGCACATGTATCTGTCAAAATGAACTTCCTTTGTATGGGAGTAATGTAAGAACATCTCCCAACCTGCCCCTTGACTGGTGCTGCTTTCTGTTGTCAGTTTCTTGAATTATTTCGAAAGAAACATTAGCAAACATAACAGATTCTGTTGTGAATGGCTGGACCAATATGATCACAGTGACGTAATTTTGTGCATGTGAAACCTTACATATTGTAAGGTTTCACAGTTAGCTGCTACAAATAAATCATGTTTGTTGAGTGAGCAAGAAATTCTGGAAGTTTGAGAGGAAGAAATTGCTCAATAACCCACCTTTTACTTTTTCATGGGAGGATAATTATATTTGCCATCATCATTACTTTATAATTTGTAATCTATCAAAGAACAAAAGTAAATACAGATAATAAGTCTTGAAGAATGACCATTTTTTAGTATGTTTTACTCTTGAAGATACATCAGTAACAGCTTAAATAGCCAATTTTCTAGGCCCAATATTCTTATAAGTGTCTGGTCTCCAAAGTTTTAATATTGTTCATACATATTTTTAATAATGTCTGAAGAAACAGACATTGGTGGTGATCTTGCTGCTGTAATAAATTTATGAAATATATATGCAGTTGCGGAATCTTTCTGACATTAGACGCATTAGGTATGAAGATGTTACCTATTGGTGACTCGTGAAAATTTGTGCTAGACAGGGACTTTCGGATTTCCCACTTGTTACAAGTGGTCGCCTTAACCACTTTGGTGCCTGACCACCCAGCTAGGAACAACCGAAACTTTTGTGTGTCCTGTCCAACACAAATTTTCATGCATCACCAGTAGGTAATATCTTAAACGTAATGCAGCTAATGTCAGAAAGATTGTGCAACTGTGAATAAACTTCTCGGGTCATATATTGATACTCTCCCCAGTTTAGCTTTTATAAATACCTATTCATTAACATTACGCATCTCACAGTTTGCAGTTGAAAATACCTGTATTATAGCTGTTGTAAATATGCATGACCTTGCCAAACATGTCCAGACAAGTGTGTTGTAATATTTAGAGAATAACTGAATGCTTTTGAGTACTGTATTACATGGCTAATAGATTTGTGTCCATTTTTCATGTAATTAAAGTTATGTAAATATTGAGATCTTAACAGAAGATTCACATGCCCCTTGTGTTATTTTCTGTAGATATTATAATATAACTTATCAAGTATTGTGCTGGATAGATGGAAACATTCCATGTGGGAAAAATATATGTTAAAACAAAGATGATGTGACTTACCAAACGAAAGCTCTGGCAGGACGATAGACACACAAACAAGCACAAACATACACACAAAATTCTAGCTTTCGCAACCAATGGTTGCTTCGTCAGGAAAGAGGGAAGGAGAGGGAAAGACGAAAGGATGTGGGTTTTAAGGGAGAGGGTAAGGAGTCATTCCAATCCCGGGAGCGGAAAGACTTACCTTAGGGGGGAAAAAAGGACGGGTATACACTCGCGCGCGCGCACATATCCATCCACACATGTACAGACACAAGCAGACATATTCAAAGACAAAGAGTTTGGACAGAGATGTCAGTCGAGGCAGAAGTGCAGAGGCAAAGATGTTGTTGAATGACAGGTGAGGTATGAGTGGCGGCAACTTGAAATTAGCGGAGATTGAGGCCTGGTGGGTAACGGGAAGAGAGGATATATTGAAGAGCAAGTTCCCATCTCCGGAGTTCGGATAGGTTGGTGTTAGTGGGAAGTATCCAGATAACCCGTACGGTGTAACACTGTGCCAAGATGTGCTGGCCGTGCACCAAGGCATGTTTAGCCACAGGGTGATCCTCATTACCAACAAACACTGTCTGCCTGTGTCCATTCATGCGAATGGACAGTTTGTTGCTGGTCATTCCCACATAGAATGCGTCACAGTGTAGGCAGGTCAGTTGGTAAATCACGTGGGTGCTTTCACACGTGGCTCTGCCTTTGATCGTGTACACCTTCCGGGTTACAGGACTGGAGTAGGTGGTGGTGGGAGGGTGCATGGGACAGGTTTTACACCGGGGGCAGTTACAAGGGTAGGAGCCAGAGGGTAGGGAAGGTGGTATGGGGATTTCATAGGGATGAACTAACAGGTTACAAAGGTTAGGTGGACGGCGGAAAGACACTCTTGGTGGAGTGGGGAGAATTTCATGATGGATGGATCTCATTTCAGGGCAGGATTTGAGGAAGTCGTATCCCTGCTGGAGAGCCACATTCAGAGTCTGGTCCAGTTCCGGAAAGTATCCTGTCACAAGTGGGGCACTTTTGTGGTTCTTCTGTGGGAGGTTCTGGGTTTGAGGGGATGAGGAAGTGGCTCTGGTTATTTGCTTCTGTACCAGGTCGGGAGGGTAGTTGCGGGATGAGAAAACTGTTGTCAGGTTGTTGGTGTAATGGTTCAGAGATTCCGGACTGGAGCAGATTCGTTTGCCACGAAGACCTAGACTGTAGGGAAGGGACTGTTTGATGTGGAATGGGTGGCAGCTGTCATAATGGAGGTACTGTTGCTTGTTGGTGGGTTTGATGTGGATGGACGTGTGAAGCTGGCCATTGGAGCACTTCCTTTCACGCCCATCACCTGCCACCCTACCTAAAACCTCCTGACCCACAATGTACCTCGTCTCCTACCTTCCAAACTTTACAGAAGCTCTCCTGCGACCCTTGCAGAACTAGCACTCCTGAAAGAAAGGATATTGCAGAGACATGGTTTAGCCACAGCCTGGGAGATATTTCCATAATGAGATTTTCACTCTGCAGTGGAGTGTGCGCTGATATGAAACTTCCTGATGGATTAAAACTGTGTGCCGTATCGAGACTCGAACTTCTGTCAAGTTTTGAAGGTAGGAGACGAGGTACTGGCAGAAGTAAAGCTGTGAGGACAGGGCGTGAGTCGTGCTTGGGTAGCTCAATTGGTAGAGCACTTGCCCGCGAAAGGCAAAGGTCCTGAGTTCGAGTCTCGGCCCGGCACACAGTTTTAATCTGCCAGGAAGTTTCAACATGAGGATGTATCTGTTACGACAACACCCCTTAAGAGTTTGAACAGAATACAGGGTTCAGTTTTTCTCTGGGACATAATGCTGCTGATGGATGAGGAATTAAATTTAAATTTGGAGAACTGAGGGTTATACTGTGTATGTTGTGTATCTTGAGGCCTGCCAGACAACAAAGTTAACACTGGAGTGTTATTATCCCCACTTTTGAGGATGATTCACGTTCTGTGAAATTCAAAATTATGGGCTACCATTGTGATGTTTCCACCCCAGTGTAGACTTTTAAATGCGATTGTTGCAGGCATTTTCCTTCCCATTGTATGAAAAACCCAGTTTGTCAAGACTATGGTTAGGCACTTCATCAACACTTGCCTTTCTGTGTCAGTTGTGGAAGATATGCCCTTCCTGATTCTCAAATTGTGATAACATAATTAACGAACATTAAATCCAGAAATTTAAGATCTGTGGTTGACTCTCATCTTTTGAAGCTTAGAAAAAATGAGATCTTTTATATGCCATTCCAGTGCTATCATCTTTTTCCACTACTGTGTCTAGGTCATAAACAGTACCTGAAGTATTGACTCCTTCGATTCCAATGACATTGGCCTCTGCTAGTTGCACAAGGTCCCGGTGCTGCCTGTTCCTCTTTGATTCCAAACCCCATAGTGGATAAGCCCTCACAAGAGTCCTGACCCTCTAATGAATTTTACAATAAAGAGAAGAAATCTTCAGAGACGCCTATGCCGATGAGCCTGCAGGTGCCAAAACTCCTCACACCGCTGGTCTTGGAACCTATATTTGTCGATGTGATTCCCCCCCATCTGGTGATCTGCCCTCCTGTTTTGCAATCTCCGTTGATTTTCAAGAAATGCATTTCATTGATCATCATTCCCTAACCTTTCAAAGTCAATGTGCCTCCTGTCAGATCCATACTGGTCTGATGATATCAATGAGTTGGACTGGTTCTTAGTATCTCCAAGAGAGAGTTTTTTATTCTCAGATCTAATGCATTAAACTCCCATCTCCTCTGCCAGCCATGTTGATCATCCCTCTTTAGCTCTTTTTATTTCTACCTCACCCAGTTTCACTTTCTTAGGAATGCCCCTTCATATAGCACTCTGATGAAGACAGGACTTCAAGAATTCCCTATCCTTGGTACTAGCTGGAAAAAAAAAACCACCTGATTTTTGTGCTTTGTTTAAGGTACTGGGTTCCATTCCCATCTTAACACATTTACTGTAATGAACTGGGGTAAAAACAGTTATGGGAGAGTGATCCCCCGCCCCCTCACCCCCCCCCCCCCCTCCCTCCCAGCCACCGCATGGTGCCAGAAGATCAGTTTGTCAGTGTAACTTACGATGGCGGCAGGGTCGCTTGTTGAAATATTATACCCATTGAACACGGAGACCCGGCAATAAACCTGTGCACTGTTATGCAAACAGCCATGTGTCTGGTGGGTGAAAACAAGCATTTTGTTCACCAAGCTTCCCATTTGTTTTTTCTTTATATATGTCAGTATGTGTACTACATTGACTGATTTGTTGATCTAAATGTGTATTTCACGAGGGCTTTTCTCTAGTTTTTACAACAAGTTTTGCAATGTTCCTTGATTATATTGTATACCCCTTCTTCCCATTGGCTACTGATCTCAACCTTTACTGTCTGCACCTTTATCAACAGTTCAGACAGTTTTTCTTCAGAATTAAACAATTACATGTGATATTCATTTTGCCTCTACACTGGGTTTTGTTTTTATTGTGCCAGTTTTATTTATTGGTTGTAAATAATACTAATTTTAGTAGCTGTCTACAACAGCATTTTCTGAAGAACTGTTACAGCACCCTTTTGCATTATTGTTTTTATTCAATTTTTGTTTTGTTTAAGTTGTATTACCTTCACTGGATACATGTTCGTGGAACTTCAGAAGTTTCTCTGTCAACTTCTATTGTCTGAGAGTGCTTTTCCTGCTCCCTGTTTTGTCTTTCCTGTTAATATGCTTTTGAGTGATGTAAGACAGACAGTAATTTTCCAAAACATTGAACTTCGTGGTAGCTCTATTGTTTGTACTGAAGTTACTCTGTGACATAGTAGAGAGAACTTGGACATACTTCAAACATTGCTGCACTGTGTGTTTGTTGTGTCTAATGGAGACAGCCTTGCAAAGGAACTGGAACACCTATAATCTGTGTTCAAAAATAATGGATATTCTCCACATGGGATCACTTTAAGGAGGAAGAAACTTGACCAACCTCAAGATGAAGAGCAGGAGTGGTGGTTCAAGGCCAGGGTGCACCTCCCACATGTCGGCAATATTTCTTCAAAATTAAGCAGAATCTTAAGGAAACTTGCCAAAGCAATCTTCCACTCAACCACAAAGACTCCTGCTCTTTTTGGTTCAGCAAATGACAGTCTGTGTTAGCAGAGGGCTGGAATCCACAGAATTCAGTGCCGGTGTTGCAAAGCCTACATTGGTCAAACATCATGCACAGTGCACAGAAGGTGCATTGAACATGATCATCACTCTCTCCTTTCACAGCCCAGTAAGTCAGCAATAGCTGACCATTGTATCTGTACAGGGCATTCTCTGGATTATTCTGCCATGGAAATTTTGGGCTTGATGAGATCCTTTTGGGATTAAATTATAAAAAATCCATGGAAATAAGTTTGGCAGAAGATTTTATTAATTGTGATGATGGGTTTCAACTTGATAAGGCATAGGACCTGGCGATTTCTTCAGCATCTTCTGAAAGAAAACATGACTACTGACATGCCTAGTGACAGTTAATTTTTATTATTGCAACATCTGAATTTTAATGCCAAGAGCCCACATTCTGACAGAGAGCACACATGTTGTATCACCATTACACATGTGCCTGTGTGCCATAGATGGAGCAGTATTTGAAGAAACTCAACTTAGGTCACTCATATAGCAGCTGCCTTTGCACATGAATCTCTGTACCAATTTTTGGTATAAAGTTAACGATGTGAATTAGCACTGTCCAGTGCAAACACAGACCAGCTGAGTGGTTGTGCTGCAACCCCAAAACTTCATGGAAAATTGTCTCCAAGTCCGTATCACCTGTGTTAGGTAACAGCAACAGTGAAAATGATGTTTACAACAACCACATTTTAAAATACAAATATTGACTGACACTGGCCCAAAGGTAGAAAACGAAGCAAAGAAAGATGCCAGAGCCATATAACCTCTTAGAGTCCTGAAGGTTGGTACAAAGCCTGATTTTATTGAAACTGATATTTCCAAGCAATAAGGACACAAATAAGTCAAAAATACAGAGAAAAAATTTATTTTCATTTTTACATGTATTTTTCAGATGGTATCATATGTGATACCTGTGGTCTATGTTAATACAAAGTAATATTATGAGTGTTACAAAAAAATTATTCTTAACATATAAAATAATCCTATTTTTGTGTGAGAAATGTGACATAAATTCAAATTCACTTATTGTGAAAAAGAGCAAAACAATTTCTTTCAGATGTAAAGCACAGAAACATTTGACATGTGCTGCATCATACAAACGTTAGACCTCTACAACCCTCTAATCTGCATTTTGATCTATTTTTGTGTATTTTGTTCATCATTTGAGGCATGTGCTTAGCATTTGATACCCTGAATGGCAAAGATGGTAAAGCTTTTGGTGCTCTTGCCCGTTTTGCTGGTGGACCTTCATGATCACCACCCTCATCATCATCATCATCATCATCAAGTTTGAAAACTTGATATTGCATGATGTCTTTTCTCATAAATTTATGACTTGGCGTTGCTTGCCTATATTCTAGCCAAGCTGCTGCAACAGCAAAATCTATGAGGTGGTGGATCACGCGTACTGTCAGTGTATATTAGTGACCCATATGGCAAGGAATCTGATAGCTTTAGAATAACATGCACTCCAGTATTAAGGTTGTCAGGTACTGGAATTTTTCCAGACGTGATAACTTTGCAAATGCATTTCTTAGTCTCTCAAGGAGTGGTTGTATCTTCCAATAACTGTCACTTCGTTTGGTTTCCTCTATTACAGCAATGTCATTAACCAGTTTCAGATTATTTATTATCAGGTAAAACCTGTCCCTGCTAATTGTATGTGTAATCATTGGATAACGTGTTCGCCGTTCCCAACACATTCTCAATCTAGGGAACCCCAGTAATGCAATCAGAATACTTCTCATTGGGTATTTTCCCACTACCCTATACAGGAGATCCACACCATCCGTATATTTGTTATATTTGATAACTGCATTTGGCCTAGGAATTTGGACATAAACCTTAACTTTCTTTGATGAAAGTTGGACAATGGGATGAACACCAAAAGCAGAAGATGCAACATAAATAGATTTATTGTCAAACCATTTCATTGCAGCTATTTTTTCATCACTCCTTACAACCTGATCAAAAGAACCTCTGCCCTCCCTTTTCAAATCGAAATTTCTCTCTTGAAATTTACAGCTTTTGGAAGATGATTAGCCATTATAGTCCCAGTTGCTAAGATTGGCCCATTAGTTAGGAGACTATCTAGTAAGGGGACAGATGTTAAGTACCTGTCAGTGTATATTAGTGACCCATATGGCAAGGAATCTGATAGCTTTAGAACAACATGCACTCCAGTATTACGGTTGTCAGGTACTGGAATTTTTCCAGACGTGATAACTTTACCCTTTCCTTGGTATAGTAAAAAGTCAAGTGGTATACCGTTGGATGTAGCTAGCACAACGTTCAAGCCAACTGGGTGAGGTTTACCCCTACATACTGTCTTGTTCTTACTTAGGTCTGTAAACTGTATCATCTGCTCATCTATACATGTATAAGTTGGTCAGGGATGATTTCAAAATGCATTTCTTAGTCTCTCAAGGAGTGGTTGTATCTTCCAATAACTGTCACTTCGTTTGGTTTCCTCTATTACAGCAATGTCATTAACCAGTTTCAGATTATTTATTATCAGGTAAAACCTGTCCCTGCTAATTGTATGTGTAATCATTGGATAACGTGTTCGCCGTTCCCAACACATTCTCAATCTAGGGAACCCCAGTAATGCAATCAGAATACTAACCTCCCCAAAACTTTCTTAATTCTGCTCCACTATAATCCATTGACTTTCCTGTTAGTGTAACATGACATAAATTTATATAATAAGCCATATCATCAAACAATGTTTGGTCAATATATTGCATGAAATATTCAAATGGCGACTTCACAGTTGGAATTTCAGGTGCTGCAAATTCTGATACTTCAGGATTAAAGCTAGAAATTATAGTAAAATAACATAAATCTTTCCAAACTATTCGTTAAATGTGCCTTACAAATTTGTATTTAGCAACTACTTACTCTGTCGTGTGTCTCCATTTTGCATCTCTGTGTTGGATCTCACTCAAAGGTATCCCATCGTCATCTGATTCTGATGACTCATCAGCTGCTGGAGTTCGTGATCTGACAGCTATGTCAAGTTCATCTTCATCTCCAGACAGCTCAAATTCATAAATATTTGGATCTTCCACTGCCAAAAGTTCCGCTATTTCTTCATCAGTTAGCCCTACAGCAGGGAAAAATGAGGTACCCAGTATATTTACATGTAAGGGAAACACGTAATGTAACACAGGATGATGACAGCAAACTGAAGAACATTTAGCAAAAAATGAAGAAACAAACACACGTACCTCTATAACGAAGTAAACAATGACAGGAGATTTATAGTAATAATCCTGAGGTATCAGGGATGATACTTGCAATTAAGTAGAACATTTTGTTCATGAAGAGTAGTTTCTCAGTAGAGATATTTATTTACGGGATAAATGAACTATTTGCGAATATAAATGTGCTTCTAAATGTGTGAAATTGCAAAAGATAAGAATATTTAATTTTTTAAATTCCCGATGTGGTGCATGCCATCGTAACATTCACTTTCCAGCTGCTGCTGCCACCTGTTGGTGGCGTGAAGAAGTTTAAACAAATGACAAATGGAATGCACTGAATGTATACTGTGTGATACCGGCAGGCTGTCTCGCTAAAGCGGTTGAAAAACGTGTAAAAAAAAATTTAGATTAGAGGTATCACATATGATACCTATGGAAACTAGAGGATAATTAATAATTTGAAACATTCCAGTTTTATGCAGTGGGCAGGGGGGCGGGGGCAGAAATTGTTGATGTGAGGTCCACATGATTAATCATAATATTGTCAGAGCGTGATAAAAGAAATGAAATATTTTTGAGAAGATAGTGGTAAGTAAAATACATTATGAAGTGGTAACACACACTTATTTTGATCACATTGTCAGTACAGATTATAGCAGAGAAACCCTATATTGCTATGTCATGGCTAGCATAGCTGTCCCTCTCCCCACTTCCATCCCAAGCAGCATTGGCATATAGGAGGGGACATCTGTTCTATGCTAGAAACGCTGTATGCCTTATCTTAACATCTTGCCAAGAAACGTCTGAGAATGAGTGATGGGTTAGTTTGAGGTAGATGGAGAGGCTGGAAAGAGGAGGGAGATAAAGTTGGCTGATGTAAGTAAAGAGTTACACACTTGCATAATTCAGTGGAATGGCACTTTGGTCAGGGAGCCACATTGTGAAAATTGTAATGCAGCTTTGGATATTCACTGTGTTGTGCTGACCAAAATGCAAATTTAGTGAAGTGGATTATTTTAAAAAATTTCGACTGTGTCCACTCTTTCAAGTGGACAACTGAATGGTTCCATTGCCCACACAGAATGCTACACAGTAGCTGTAGCAAATGTGGTAGGTGCTCTCTCAGTATTTCTATTCTTAAGAGGATAATACAGCCCTGTTGCTGGACTGATATAGGAAATTACGAGGGTTGGAACTTAAATAGTGGCAACTGTTTATTCACAACTGATACAAAAGAGTTACATGTTTGCACCTGTTACTGTCCTTCAAAGTAGTAACCAACATTGTGTAGAACCAATTGCCAGTGATGTGGAAGCCGTAGTATACCGTTAGCAGAGCCTGTTCTGTTGATGGTGCGAATGGAGCAGTCTAAAGTTATGGTGATATCCTAACGCATTACATTCCTGCACGGCAGACCATCAATGCACAGTATGAATGTTCATTTTTGGAGCATCACCTGCGACCAGCTTTGTGAAAGAGGCAGCGACACTTTCTGCGCAACCCACCCATCATTTTGCACGCCAGTGTGTGGGCGCATACAGTGCAAGCTGTGGCTGCTCTGTTCAGTCGATGGGTCTGGGAAGTACTGTACCATCCACCATACTCCCCGCACTTAACTCCTTGTGACTTTGATTTGATTCCAAAGAGAAGCAATCACTTCGTGGCATTTGCTTCAGAACTGTGTCAGAGATTCGACAGGCAGTAGACCGCTCCATTTGCACCATCAACAGAACAGCCTCTGCTAACGGTATACAATGCCTTCCACATCACTGGCAACAGGTTCCACACAATGCTGGTGGCTACTTTGAAGGACAGTAATAGGTGCAAACATGTAACACTTTTGCATTGGTTGTGAATAAATAGTTTCCACTATTTAAGTTCCAACCCTCGTGTCAGGATGTGAGAGATGGATCTTATACTTGTCATTGACAGAGGTATGGCATAGAGAATGAGGAGTCAGATTGGTGGCAGGGTTGGTATAAAGAAGGACTAAGGTATTGTGCAGCTTCAGTGACAGATGCCATTTAAAGTGTAATGAGAGGGTTTCCTGCAGTGGGGGATTCATTTTGGGGCACTGTGAAAGTTGGACAACTAAAATTCCTGTACCACATAACCTGAACATTTGCCCCATTACAGAACACCATCTTGTAATTGAATGGGTCATTCACACACCTATCATGACTTTGGCTTATTTAATTTACTGCTGTGCTGAATTAAAAAAAGTCTACTGATATGAACTCATGTAGGAACTTCCTGTAGGCAACTGTGTCTGCAAGATACAGTGGCAGCCCCGGTGTTTTATGGTTTTATATGTGGTTTGATCACACAACAAAGTCTTTCATTCAAAACTTCATTGTCATTTATTTAATCTGATGAAAATATTTAGTAAGTAAATGCTCTACCCATGCGATTTCACCAAGTCCCACATTTTAAAGACATGTGTTTTGATGTTACTGTGGATGATTATTAAATGTTATGAAATTCACCTCGAAGTTTCTGTAGTTTCATTGATATTGTGCCCCTGACATTAATGCATTAATGAAGTTGGAGGAAGTTTTACCATGAAAAACATACACAATTCTCATTGTAGCCTTCCCCCCCCCCCTCCCCCTCCCTCCCCCCCTCCCCCCGCCCCACCTGCCCCACGTGTTCAGTGGTGTGAGGAAGAGAGAAATAATGGTGCACCTTCTCAGATTGGTGCTCCATTTATCTTTAGCAGAAAGACAAGAGTAATATAAAATTTCGCAAATCCATTAATCAAGGGTGTAGTCAAGTGACACACTTAACATTTGGAGACTGTATTCACTAATTTCTGTTTTCATCCCATGACAACTGATTAATTTAAATTTAATTGATTGTCATGAAGCAGTCTTGGATGATGAACAGTAGAAGGTTTCATTATATTCTTGTCACTATTTTGTTAGTGATGTAACTGATGCATGCAATTCATCTCTCATTGTAGAAAGTTATTTTCTATTTCGTCTAACAGTTTTTCACTGCAAGCCTAAAGATGTGTACAAAAAATTATCTTCTGTTGCAGAACTGTAATGTCGAAACCAAGAGAATTTGCACATCTTATTAAAAACAAATTTGGAAGTGCGGATAATATTAACCAGCTAGCACGTAAGTGACAATTGTCTTCATAGTTTACATTAACATAAACAGGTGTACTACTTTTTATATTCATACAGTTCTTTGCAGACGTGTCATTTATTTTATACTTGAACTAGATTCTGCAATTGGTGCATGAGGGACTTAATGTAGGCTTCCTTTCCTTAAATATTAAATTAATTAAATATTTTTTTCTTTTGCATAAATGTCAGCTTTTGAACTGCTTACAAATAAAAAATACACACAGTTAGTCAAGGCAGGGTTAATCTTGTTGCCAGTTTATGGTAACAAGTAACATGTTACAACTTTATTTTCCCCTACTGCAACATAATACCTTTTTCATGGGTATTTTTGAACTTTATCATAAATACATAATTGGTCATTATAGTGATTCCTATAATTTTATCAACATAATGCATCATACTAGAAAATTTCTTTGATATGTTCAAAGCTACTGTTGGAGGCTGATTTTATAAGAATGGAAGTATAAAACAAGCCATGCAGTTACAAACCAGTACTCAATATAGCCATAATAATTGTGATATGAGAATAAATAAAGAACAATTCCATAGCAGTCTTAAGAACCGTGACTCAATTTTCACTTTCGTTTCCCTCTTATGTTTTACTCCTTTGTATCTTCTGATGAAGTGTTATTGTCTTTTACTGACATACAGTCTGTTCCACAAGAAAGTGTATGCCATTATCTGTATAAAATAAAAGAAACTATTATAAATATAAATTTACATGAAAATACATGTTATTGCTAATTTTTTCAATTAATTAATAGTTAATCCAGTCACTGCCAATATCCCCCCTGCATGTCTGGGGGTTAGAATAGGCTCGAGGTATCCCTGCCTGTTGCAAGACACGACTAAAAGGAGTCTCTCACTTTTCAGCCCCATAGGTTTAGGTCCCATTTTATGGTTTGACCAGCCACTTTCCAGATCCTACAGAAGTGCGGACCATATGGGGAAGGACGCCTTACGTGGTGCAAGAGTTATCCATAGTGTCCTTAGATTCGATCTCCTGAACCTCTTGTCATGGCTTTGCATCTCCACCTGCAATTCAACTATTTGGGCGAGGACACTTTCCGGCTTATGTCATCTTTCGCTCCCATGACTTAGATTTCTCTGCGCCCAATATCCAGCATGGTAGCCAGCCGTTGTGGTGGGGCCGTAATGTACGCATGTACAGGGATCGCACTGCTGATGCCTGAACTGTAAACTCCCCACATATGCCAAGGAGTAGATGCCTGTCTTCCTGGGACACCAGGACTCCTGGCAATGGCCATAATGCCAGGTGGCCAATTCCAGGTGTAACTTGTTTGTGACCAGCTGGGTGATATTCCTGTTTCCATCACTCCCCACCAGTTCTGCACTTGCAGATGAGGTGAAGATCTCAGCATCCCCTGAGGACCTGGATCTCACTGATGCCTCATCCACAATAGGAATGGATACAAATACTCACTCAGTGGCAGCAGGTGACCCTGCCTCCCTTGCGTGCTTCATGCCTTCCCAGCCTAATGATCACGTCATCCTCCAGTGGAATTGCTGCGGTTTTTTCCACCACCTGGCTGAGCTATGACAACTGTTAAGCTTTACACGTGCTTTCTGCATTGCCCTCCAGGAAACCTAGTACCTGGCAATGCGGACCTGTGCCCTTCATGGCTATATAGGAGATCACAAGAACTGTAGCGACTATAATAGTGTGTCAGGTGGAGTTTGTGTCTATGTCCTGAACTCAGGATGCAGTGAACCTGTGCCCTTTCAAACCCCTCTTGAAGCTGTGGCTGTCAGGATAAGGTTGACGCAGGAAATAACTGTCTGCAACGTATATCTTCCTCCAGACGGTGCAGTACCCCTGAACACATTGGCTGCACTGATTCATCAACTCCCGAAATCTGTCTTACTTTTGGGAGATTTTAACACCCACAATGTCTTGTGGAGTGGCACTGTGCTTACTGGCCGAGGTAGAGATGTCGAAACTTCCCTGTCTCAACTTCACCTCTGCCTCTTAAATACTGGGGCCCCCACATATTTCAGTGTGGTTCATGGCACTTACTCGGCCATTGATTTATCCCTCTGCATCGCATAAATTCTTCCATCTGTCCACTGGAGAGCCCACGTTGACTTGTGTGGTAGTGACCACTTTCCCATCTTCTGTCACTCCCCGAGCGCCTTTCCCCCGGACGTCTACCAAGACTGGGACGCTTTCACTTCTGCTGTCACCATTGAATCTCCCCCACATGGTACCATTGATGTGGTAATTGAGCAGGTCACTAGAATGATCGTTTGTGCAGCGGAAAACATGATCCCTTGATTTTTGGGTGCCCCCAGCGAAAGTCAGTACCTTGGTGATCGCCAGAAATCGCTGATCCCATTAAAGTGTGTCGGTGAGCTCTACGGCGACATAAATGGCACCCTTCCCGAGTACACCTAATAGCTTACGGCTCCGTTCTCATGTTCACCAGCTTATAAAAAGACGGAAACAGGAGTGTTGGAAGCAGTATGTCTCGACCATTGGGTGCCATACGTCACCTTCCCAAGTCTGGATGAAGATCACACGTGTTTGTGGGTACCAGACCTCCAGACCCAAACAGGTGTTACTGGCATTAACATCAATGGCTTGTTATCTACCGATGCAAACACAATTGCTGAACACTTGGCTGAGCACTATACATCTACATCTACTTGACTACTCTGCAATTCACATTTAAGTGCTTGGCAGAGGGTTCATTGAACCACAATCATACTATCTCTCTACCATTCCACTCCCGAACAAGGCGCAAGAAAAACTAACACCTAAACCTTTCTGTTCGAGCTCTGATTTCTCTTATTTTATTTTGATGATCATTCCTACCTATGTAGGTTGGGCTCAACAAAATATTTTCGCATTCGGAAGAGAAAGTTGGTGACTGAAATTTCGTAAATAGATCTCGCCACGACGAAAAAAGTCTTTGCTTTAATGACTTCCATCCCAATTCGCATATCATATCTGCCACACTCTCTCCCCTATTTCGTGATAATACAAAACGAGCTGCCCTTTTTTGTACCCTTTCGATGTCCTCCGTCAATCCCACCTGGTAAGGATCCCACACCGCGCAGCAATATTCTAACAGAGGACGAACGAGTGTAGTGTAAGCTGTCTCTTTAGTGGACTTGTTGCATCTTCTAAGTGTCCTGCCAATGAAACGTAACCTTTGTTTCGCCTTCCCCACAATATTATCTATGTGGTCTTTCCAACTGAAGTTGTTCGTAATTTTAACACCCAGGTACTTAGTTGAATTGACAGCCTTGAGAATTGTATTATTTATCGAGTAATCGAATTCCAGCAGATTTCTTTTGGAACTCATGTGAATCACCTCACACTTTTCGTTATTTATCGTCAACTGCCACCTGCCACACCATACAGCTTAGTTTTGAGTTTTTATTCGAGCAGGGGCCTTTTATCACTCAATCTGAGGGTTTGTCTCTATTGTGTGTTGAGTCAGGCCTTGGACCTACAGTTTTAGATTGAGGTTTTTAGTGTGTCTCTTGGTGATTGGCTATTCCTTTTTTTTTTGTTTTCATGGTTGCCAACTACTGTACAACTCTGTGTGCTTTTAATTCCTTTTTTTTCCTGGTCTTTGTCTATGTCTTTCTTGTTCTGTGCTGTCCCTTGTTATCTCCGTTGCTTGCTTTTATTCCTTGTGGCTGTTTCGTGGTCATGGGAAAAGGGACCAATGACCTTTTGAAGTCTGGTCCCTTCCATCCCACAAACAAACCAAGCAACCAACCAGATCTACCATGTCTTATCTCTCCAGTCACCCACCACCTCCCAAAGTCCCACTGTCCAGTCAGAGAGGAGCCTTCCCCTCATGACTCAGTAGCACCCTGGACTGAAGCAAATGACTCACATTCCCCACCAGGGTTTCGACTACCTCTCGCAATAAGGAATGTCCTACCCACTACCCTTCCCACCCCCTCCCACATTGGTATTCCGTCGCCCACCAAACATACCACAATATACTCGTCCATCTTTACAAAACCCTTGCTCCCAGACCCTTACCTCGTGGCTTGTATCTATGTAATATACCTAGATGTAAGGCCTGTCCCATCATATATCCTCCCACCACCACCTACTCCAGTTTGGTCACAGTCACCACATATCCCATCAAAGGCAGGGCTACCTGTGAAACGTCATTTGATGTACAAGCTAAGCTGCCCCACTGTGCTGCATTCTATGTGGGCATGACAACCAATACAAGCTGTCTGTCTGCATGAGTGGCCACCAACAAACTGTGACTAAGAAACAGCTGGGCCACCCCATTCCCGAGCACGCCACCCAACACAATATTCTTCACTTCAGTGACTGCTTTACACAGCCTATGCCTTCTGGGTCCTTCCCCTCAACACCAGCTTTTCTGAATTGCACAGGTGGGAACTTGCACTACAATATATCCTACGTTCCTGTAACCCTCCTCGCCTCTTTAGTCATTGTCCTTACCCACCCAGTCCACCAATACACACACAGTCTTTTTACCTCTCTTCTAATGTCTACTAATCTCCCCCCCCCCCCTCCCCCTCCTCAACCTCCCCACCTCTGCCCTCTGTCTAACCTCCCGACTACACTTAGCTGCCCTACCCCGTCTCCAACTTACCTTTGTATGCTCCCGCAAGTGGCACTTTACTGTTCCTCATGCCTAACCTGCTATTCCTCCCGCTCCCCACCCCCAGCCTCCTCATCACCCCCACCACCTAGTTGTGTCTCCCATAAAGTGTGGGAGTATGGGAAGTGTTTGGTGATATGAACTGGGAGAGGAAAGATTCAATGTTGAGATTTGATTGGTTTTGTTAGGAGCTATTGGTGGCAAAAATTGTTCCATTGTAGAGCTATATTTTCCACACAGCATTTTATGTGGACATGACCACCAACTGGCTGCCTTCCCAAATGAATCGCTACTGTCAATCTGTGGCCAAGAGATGAGGTAACCATTCAATGGCACAATGTGCTGCTGACTGCAGTGTGCTGGATTTCAATGGCTGCTTCACAATCCATGCAATCTGGAGCCTTCCACCCAACACCAGCTTCTCTGAATTATGTAGTTGGGAATGGTCCTGTCATTACATCCTATGATTGTGAAATCCTCCTGGCTTCAATATCTGCTGATCCCTACTCCAAAACTCGCTTACACTCATCATGCACCCATATGCTCTCTTCCCCCAAATGCCTACTTCTCAAACTCCCTCACACAAACTACAACCACCATGTCACCTTGCACAGTTTACAACTCTCTCTGCCTGCAGTAAAATGAATCCACTGGTGCTGTGCCGCATCCTAGCTTTGCTGCATCCTATCCTGCACACATGCTGCCTCTCCCTCACAGTCATCAACCACCCTTACCCAACCTTCCATCCCGCTCATCACTTTCTTTTTCATGTCACCTACTTCACTGCCACAACCCAGTCGAGCTGCAGTGCTAGCACAGTGCAGCCAGCATGGACAAACAATGTAGCCACATAGGTGTACGTATGTGCTTATATGTATGTGTGTACTCTCTAGCTCTGAAAAATGATTTGTCCGCATGTTAGTTGTCAGTCTCAATTATATACTTTTTGATAACTCAGTTCATAAATTATTTAGTGAGTTGTTATTCTTACTCTTTAAACTAAAAGTTTGGTAGTGAAATAATAAAAACCACCACCACCACCACCACCACATCATAGTAATCGGTATCAACATCCATTGCTGAACAGAGGTTTCCTCTATAACACTCCACATATTACATTCTTCATCAGTATGTATCCATTTCGGTCCTATATTTGTTTTTCTGACGTCATTACTCAACACCATTGTTGTTAGACTTCGTAGGTAAACATTTTTATTTTAGATGAAATCAAATAATTTATTGTTATCACGTTTTATATATGCTGCTTCGTATACAGACTGGTAAAATATTGTGCATTAAGTAATACGTGAAATGAATGAAGCCAAAGAGTGTGAAGTGCAAACCAGGCCAGGAAGCTGCTCTATGTTTATGAATATCTTTACACATGTCACATGTGGCACTCCTGTGCTCTCCACAGTTATTTAATCACCTTGTAGACTGTATTTTCTAGATGACCATAAAAGAAAAAGTGTACACCTGAAAAGCATTGCCTCTTCCACCCACCAATTTGAAAATAAATTGTCCTTTCATATCTTACTATTGGAGGATTTTTTATAGGTAGGGTGTATATGACTGACATCTGTACAAAAGTACATTTACTATAGCAAAACTGAAATATTTATTAAGAAAGGCTATAATTATCTTCTTTCAAAGTTTCTTCAACAAAGAAACAAGAATTAAACAGGGGTTATTCAGCTATGCTACACTACACATCCAAACTTGGCTGTCATCAACAGCACAATTGATGAAGTAAGTACAGATTTTCCATTGGCCAGTAATGCATATTTCACAAATTTATGTTCCCACGATATATGAACACAGTTTATCAGTGAACAATATTTTCTGCGCAAAATTATCTTGCAGGAGAAACAGTATGCATGATGACAAAAATTACTGCTAAGTATCTCTTGACTTGGTGAAAGATGGAATGAGTATGAAGAATATGCAAAATAATTTTTAATAGCTAGGAGACATGATTGGCTGATAGTACTTACTTCGAGAATGTGAAATTCCAGGTACTGTTGATAGGTAGTAGGGAAAAACTATGCCTGGCTTTCAGAACGTATGTATTACTTCTGTGTGGATGAAAAAGGGATTTGTTGAAAAAGAAGAGCAGGTCATACAGACTTCATGTTGAGAAGGGATCTATATAATGAAATGCTACAATTGGAACACACTGAAGCGCCAATGAAACTGGTATAGGTATGCATATTAAATAGAGGGATATGTAAACAGGCAGAACACAGCTCTGTGATTGGCAACACCTATATAAGACAAGTGTCTAACGCAGTTGTTAGATCAGTTACTGCTGCTACAATGGCAGGTTATCAAGATTTAAATGAGTTTGAACGTTGTGTTATAGTCAGCACGCGAGTAATGAGACACATCATCTCAGAGGTAGCAATGAAGTGGGGATTTTCATGTACGACCATTTCACGAGTGTACCGTGAATATCAGGAATCCAGTAAAACATCATATCTCAAACATCACTGTGGCTGGAAAAAGATCCTGCAAGAATGGGACCAACAAAGACTGAAGAGAATAGTTCAACATGACAGAAGTGCCACCCTTCTGCAGATTGCTGCAGATTTCAATGTTGGGCCTTCAACAAGTGTCAGCGAGTGAACCATTCAACGAAATGATGTCGATATGGGGTTTCGAAGCCGAAAGCTGACTAATGTACCCTTGATGACTGCACAAAAAAAAGCTTTACGCCTCACCTTGACCTGTCAAAACTGACATCGGACTGTTGATGACTGAAACAGTTTGCGTGGTTGGAAAAGTCTCGTTCCAAATTGTATCGAGCGGATAGACGTGTACGGTTATGGAGACATCTAAATCCATGAACCCTGCATGTCACCAGGGGACTGTTAAAGCTGGTGGAGACACTATAATGGTGTGGGGTGTTTGCAGTTCAAATGATTACGGGACCACTGATATGTCTAGATAAGATTCTGACAGATGACATCCATTCATATCCGTTTTGCATTCCAATGGACTTGGGCAAGTCTAACAAGACAATGTGACACACCACACGTCCAGAATTGCTACAGAGTCGCTCCAGGAATAATCTTCTGAGTTTAAACACTACTGCTGGTCACCAAATTCCCCATACATGAACATTATTGAGCATATCTGGGATGCCTTGCAACATGCTGTTCAGAAGAGATCTCCACCCCTTCATACTCTTGTGGATTTATGGGCAGCCCTGCAGGATTCATGGTGTCGATTCCCTCCAGCACTACTTCAGACATTAGTAGAGTCCATGGCACTTTGTGTTGTAGCACTTATGCATGCGGGAACCCTACATGATATTGGGCAGGTGTACCAGTCTCTTTGTATAGGGATGCGCGCGCGCGCCCACACACACACACACACACACACACACACACACACACACACACACACACACACACACACGTTTGCACTTCAAGCAACCAGTGACGAAAGGAAAAGAAAGGTTCAGGAGTGTATTAAAATTCAGAATGAAAGGCTGTCAGTGATAAGAATCACTGATGACATTGCTATCATTTGTGAAAATGAAGACGACTTGCAGAAGACTTGCAGGGCTTGTTGAATGGAGTGAATAGTCTAATGACCACACGCTAAATTGAGAGTAAACCACAGAAAGATCAACGTAATGAGGAATATAAGAGATGAGATTAATGATAAACATATCAGCAAAACTGCGAATATGAAGTAGACAAAGTGAAGGAATTATGATACCTTGGAAGCAAAATAATGTATGGCAGACAAAGCGAGGACTACATCAAAACTGATTAGCACTGGCAAAGAGGGTGTTCCTGGCCAAAAGACATCTACTAGTATAAAACATTAGCTTTAATTTGAGAAAGAAAATTCTTAGAGTGTAACTTTGAGCTCAACATTGTATGGAAGTGAATCGTGGACTGTGGGTTAGCTAGAAGAGAAGAGAACCAAAGTATTTGGGATGTGGTGCTATAGAAGGATGTTGAAAATTGGTGGACTGATATGAAGTGAGGAGGTTCTCCATAGAATTGGTGAGGAGAGGAATATGGGGAAACATTAACAAGAATATGTGCCAGTTGGTTGGGCATGTGTCAAGACACAAAAGGAGTAACTTCCTTGGTACCTGAGGAAGTGTAGAGGGTAAAAACTGTAAGGGAAAGGAGAGATTGGAATATATCCAACAAATACCTGAGGACATTGAATGCAGGTGCCACTCTGAGGTGAAGGGGTTGGCACAGGGGAGGAGTTTGTGGCAGGCCGCATCAAATCACTCAGAAGACTAACCAAAAATAAAATAAAATAAATACTGTTCATTAAGTTATTTATTCTACTTATGTAATCTTCAGCAGTCTTCTGTATCGTTACACTTCAAAAGCTTCTAACCTTTTCTTGTCTGAAATATTTATCATCCACATTTCACTTCGATACATTGCTGCACTCCAGCAAATACCTTCAGCGAAGACCTCATAACTCTTTAAAGTTAGCTTTTGGCCAACAAAGGTGTTTGTCAGAAATAAACACACACACACACACACACACACACACACACACACACACACAAAATGCAACTCTCACACACATGACCACCGTTTCTGGCAGCTGGAGCCAGACTAAGAGCCTCAGTTTATTGTGGGAGAGGCAACAAGGCGGGGGGGGGGGGGGGGGTATAGCAGGTTAGGGGTGAGGAACGGTAAAGTGGTGCTGGGAGCATGCAGGGACAAGGTGGAAAGCAAGGCAGCTAGGTGCAGTCGCGAGGTTAGGTGGATGGAGGGTGGGAGCAGAAAAGAAGTAAAAAGACTGGGTGCATCAATGGATTGAGAGCTGTGTAATGATAGGGGAGCTATATGGGTAAGGACAATGATTAACCAAGATTGAGACCAGGAGGGTTACAAGAACATAGGATATATTGCAGGGAAAGTTCCCACTTACCATATTCAGAAAAGCTGGTGTTGGTGGGAAGGATCCAGATGGCACTGGCTGTGGAAGCAATCATTGAAATGAAGGACATTGTGTTAGGCGGCATGTCAGCAACAGAGTGGTTTAGTTGTTTCTTGGCTACTGTTTGTCGGTGACCATTCATTCAGACAGACAGCTTGTTGGTTATCCTGCCCACAGTAGAATGCAGCAGAGTGGTTACAGCTTAACTTGTAGATCACATGATTGGTTTCACAGATAGCCTTGCCTTTGATGAGATAGGTGATGTTTGTGACCAGACTGGAGTATGGGTGGTGGGAGGCTGTATGGGACAGTACTGGGATTCATCCTGGATTTTCCATTGTTTAAATTTAAATTAGATGTTGACATCTTTAATGCTTCTACTGCAGCTGCCAGTCTCCATTTTATTACTTTTAGGGTCTCATTTCTTAATCAAATTACTTCAGCATTGCCTGCTTTAATTATTATGTATTCCATTACCCTTGTTTTACTTTTTGTGATGTTTACCTTACAACCTTTTTCCAAATTATCTATTCCGTTCAGCTGATCTTCCAAGTCCTTTGCCACCTCTGACAATGTTTTTATTACTTCACTTCACTTTACAAATTTCTCTTTGATTTCTTTTACTGCTTACTCAGTATTCAAATGGAATAACATGCAGGATAGGCTACAACTGCATGTCACCTTTCTCAACTACTGCTTGCCTGTCGTCCTTTGACTCTTGTAACAGTAGCCTGGGTTCTGCAGAAGCTGTAGGTAACCTTTCAGCATGCCGTATTTTATCCCTGCTACCTTCGCAATTTTAAAGAGTGTGTTCCATTCAGTATTATTTAAATTTACAAGTACTGCAAGTTTGAGTTTTTACCTTTCGTCAGTTTATCATCTAAGACGTGTTGAAGCGCATACATTCTCCCAGTTACTATTCAACCATTCCACATTATATGGTAGGCTCTCAACACAAATTCTTACTACCCACAACACCTAAAAGGAAACAGCTGACACAATCACGGAACCACTCGCACTCAAAGGTTGTTCAAAGTTGTTTCTCGCTAAACTGTAGGTTTTATCTTGCTGTATTGTATTTGTTATGGAACAAACAGTTAATAATTCCAACCACAGAAAATGTTTTCATTCATGGGAGGGCTTTTCCAGTCATCTTAGGAGTTCCTATGGCATTGCATATATTTCCAGAATGAGATTTTCACTCTGCAGCAGAGTGTGCGCTGATATGAAACTTCCTGGCAGATTAAAACTGTGTGCCCGACCGAGACTCAAGTCTCGGTCGGGCACACAGTTTTAATCTGCCAGGAAGTTTCATTGCATATATTCATTTTCCCTACTGTGCCATTCGGTTTAATCGATGTATGTTGCGTGAAACAAATTATCTGACATATGATTCTACAGATTTAAATGCAAATGTTTGCTGGAAGACCCAGTTTAATCCAAGCATTAGTTGGACTAATGCTTGTACATCCCTGAGTTAGATTGAACATAATTATAACGACACACATTCCAATCTGCATGATTACTTATAACACACTGATAATAGTGGCACTGTCAGTTGAAATCTAGATCTGCAATGCAATAAAAAGACAGATGACATTACAACCAGTGCTGATCCTCTTTCTGTCCTGGCTTACATCACAGTTGTGGGGGCAATTGTTCCCATGGAATTGAACATGATGAAGTTTCTACTTTGGTATCAAGTGTATGACCTTCATGAATTTTTTTTAAACAGTCATACATTTCTCGGAAGACAAAAATGATAGAATTGTAATAAAAAACACAGATTTCCCACAAAACAAAAACATGATTCATCCATATGCTCTGTTTGTTCCTATTAATTCTCGCCTAGCTATTAGCGAGTTTTGCAGATGTTGCTGTAACTCTTGCACTGTCATGGTATTCCACTTTCCTTTGCATACGGTTAGGATTAACTGTCTGACTATTGGAATAGCTTTCAAAAAATAGGTGTAGTTTTCAGTTGAGATTTCATGTGTTACCAATTTAAAAGGCTCCAGTGCACTTACACAGTCATTCAAAATTCACCAGTCATCAGCTGTGAGGTTCTGAATACCTGAATACACAGATGATAAACAGGCTGCAATGCATTCCTTTTCCTCCAGTAGGCATTGTAGCATATGAAACATACTGTTCCGTCTGGGTTTTGTTTCCTGAATTAATTTGTATACAGGTTTTTCATTAGATCCTTCATCTTAAGGAGTTTTTCATTAACATAGCTAATTGTTTTAAAATAACTGGCCTTTTCCCTCATAACGTGGAGCTCACTGTTGCTGTTCAAAGAACTTTTCACAGCAAAGTTGACGGTGTGTACTAAACAGGAAATCTATTGCATATATATATATGCTGTCACTGTGAATAATCTGTGTGTTTAATAATATCATGTTATTGGCATTGTCAGTTGTGATGCTTACATTTTTGTTTTTGGTGTACCATTTTGGAATCACATTATCTAATGCTTGACTAATATTTAGCACTATCTGTTTTTCTGGGAAACAGAATGTCTCAAGAGCTAAAGCTTTCAGGTGTCAGTCACTGTTAACGAAGTGACCCGTTACAGCCATATGTGCCTCACAGTTCAGTGAGACCCAAATATTGGTCAGTAAAGAAACACAGGTAGAATATTTCATTTCCAAGTGTCTAGCCTCTTGTTCTGTATGGCTATTTCCTTAGGTCATGTAGCACATTTTTTGGTATTGAGTATTTTGGGTCCAGCAGTGCAACAAAACATTGAAAACCAGTGTCCTGTATTACAGAGAGAAGTTTAAAATCATCTGTTATCATGGCCTCTGGTGCTATATCTAGATCCTGTTGTCATTTGGTCCCCCCTTTGAAGTGAAACAAAAGATGTAGAGCACTGCTCCAGCAAGGAGATAAATTTTGCTCAAAAACTAGTCCAATAAAATTACATATCGTACCGCACTGAAGCGTCGAAAGTTGTGATTTTGGAGTTGCTTGTTATCAGTCTGGTTTAAAAATCCAACTTCAGCAGTTGCTGCAGGCACTGTCCAACCTTTCATGTGGAGTTCCCTTGTTATGTGATTTGGATGAATAATGTACATACCTGCGTATTTTGTCTGACTCACATTATTAGAAGAATGAGCATCTTTACCCATGGACATTGGTGTTCATTTGCTCGGTAAATTGTGAAATTTAAGATGTCTGGTCATGCCTGTTGTAGTTTTTGAAATGTTACAGAGCTTTTTAGAACAAACGTTGCCATAAATATTATCTCCATCCTATGTAAAATAATAGTGGCTCCACGACTTTAGTTTTTGTGTAGCCTTACTTATTTGTCCCACAACTTTATTCAAACGAAACCTGAGACATTCGAGTCATGAGCACAGCGAGCTGCGAGTGTGTTTGTGTAGTATCAGCATTCACTTCAAATAACAACCCTGGCACTTGTTGTCAGCACAACAACATGCACTGCTGTGCCATTTCTCATTAGATTCTTAAAAATTGCTTGAGAAGTAGAAGCTCAAGGAACTCTGTGTGCTGAAGTCACCATTCCATCCTTACTCTGAGGATTGAAGGTATTGCAATAATGAATTTCGCAGTATACTGTCCAGTTGAGGGAGGAAATTGATGTATCTAAAAGGGCAGTCATAGAAACAAGATAGTAAAATATCTGTATAAGGTAGGTACCGGTGACTGAAACCTCGGATAACAATACAAACTTTAATTTATCAACAAAAGAAGGAAATACAAAAAGTTCATGGAAAGAAGGGAATAAAGTAATATAACTCACTTAGGAATTAAATCAATAGGAAACACAGGGGAAGCTAAAGAAAAAAAATAGCTTCAAGAAAAATGTGAACAAATTGCAAAGGAAGTGGTTGTCGGAAGGTTAAATTTAGCGTAAAGAAAGGCCAGATAACTTTCAGAGAAGTTAAAAGCATAAATGGCTACACTGAATACAAATGGAATTCCACTGTTAAATGGAGAGGAGAGGTTGTAGAGGTGAAAAAGAGTATATTAAAGGCCTCTATGATGGGGAGAGGAATCACCTATTGACATGAGAGAAGAAAAATTGAATGTCAATTTGAAAGACATAAAGGTTGACAGAGCTTTGTAGAACTTACTATTAAACAAAACAGAAGGGATAGACAGATATCAATGATAAGACTCATTGATGACATTGCCATCTTCAGTGAAATGGGAGAAGAATTACATGATGTGTTGAGTGAAATGAACAGTCTAATGAGCAAATGCTATAGATTGAGAGTAAACTGAAGAAATACAGAAGTAAGGAGGAGCAGCAGAAATGAGATTAGCAATAAACTTAACATGAGAATTGGGGCACGGAAGTACCTCTTTGCCTGTTGTCTTAGAAGCAAAATAATAGGCAAGATGTACTGCAAGAATCTTAGAAGCAGACTAGTATAGGCAAAGAACATTCTTTGCTAAAAGAAGCCTAAAAGTATCAAACATTGGCCTGTATTTGAGGAATAAATTTCTGAAAATATATGATCGTGAATAATGGACTGTGTAAAAACCAGAGAAAAAGAATGGAAGCATTTAAGATGTGGTGTTACAGAAAAATGGTGAAAAATGAGTGGACTGATCAGATAAGAAATGAGGAGGTTCTCTGCTTAGTCATGGAGGATGATATTTGTGGAAAACAGTAACAAGGAGAAGGAACAGGGTGATAGGACATATGCAGATACATCAGGGAGTAGTTTCCATGGTACTATCAGCAGTCATAGAAGCCAAAAATTGTAATGTAAGACAAAGATAGGAATATATATATAAAGGAAATTTTGCGTGTTTATTTACAATAAAAGGAAAACCTTCTTTGGCTATTAATCACAGTGACAGAAAAAAATTATACTTTACAGAGAATGTGAGCTCACAGTCAGCAAATATTCATGTGTACCTGGAAGAATCCTGGAGATACTAAAAGGTATCAGATAGATTATATAATGGTAAGACAGAGATTTAGGAACCAGGTTTTAAATTGTAAGACATTTCCAGGGGCAGATGTGTATTCTGACCACAATCTATTGGTTATGAACTGCAGATTGAAACTGAAGAAACTGCAAAAAGGTGGGAATTTAAGGAGATGGGACCTGGATAAACTGATTAAACCAGAGGTTTACAGAGTTTCAGGGAGAGCATAAGGGAACAATTGACAGGAATGGGGGAAAGAAATACAGTAGAAGAAGAATGGGTAGCTCTGAGGGATGAAGTAGTGAAGGCAGCAGAGGATCAAGTAGGTAAAAAGACGAGGGCTAATAGAAATCCTTGGGTAACAGAAGAAATATTGAATTTAATTGATGAAAGGAGAAAATATAAAAATGCAGTAAATGAAGCAGGCAAAAAGGAATACAAACGACTCAAAAATGAAATCGACAGGAAGTGCAAAATGGCTAAGCAGGGATGGCTAGAGGACAAATGTAAGGATGTAGAGGCTTGTCTCACTAGGGGTAAGATAGATACTGCCTACAGGAAAATTAAAGAGACCTTTGGAGAGAAGAGAACCACTTGTATGAATATCAAGAGCTCAGATGGCAACCCAGTTCTAAGCAAAGAAGGGAAGGCAGAAAGGTGGAAGGAGTATATAGAGGGTTTATACAAGGGCGAAGTACTTGAGGACAATATTATGGAAATGGAAGAGGATGTAGATGAAGACAAAATGGGAGATAAGATACTGCGTGAAGAGTTTGACAGAGCACTGAAAGACCTGAGTCAAAACAAGGCCCCGGGAGTAGACAACATTCCATTAGAACTACTGATGGCCTTGGGAGAGCCAGTCATGACAAAACTCTACCATCTGGTGAGGAAGATGTATGAGACAGGCGAAATACCCTCAGACTTCAAGAAGAATAGAATAATTCCAATCCCAAAAAAAGCAGGTGTTGACAGATGTGAAAATTACCGAACTATCAGTTTAATAAGTCACAGTTGCAAAATACTAACGCGAATTCTTTACAGACGAATGGAAAAACTGGTAGAAGCGGACCTCAGGGAAGATCAGTTTGGATTCCGTAGAAATGTTGGAACACGTGAGGCAATACTAACCTTACGACTTATCTTAGAAGAAAGATTAAGAAAAGGCAAACCTACGTTTCTAGCATTTGTAGACTTAGAGAAAGCTTTTGACAATGTTAACTGGAATACTCTCTTTCAAATTCTGAAGGTGGCAGGGGTAAAATACAGGGAGCGAAAGGTTATTTACCATTTGTACAGAAACCAGATGACAGTTGTAAGAGTCGAGGGGCATGAAATGGAAGCAGTGGTTGGGAAAGGAGTGAGACAGGGTTGTAGCCTATCCCCGATGTTATTCAATCTGTATATTGAGCAAGCAGTAAAGGAAACAAAAGAAAAATTCGGAGTAGGCATTAAAATTCATGGAGAAGAAGTAAAAACTTTGACAGAATTACAATGTCATCGGCGAACCTCAGAGACAGCAAAGGACTTGGAAGAGCTGTTGAACGGAATGGACAGTGTCTTGAAAGGAGGATATAAGATGAACATCAACAAAAGCAAAACGAGGATAATGGAATGTAGTCAAATGAAATCGGGTGATGCTGAGGGGATTAGATTAGGAAATGAGACACTTAAAGTAGTAAAGGAGTTTTGCTATTTAGGGAGTAAAATAACTGATGATGGTCGAAGTAGAGAGGATATAAAATGTAGACTGGCAATGGCAAGGAAATCGTTTCTGAAGAAGAGAAATTTGTTAACATCGAGTATAAATTTAAGTGTCAGGAAGTCGTTTCTGAAAGTATTTGTATGGAGTGTAGCCATGTATGGAAGTGAAACATGGACGATAACTAGTGTGGACAAGAAGAGAATAGAAGCTTTCGAAATGTGGTGCTAGAGAAGAATGCTGAAGATAAGGTGGGTAGATCACGTAACTAATGAGGAGGTATTGAATAGGATTGGGGAGAAGAGAAGTTTGTGGCACAACTTGACTAGAAGAAGGGATCGGTTGGTAGGACATGTTGTGAGGCATCAAGGGATTACAAATTTGGCATTGGAGGGCAGCTTGGAGGGTAAAAATCATAGAGGGAGACCAAGAGATGAATACGCTAAGCAGATTCAGAAGGATGTAGGTTGCAGTAGGTACTGGGAGATGAAGAAGCTTGCACAGGATAGAGTAGCATGGAGAGCTGCATCAAACCAGTCTCAGGACTGAAGACCACCACCACCACAACAACAACAACAACAACAACAATTCCATAATTTCATGAGGTACGGGGAAGAAGTACAGTGATATGTGTTCTAATATCTGATACCCCCATCAGAATGCAAAACAATTTCATTGGCACAATAGAGCTGTTTTTCATACATTTTGTACATTGTACAGGAAAAGTAATCTGTACTGTCATGAATAAAAACACATAAGAGAACTCAGTGCCTCAGTAGCAAATGGGTGAAGTAATAAAGCAATAAGAATGAAACAGTTTATATTAGTAGTGGTTGAAAGGGGAAGATTATTTTAATGACATGCATATTCATTTGAAGCAAGGATGTGGAATAAGTCAAAGAATGTACAAATGTAAATTACATAAAATATTTAACAAGGGAAAGTGCAGTTAATTTAAAGAGTTGTAGGGAAAATAAAAACATCAAACCAGAACAAAACAGAAGCAAAGTGGGACAAAAGAAGACATACAAGTATGAGCACATGTTGTAAGTAAAACAGTAAATAAAACAAAATATTGAAAATATGCACATAAAAAGTTTTATCAAGTAAATGCATCTTTATTTTGTTTTTAAGTAATGCATTGTTTGTAAGTAGATTTCTGATGTTATTCAGCAATGAATTAAATTTTTTAATACTGGAATGCTTCACACCTTTCTGTACCAAAGTTTTAGGTTTTTGAAAACCATTATCATGCGTCTTATATTGTGATCACAATACATCTTACGTCGTCATCGGGAGATACAAAACTGGCATTCTGCAGATTGGAGAGTGGAATGTTAGAGCACTTAATCAGGTAGGTAGGTAGGTTAGAAAATTTAGAAAGGGAAAGGGCTAGCTCAAGGTTACATATAGTGAGAGCTAGTGAATTTTGGTGGTGGGAGGAACAGGTGAATACGGGGTTATAGCCACAAAATCAAATACGGGTGATGCAGGGGTGGGTTTAATAATTAATAAGAAAATAGGAATGTGGTAAGCTACTATGAACAGCACAGTGAATGCATTATCATAGGCAAGGTAGACATAAAGCCCAAACCTAACACAGAAGTACACGTTTACAGGCTAACTAGCTCCACAGGTGATGAAGAGATTGAAGAAATGTATGATGAGATAAAATAAATTATTCAGGTAGTTAAAGGAGGTGAAAATTTAATTGTAATGGGAGAATGGAACTCAATATTAGGAAAAGGAAGACAAAGATAAATAGTAGGTGAATATGTACTCGGAGAAAGGAATGAAAGAGAAAGTGGCCTAGTAGAATTTAGCACAGACCGAATTGTAAACAAGGTTGTATATGTGGAAGAGGCCTGGAGACTACAGAAGCTTTCAGATTGATTATGTAACAGTAAGACAGAGTATTAGGAAGCAGATTTTAAATTTTGACATTTCCATGGCAGATTGGCACTCTGACCACAATTTATTGGTTATAGACTGTAGATTGAAACTGAAGAAATTGGAAAAAGATGGGAAATTAAGGAGGTGGGACCTGGATAAGTTGAAATAACCAGAGGTTGTTGAGATTTTCAGAGGAAGTGTTATGGATCTATTTACTAGGACAGTAGAAAGGAATTCAGCAGAAGACAAATGGGTAGCTTGAATAGATGAAATAGTGAAGGCAGCAGAGGAACAGGTAGGTAATAATATAAGGCGTAGTAGAAATCATTGGATAACACAAGAGATATTGAATTTAATTGATGAGAAGAGAAAATATAAAGCTATATCAAATGAAGCAAGTGAAAGAGAATAAAAATATTTAAAATATGAGATTGACAGGAAGTGCAAAATTGCAAAGCAAGGCTGGATGGAGGACAAATGTAAGGATTTAGAAGCACATTTCACAAGGGGGTAGGTAGATACCGTGTACAGGAAAACAAAGAGGCCTTTGGAGAAAAGGGAAGCAGCTGTATCAATATCAAAAGCTCAGATGGGAAACTGGTACTAACAAAAGAAGGGCAAGCTGAAAGGTGGAAGGAGTATATAGAGGATCTATCCAAGGGAGATAAACTAGAAGGCAAGGTTTTAGAAAGAGTAGAGGGACACAAAAGGGAAGCAGTGGTTGAGAATGAAGTGAGACAGTGTTGTAACCTATCGTTGTTGTTCAATCTGTATACCGAGCAAGCAGTAATGGAAACAAAAATTTGGAGTAAGAATAAAAGTCCAGGAAAAAGAAATAAAAACTCTATGAGGTTTGCTGATGACATTGTAATTCTGTCAGATACAACAAAGGACTTGGAATAGCAGTTGAATGGAATGAGTAGTGTCTTGAAAGGATGATATAGGATGAACATCAAAAAAATCAAATTGAAGATTATAGAATGTAGTCAAATTAAATCAGGTGATGATGAGGGAATTACATTAGGAAATGGGACACTTAAAGCAGTAGATGAGTTTTGCTATTTGGGCAGCAAAATAACTGATGATGGTTGAAGTAGAGAGGATATAAAATGTAGACTGGCAATGGCAGAGAAAGTGTTGCTGAAGAAGAAGACTTTGTTAACATCAAGTATGTAGATTTAAGGCTCAGGAAGTCTTTTTCTGAAAGTGTTTGTATGGAGTGTAGCCATGTATAGAAGTGAAACATGGATGATAAACGGTTTAGACAGAAAGAGAATAGAAAATTTTGAAATGTGGTGCTATAGAAAGATGCTGAAGATTAGATGGGTAGATCATATGAATAATGAGGTGGTACTGAATAGAATTAGGGAGAAAAGAAATTTGTGGCACAACCTGACTAGAAGAAGGGGTTGTTTCGTAGGACACATTCTGAGACATCAAAGGATCACCAATTTAGTAATGGAGGGAAGCATGTAGGGTACAAATGGTCAAGGGAGACCAAGAGACGAATGCAGTAAGTAGCTTTGGAATGATATAGATTGCAATAGTTATTTGGAGATGAAGAGGCTGGCATAGGGTAGAGTAGCGTAGATAGCTGCATTAAACCAGTCTTAGGACTGAGACCACCATCACAACAACAATACATCTTATTATTTCATAGTGCTTCAGCTTATAGTGCAACAAATACGAGAGTGCATCAAATGAAAACCTTAAATATTTTTTTAAAAATATTATTTACTGTGCAGAAGTGGTACAAAGCTGTATAGCTTTTCAACATAATCTCCTCAACGCTCAATGCAAGTCCTCCAGCACTTACAAAGAGCATAAATTCCTTTAGAAAAAAATTCTTTTGATAGTCCGCACAACCACTTGTGTACCGCGTGGCGTACCTCTTTATCAGAACAGAACTTCTTTCCTCCCATTGCATCTTTGAGTATTCCAGGCATATGGAAATCACTTGGGGAAGGTCTGGTGAGTATGGTGGATGAGGAAGACACGCAAAATGCAGGTCTGTAATTGTTGCAACTGTTCTACGGGCAGTGTGGGTCCTTGCATTGTCATGTTGCAAAAGGACACCTGCTGCTGACAGCAATCCACGTCTCTTTGATTTGATTGCAGGCCGCAGATAATTTTTTAGGAGATCTGTGTGTGATGCACTGGTGACAGTGGTCCCTCTAAACATGTAATGCTCCAAAATGATGCCTTTTTCTTCCCAAAAGAGTGTCAGCATAACCTTCCCTGCTGATCGTTCTGCTCGAAACTTCTTTGGGTTTGGTGATGAGGAATGCTTGCTTGCTCTCTTCGTTTCTGGTTGGTGGAAGTGAACCCAGGTTTCGTCCCCAGTAATGATTCTTGTAAGGAAGCAATCACCTTCTCGTTCAAAGCGCCGAAGAAGTGCTTCACAAGCATCAACTCGTCATTCTCTCATTTCAGGAGTCAGCTGCTGTGACACCCATCTTTCAGACACCTTGTGAAACTGGAGCACATCATGCACAATGTGGTGTGCTGACTCACGTCTAATCTGTAAACATGCTGCAATGTCATTCAGTGTCATTTGGCAGTTTTCCTTCACTATGGCTTCAACTGCTGCAATGTTCTGTGGAGTCGCAACTTGTTGTGCCTTGACGAGGAGCATCTTCCATTGAAGTCACACCATTTGCGAACTTCCTACTCCATTTGTAGACTTGCTGCTGTGACAAACATGCATCACCGTACTGAACCTTCATTCGTCGATGAATTTCAATAGGTTTCACACCTTCACTACACAAAAACCGAATAACAGAATGTTGTTCTTCCCTGGTGCAAGTCGCAAGTGGGGCGGCCGTCTTTATACTGATACTGCGATGGTATGTGTGCATCTGCACTATGCTGCCACCTACAGGCCATGTGTGCATCTGCACTATGCTGCCACCTACAGGCCATTCTGCACGCTGTTTGTAGCACACTTACCAACTTACAGGATAACGGCGCGAAATTTAAATTTTCCATTACAAATTTAAGGTTTTCATTTGACTCGCTCTCGTATATTTTGGAGCTGTAGTTAGTGTCACAAGCTTCTTAAAATGATTACATCAGAGATTTCTGGGGAACTCTACGTATAACTCAGATGAGAGAGAGAGGGAGTGGGGGGGGGGGGGGCTTGTGTGTAATGGTTTTGCCTACATATTATAGTTATCAGTATTCTAAAAATATCTTTCTTCCTTCCCCATTTGTATCCTCTCTGCAAAGAAAAATAATACCTGCCCTTGCATATCTATTTTCAATTGCAGCTGAGAATCCAGACAGCTTCTTTATTCGAAGCACAACATGGTACAATGTTTCTGCCATTGCTAGACACCCATTTCACTGAAATATGCTATATATAAAATCAAACAATTCAGTAAATGCTCAGGTGCAGTCTCTGTGGGAAGGGATGATTACATTTATGGAGGTTGCCTTGCTGTAATCGTGTCAAGACTGAATATGAAACAAGTCTTACATTTATGAAAGTAATAACTTTCTTAATGTCAATCAGTACATTGAACTGATCAGAAAGATTTCATTGTATCAGTCTGAATATTTGTGTGCATACAGGAAATGGTGACGGGAGCTCAGTGGAGGATGAGAAAGCACACCATGGGAGTGCAACTCTACCTGGTGGATGCAGTTTAACATCCACACATGCCTCATCATTGCGGTTTCCGTCAGATGAAAATTCAGAGTGCAGCTCTGTGACCAGTGAGAGCTTACCTGCAGGAGGTGGCCACCAGTTGCCACAGTCTCCTCCTCCCCATCAGCCTGCAGCACACCACACTCCTCAGGTTTCATTTTCTAATCTGGAATCTATCCTACAAGAGCTACATGAGCGTGGCGAAGACTGTGAGCGGCTTCGTGAAGAGCTGGAAACATTGAAGGTATTTTTGTCATCATTTTTCTCTCTCCACTAACCACAAATTGCTTTTTGGCTACTGAATTCCTGTAAGAATAGTTATTCTTTCAGGCTTTCTGTTATAATTGCTTGTAAGCACTAAAAGAAACTCAGTTGCATCGCAATGATGGAAAACGCATGAAATAATAAATTATTTATCAGAAAAAAAAATTAGATGTAGCTTAAATTTATGAAAGAAGTCTTATTATACAACAGCTCTGCTGTAATTTCTGCACCGCATTTTGTTTGTGTGTGACCACCAGTTTTCCAACCAAATTGATGGCCACTACCAAACTATGGTAAAGAGCAGAGTTGACCACCATTGACAGTGCAGGTTTCTCAGCACAACATATTCTGTTTCAATGGCTGCTTCACAACCTGTGCTATCTGGATTCTGGATCAGGGTGGATGACACGCCATGAAGCGTACTACGTCATCTCTTGCTGGTGGTCCAACACCAGCACTCTCTAAGCAGTCAAGGTCTAACTTCAATGTGAAGAAATATGATACCAAATAGTTCCCCTCCCTGGCCATGCCATGGGAAGAAGGCAAGGCTAAGGATAAGGATGGCAGCGAACCTTATTTGCCCCGGTACCTCATATATATGAGCTGATGGGGAATCTTAATGGGAGCATTTAGAGGACAAGTTTGGGGAGGTGGAGAGATTGTCCAAAATGCGATCCAGGTCAGTCTTGATAAAAACAGCATCCTCTGCCCAGTCAGAGGCATTACTCACCTTTGACAATCTGGGGGATGTTTCTGTTTCCATCACACCCCATAAGAGCTTAAAAATGGTCCAGGGTATTACACTACTGGACATTAAAATTCGTACACCAAGAAGAAATGCAGATGAAAAACAGGTATTCATTGGACAAATATACTAGAACTGACATGATTACATTTTCACACAATTTGAGTGCATAGATCCTGAGAAATCAGTACCCAGAACAACCAACTCTGGCCGTAATAACGGCTTTGATACGCCTGGGCACTGGGTCAAACAGAGCTTGGATGGTGTGTACAGGTACAGCTGCCCATGCAGCTTCAACACGATACCACAGTTCATCAAGAGTACTGACTGGCGTATTGTGACGAGCCAGTTGCTTGGCCACCATTGACCAGACGTTTTCAATTGGTGAGAGATCTGGAGAATTTGCTGGCCAGGGCAGCAGTCGAACATTTTCTGTATCCAGAAAGGCCCGTACAGGACCTGCAACATGCGGTCGTGCATTATCCTGCTGAAATGTAGGGTTTTGCAGGGATTGAATGAAGGGTAGAGCCACAGGTCGTAACACATCTGAAATGTAACGTCCACTGTTCAAAGTGCTGTCAATGCGAACAAGAGGTGACCGAGACGTGTAACCAATGCCACCCCATACCATCACGCCGGGTGATACGCAAGTATGGCGATGACGAATACACGCTTCCAATGTGCGCTCACCGCGACGTCGCCAAACTCGGATGCGACCATCATGATGCTGTAAAAAGAACCTGGATTCATCCGAAAAAATGACGTTTTGCCATTCGTGCACCCAGGTTCGTCGTTGAGTACCCATCGCAGGTGCTCCTGTCTGTACCATGCAGCATCAAGGGTAACCGCAGCCATGGTCTCCGAGCTGATAGTCCATGCTGCTGCAAACGTCGTGCAGATGGTTGTTGTCTTGCAAACGTCCCCATCTGTTGACTCATGGATCGAGACGTGGCTGCACAATCTGTTACTGCCATGTGGATAAGATGCCTGCCATCTTGACTACTAGTAATACAAGGCCGTTGGGATCCAGCAGGTCATTCCGTATTACCCTCCTGAACCCGCCGAATCCATATTCTGCTAACAGTCATTGGATCTCGACCCACGCGAGCAGCAATGTCATGATACGATAAACCACAATCGCAATAGCCTACAATCCGACCTTTATCAAAGTCGGAAACGTGATGGTACGCATTTCTCCTCCTTACACGAGGCATCACAACATTTCACCAGGCAAAGACAGTCAACTGCTGTTTGTGTATGAGAAATCGTTTGGAAACTTTCCTGATGTCATGACATTGTAGGTGTTGCCACTGGCGCCAACCTTGTGTGAATGCTCTGAAAAGCTAATCATTTGTATATCACAGTATCTTCTTCCTGTCTGTTAAATTTCACATCTGTAGCATGTCATCTTCGTGGTGTAGCAATTTTAATGGCCTGTAGTGTATATTCCACAGGGATATTCTTGTGCAGTCTGATGATGAGCAGTGCGCCAATTTGGAGCGGCGAGGTGTTCAATTCGTCTGGCGTGTTCAATTCGTCTGGCGTGTTCAATTCGTCTGGCGTGTTCAATTCGTCTGGCGTGTTCAATTCGTCTGGCGTGTTCAATTCGTCTGGCGTGTTCAATTCGTCTGGCGTGTTCAATTCGTCTGGCGTGTTCAATTCGTCTGGCGTGTTCAATTCGTCTGGCGTGTTCAATTCGTCTGGCATGTTCAATTCGTCTGGCGTGTTCAATTCGTCTGGCGTGTTCATTGGAGTCTGGGATAATCAGTTTGCCACCAGTGATTTCATTTTGGTGATACATTGCTTGAGAAGGTCAAGGTGATGGTCTACCGCTGTGACATCAAGCCCTATATCCCTCCCCCGATGCGGTGCTTTAAGTGCTGGAAGTTCGGCCATACGTCTTCCCGCTGTACTTCCAGCCTCACACGTTGAGATTGAAGGTGCCCATCACATCCCAATACTCCATGTGCCTCGCCTCCCATCTGTGTCAACTGCGCGGAGCATCGTTCACCTTGCTCGCCAGACTGCAGGATTTTACAGAAAGAGAGGAAAATTATGGAATAAAAGACCCTGGACTGACTGACCTACACTGAGGCTAAGAGGAAATTTGAGAGGCTACATCCTGTGCCTATGACATCATCTTATGCCACCACTACCTGAACAATAATAGCCATATCACTACCGCCAATTCCCGTCGGCTCTCAGAGCTGTAAGACTCCACCTGCCTCCTTGATGGTGGTAGGCCTATCCCTGTTGCTCCTGCACCACCTACTTTGGGAGCAACCCCCCCCCCCCCCCCCCCCAATCATCAGTGACATCGGTCCCCACTTCTCAGCTGGAAAAGTGTAAGTCTTCTTTGTCTCCTTTCGCTAGGAAGTGGTCCCTTGGGTCACTCCCTTCCCAGGTTCATACCAGTAGTAAAGCAGACACTTGCCAGTGGTTGTAGCATCTACATGTAGTTGGTCATAGTGCTTCACAGTCCTCCTCAGTCCCCGAGACTGAATCAGTGAAGCCCTCCCACCCAGAAAAACCTAAGGAGCAGCGAGAGAAACCAAAAAACAAAAAGACCCCATGCACACCATCGCTACCTACAAGCTCTGCGTCTGAGGGTTAAGTGGAGATTCTGGTGTCTGCTGAGGACCTAGATATCACTGGGTCCTCAGACACAATGGATATTGATCGCATAGATACTCAGTCAGTGGCAGCATGTGACCCTGAGGCGTAACCTGCCTCCGTGAGTGTTTCATGCCTTCCCTGCCTCACAATAACATAATCCTCCAGTAGAATTGCGGTGTCCCCCCCCCCCCCCGCCTCCACCTAGCTGAACTGTTAAGCTTTACACCTGCTTTCTGCATTGCCCTTCAGGAAACCTGGTTCCTGGCAATGCAAAGCCCTGCCCTTCACAGCTGTAAGGGATATTACAAGAACCATAGTGAATATAATAGTATCAGGTGGAGTTTGTGTCTGTCCTGAACTCAGTATGTAGTAAACCTGTGCCCCTTCAAACTCGTCTTGAAGCTGTGGCTGTAGGGATCAGGACGACACAGGAAATAACTGTCTGCAACGTATATCTTCCTCCAGATGAAGCAGTAGCCCTGAACATATTGGCTGCCCTGATTCATCAACTCCCTAAACCTTTCCTACTTTTGCAGATTTTAACACCCATAACCCCCTGTGGTTTGGTACCATGCTTACTGGCAGAGGTAGAGATGTCAAAAATTTACTGTCTCAGTTTGACCTCTGCCTCCTAAATGCTGGGGCCACCACACACTTAAGTGTCACTCATGGTACTTACTCAGCTATTTATTTATCACTCTGCAGCCCAGGACTTCTCCCATCTGTCAACCGGAGATCCCACATTGACTTGTGTGGTAGTGACCACTTCCCCATCTTCCTGTCACTCTCCTGGCATCATGCCCATGGACACCTGCCCAGATGGGCTTCAAGAAAGGCAGACTGGAATCTTTAACCTCTGCCGTCATAGTTTAATCTCCCCCACATGGTAACATCGATGTGATGGTTGAGTGAGTCGCCAGGACAATCATTTCTGCAGTGGAAAATGCAATCCTTTGTTCGTTAGGGTGCCCCCGGCGAAAGACAGTACCTTGGTGGTCGCCGGAAATTGCTGAGGCCATTAAAGATCGTAGGCGGGCTCTACAGTGACACAAGTGGCACCCTTCCATGGAGCATCTAATAGCTTTTAAACGGCGACGTGCCCGCATTCGCCAGCTTATAAAAAGACGGGAAGAGAACGCTGGGACCGGTACATCTCAAGCATTGGGTGGCATACATCACCTTCCCAAGTCTGGACGAAGATCAGCCATGTTTTTGGGTATTAGACCCCAACAGGTGTCCCTGGTGTTAACATAAATGGCATGTTATCTACCGATGCAAACACGATTGCTGAGCACTATGCTCGAGCCTCTACATCGGAGAATTATCCCCCGGCCTTAAGCACTCTCAAACAGTGGATGGAAGGGGAAGGTCCTTTGTTCACTACACACCACAGTTAACCCTCTCCCATCCAACTACAAGTGACATTTCCTCATCATCTTCAACCGGATCTGGAGCGATGGCGTCTTTCCATTGGAATGGCAGGAGAGCACCATCATTCCAGTGCTCAAACCCAGTAAAAACACGCTTGATGTGGATAGCTATCAACCCATCAGCCTCACCAACGTTCTTTGTAAGCTGCTAGAACATACGGTGAGCTGGTGGTTGTGTTGGCTCCTGGAGTCACATGGCCTACAGACTCCATCTCTGAGCGGTTTCCACCAGGGTCACTCTACCACTGATAATCTTGTGTCCCTCGAGTTCGCCATCCGCACAGCCTTTATCAGATCCAGCACCTGGTTGCCATCTTTTTTGCCCTATGAAAAGCTTACATGTTCTGGCAACATCATATCCTTGACTCATTATATGAGTGGGGTCTCCGGGACCCACTCCCAATTTTTATCCAAAATTTCCTGTCGCTCTGTACTTTCCGTGTCAAAGTTGGTGCCTCCCATAGGCGCCCCCCCCCCCCCCCCCCCCCACATCCAGGAGAATAGGGTCCCGCAGGACTCCATATTGACTGTATCTCTATTTTTAATGGCCATTAATGGTCTAGCAGCAGCTGTAGGGCCATCGGTATCACCTTCTCTGTATGCAGACAACTTCTGCATTTCGCGCTGCTCCTCTAGTACTGGTGTTGCAGAGCGGCACCTACAGGGAGCCATCCACAAGGCACAGTCATGGGCTCTAGCTCACGGCTTCCAGGTTTCAGCCGCAAAGTTGTGTGTCATGCACTTCTGTCAGCGTCATACTGTTCATCCTGAACCAGAACTTTACCTTAATGATGATCCACTCACTGTAGTGGAGACATATTGATTCTTAGGACTGGTTTTCGAAGCAGAATTGACTTGGCTCCCTCATATTCATCAGCTTAAGTGGAAGTGCTGGCATCACCTCAATGCGCTCTGCTGTCTGAGCAACACCAATTTCGGTGCAGATCGCTCTACGCTGCTGCAGCTCTACAGAGCCTTTGTTCAATTTACTATGGGAGTCTGATTTATGGTTCGGCGGTGCCCTCAGTGTTGGGTTTACTCAACCCAGTGCACCACTGTGGCGTTTGACTAGTGACGGGAGCTTTTAGGACAAATCCAGTGACCAGTGTCCTGGTGGAGGCCACAGGCATTGAACTTGCTGACAGGCTAGCCAAACATGGAAACCGCTTACGGAGATCAGCATTCCTGTAACTGACCTGCGTTCCTTATTACGCTGCAAGGTTTTTTGGGTTTGGGAGATGGAATGGCATAACAGTATGCACAGCAAACTGCATGCTATTGAGGAGACTATGAATGTGTGGAAGTCCTCCACGAGTGCCTCTCACAGGGACTATATGGTTCTCTGCCGGCTCCGTGTTGGCCACTCTTGGGTCTCCCACGGCTGTCTCCTGTGCCTTGAAGTCCCACCTCAGTGTCGGTGTGACGCCCGGTTGACAGTGGCCCATATTCTGTTGCGCTGTCCTACTTATGGCTGCTGTGCGACAAAATCTTCGGTTACCGGACTCGTTGCCATTAATTTTAGCTGACAGCGTCTCATCGGCTGATCTAGTTTTATGCTTTGTTCGTGAGGGTGGGTTTTATTATTCTCTTTAAGTTTTAGTGCATATCCTTTGTCCCTCTGTGTCCTCCACCCTAGTGCTTTTAGGCTGGAGGTTTTAATGTGTTTCAGAGTGGCTGGCTTCTCCTTTTTATTCTCATGGTCAGCCAGCCATGGTAATCTGCTTTCTTGTTTTAATTTCTTCTACCTGTTTTTTGCATCTCTTTGTGGTTTTCTTGTCCTCTTTTTGTTCCTTGTAGTGTTTGTTGCCTTTCTGTTGTGCTTGTGGTTTTTCCTTACTTTCGGTATTGTGCTGTATGAGGTGTGATTGGAAAGTTTTAAGAATGGATCAGCTACTGCTTACTGGTTTGGCGGGTAGGTACACGGAGGTTAGGGAGTGTGTCATTGCCTTGTCCTTGAATGCCCTCTTGACAGGAAATTGCATTTCCTATTCAGTTCGTTGTGACAGCTGGTTGAGTGCGGGTCTGTTAGGGCTTGTTGCCAGATTCTGTCTGAGTGAAAATGGACGTAAAAATGGAGCAACAAGTTTATTTGAAATTTTGTTTTAAAACCAAGAAATCAGCTTCTGAGACTTAAGAACTATTGAAAACAGCTTTTGGAGATAATTGTATGAGCCAGTCAAATGTTTTTGTCTGGTTCAACAGATTTCAAAATGGCCATGAATCATTTGAAGATGAACCACAGTCCGCCCATCCTTCCACCTCCAAAACAAATGAAAATCTTGTGAAAGTTCACGACTTACTGCACTCTGATCGTTGACTTACAATTAGATGAACTTAATTTAAGTTTCTATGCTGTTAAGTCAATTTTAACTGAAGATCTGAACACGCTTAGAGTGTCCCTAAAATTCATTCCAAAAGTGTTCTCAAGTGACCAGAGACAATACTGACTTGAAGTGTGCCAAGAACTGATTAATCAGGCTAAAAATGACCCAGATTTGTTAAACAGGGTAATTACATGTGACGAATTGTGTATATATGGATATGATCCTGAAACTGAAGTGCAGTGTTCGCAGTGGAACACCCCAGATACACCATGACTGAAAAAAGCACGGCAAAGTTGGTCGATGGTGAAGACAATGTTGGTGATTTTTTTTTTTTTTTTTTTTTTTTTTTTTTTTTTTTTTTTTTTTTTTTTTCAATTCTACTGGTATTGTGCATCATGAATTAACAAGGAATACTACAAATGTGTCCTTGAGTGTTTGCGTGAAAAGGTGCTGAAGAAAAGACCTGCATTATAGAAAGACAGGAGTTGGGTGCTAAGCCGTGACAATGCTCAGGCTCATTGTGTCTTCTCCATTGTTGAATTTTTGACCAAATTCAAAATTCCTGTGCTTCCATAGCTACCATATTCACCTGATTTGGCCCCTGCGGACTTCTACCTGTTTCCTAAACTGAAATTTTCGCTGAAAGGGAAACAATTTGACTTGATTGAAGACATCCAGGCAAATACAGAGAGCGTTCTGAACCACTTCAGGAAAAAAATTTCCAGAATGTTTCCAAAAGTGGAAACACCATTGGTGTCAGTGTGTTTAGTCAGAAGGGGACTATTTTGAAAGAGATGCATCACAGTAGCGTGTAAGTACCACCATTATACAATTACAAGCCCATTCTTAAAACTTTCCAATCACACCTTGTACATCTCATTTGTTTTATTCTTTCCATTGTGGGACTGTTTTAACAGGAACAAGGGACTGATGACAAAGCAGTTTGGTCCCTTTAATGCAGTTGTTTGACCAGCGTTCATATATAACATTATAAGATCATGCCACCTATGCTAGGATGAGTAAAAATAGTTTTGTCTCTAAACCTTGAGAGTTATTTGACAGAATTGAGTGAGTGGAAGGTGATGCAAATTCATTGTGTTGGCACTCATCGATTGCTGTACACTTGTTTGCCAGCTATGCTAGGACTCGAACTACTTGCAAAATGCAACATTTCTTTCCTCAATGCCTACAGCAGTCACTGCAGCAGGAGGTGAGTTTCCTGAGCCAGGCATTGACAGAGGAACGCTTCCGCAGTGAGCGTCTGGAGGAGCAAGTCAACGACCTCACTGAGCTGCACCAGAATGAAGTGGAGAACCTGAAACAGGCGCTGGCTGACATGGAGGAGAAGGTGCAATACCAGAGTGAAGAACGACTCCGTGACATCCACGACATGCTAGACAGCTGCCAAACAAAGGTAGGTTGATGTGCTGATGATGGCCATTGTATGTTCTGCTATTAGACTACCGTATTTACTTGAATCTAAGCTGCACTTTTTTTCCGGTTTTTGTAATCCAAAAAACCGCCTGCGGCTTAGAATCGAGTGCAAGGCAAGCGGAAGTTCTGAAAAATGTTGGTAGGTGCCACCACAACTAACTTCTGCCGTCGAATATATGTAGCGCTACACAGGCAATCAGGCATGCTTTGTGGGCACAAAGATAAATACTGGCGCCAAAACCTCTGCGTCAGTAAATAAATTTTGACCACTGCATTTTCATACATTATCCAACGAATTAAATACAAATTCCGTATTGTTCATCTTCGAATGTAGCAGAATTTCAATGTACTACGAAAATCCGACTGGCAAGACTGGGATGTTTGTCAATATGGCCAACTCTACGTTCTGAATTTTTTCCTACCTGTGGGAAGAGATGGTTGCTAATAGGAACCTGATGAAATGTGAATCACATGCAGTATTCTCTTCACCATAAGAATAATACGAATGTAAACATTATGTCATGTATTCTTTTGTGTTTGCTGCTATCTCATTTAAATCCTGTCTGCTTAATAAACTACGAAACCAGAGTGAGACAACAGTAAACGCGGAAGAATATACGTATCGTGTCATGTTTATGTTCGTATTATTCTTATGCCTAATAGTGATACAGTCAGAAATGAAGCACGGCAACTGACTAGATTTTTAAATCTAACATGACTAATTTCTGTGCAGAATTTGATGTACTAAAGAAGCGGCCGCAAGGATTTTCAAACGGAGAAAAATTTTCGCCTTAACTCTCATTCAGAACATGTTCTATCATACGCAGTCTATTATATGGTTCTTGTTGATCATTATCAAAGAAAGCAGCAGTGTAAGTAACAACAAATAGCAGTCTCTTGCCATTGTTTCACTAATGAGACGATTCCTCTCTCTCTCTCTCTCTCTCTCTCTCTCTCTCTCTCTCTCCCTCCCTCCCTCCCTCTCTCCCCCTCTCTTTTTTTTAAAAAAATGGTAAGCGGCGGTAGCGCGCACAAAGGCAAGGCTTGCCGCGATCGGCGACAGGCCGTAAACACGCACTATCAGAATGCGACAAACAATGCATGACACAGTACAGTAATGCATTTTCAGCTTAGAGTGATGTAAACACCTATAACAAAGAAAATGGCACTCATCAGATCAAAGCAAAATAAGCAATCGATTCAAACTAGATGAAGCACGTGAAAAAGGAAGGGTACCCTTACAGATACGGACGGAGCGCCTGACGCATAGCAATGGCTACCTGGTAAAGCTTAACTGCTAAGCTTACGACTCGAACCAAACTACTGTAGCTGTATCGTCATTCATTCGACCTAAATTGTGTCTCATATTACAATGGACCAACTTTGTTTCGATTAGGAGGTGCGGCCTAAACCTTTTCTCTCCCCTTGAATTTCGAGTCTCAAATTTCGGGTGCGGCTTAGATTCGGGAAATTTATTTTTCCTTTATTTCGAGTCTCATTTTTCAGGTGTGGCTTGCATTCGAGTGCGGCTTAGATTCGAGTAAATACGGTATGCTGACTCCACATTGGAACAGGTTTGTGTGCCTGATTTTATATATTATTTATTTTTCTGTTAATGAGATATCTTCTTCTGGAATTCAGAAAATTTTTAGTTCTTGAAAGGCCAGTGTAACTTAAGAAAATTCAATCATTTTTCTATTACATACTGTATAACATAAATTACAATTGGTGAAACACAGAGGTGTGTGGTTATTGTGTGAAGTACAAACTCGCTGAAGTGTCCATGCTATTACTGTCAACTGAAGACCTCACTGTAGAGGATCACTCTTAGTTTTCTAAGGTCGGTTCAAGGTTCCACGCCCAACTCAGTTTTAGGCCACTATCTTTGTTGGTTACACCACCTTGAACCCTAATTTCAATGGCCTCTTTGATCTTACAGCCCAGAAGGAGGAAGACCGCTTAAGTATTTTGGTGTTGTAATAGTATGGTCAGCTACAGCTGGTTTAATTCAGTGTGGCATATACATTCACAAAACCTCTGCCCAGTGTTTGTTTTGCACCACTGGCAGATTATTTGTTTGACCTATAGTTTTTTTAAGGCCTAGCCTTTACTGGATGTAGTAGTGTAAAGGTTTTAGGTGTGGATGAAATATACTTTTAACATTATGTTGCTCCAAGATTCTGTCGACTTTTCTTGAGGTATTGCAGACAAACAGGATGCATTCTAGTGATTGATGCTCTTCTTTTCCTTCCAGCAGTTTTGTAGGTGCAGCCTGTCTAAATGCATACTTTATCTGGTTGTTCCTATATTCATTTCTTCAAAATGTCATCTACAGATACCTCAGCTCCGTTGGAAGGCTGTCTTGGTCACAGATGGATTGTGACCTCTGACCAAGTGTGCATAAAAGCCTACACACTGAGAATTGTGGTAACTGCTGGAGGCATGTAGGTAAAGATCAGTGTGTGTAGTTTCACTCCAACATACAGTTTACCATGGAGGTGGAACAGCATGGTCCCCTCCCATTCCTTGATGTCCTGGTGAAATAAAAACCAGGTAGCAAGCTGAGACATGGTGTGCTCATAAAACCTACACATACTTATCTGTATCTACATGCCATCAAAATTAGGATTCAAGATGGTCTAATCAACAAAGATAGAGGTCCACGACTGGGTCGTGCATGGAACTGTGCACTGACCTTAGAAATGAAAAGTATACACAGTGAAGTCAGCACCTGACAGTGATATGGCAGACACTGGAGGCCAGAGTTTGTAAACGGACACAAGAACTTTATTGTGTATATTTTTGTGTGAATATTTGGGACTGTTCTTGTCAGTAACTTTACATGTAACAGGTATAGAACTAATATTAAACTAACATCAGTATGAACTATCTCCTCAGCTGATGGACAATTTACTGTAAGTGGAAGGTGTAGCTTTGTGATCAGGAATCGTGTTTTACAAGGTTATATGATCTGTTGTTAGTATTTAAAATGAATAAGGCACAAAAAGGAAGTTTTTTGAAATGCCACATGACATGATTCAAGTTGGCAGAAGGGAAATTAACTTTGACTGTGTTGTGTGTGCATTGTTCTGTGACAAACATAAAAAATCCCATTTAGAATCTAATGATCTACACTATTTATAAATTAAAAGCTAGAGGGCTGTTTACTATTCTTAACAAAGCAAATACTTCTTTTCCAGGAAATTAATTACCGAATATTTAAATTTTGCTAATTCTTAGTTGATGTGCAAGATAAAAGCAATCATCCTAGATAATTGCAACGTCAAGGACTGTAAGGTTGTTATGGTCAAAAAAAGATTATTATTACCACCAATCTCAGCAGTACCTTCTGTGGCCGTGGCATATGACATAGGCATCCAAAACACTCTCCTGTTGCTAAATCACAATGGATACCATTGCTCTTGATACACATTATATGGGTGCAATATGATTAGCGATGTAACAACTATACTGTGTGCAAGAAATTAAAAATAGAAATATGCTGTGGTGCCTATACAGTGGCAACAACTCAAGAAGAGCAAGAGAATGAATTCCTCTCTGTAGAGTTCACAAATAATTGAGCTGATGCTGAGGTGAATGGACTGCAGTTGTCACCTTTTTACTTGGTCATTCAATGTATTCTGTCCTTCCAGGATGTGTCATGAAAAACTAATCTTTGTAGCTTTGTGAGGTCATTATGAAAGTTTTTGGCCTCACAATTAAACACCCTGTTTTCTTCCTCCTCTCCTCCTCCTCCTCGTCTCTCTCTCTCTCTCTCTCTCTCTCTCTCTCTCTCTCTCTATACATTTAGCAATTTTACATAGAACCAGAATTTTCTCTAGTTCTTCAGGAGTTTTTTTTTTACTAATGTGTGATGGTAGCGGCTGTATGCTTTGCACAGAGCTTTTTCTGTTTTTTCTTTTCTTTGTAAGTTATCTTTGCACAGAGATCTTTGCGTAGTTGCATGACTTTAATCATCTTTTGTCTGTGTTCTCTTTTGAACTGAAAATACAATAATATCTGTTTTCTCAGAATTTTTATTTTTTAATTAAACCACAGTGGGCCTTTTGTGCCCTTAATTCACTTACACAGCACTTACTTCTCCAGTACACAATTTACAACCACTTTAAATTTTGTCGATAATTCCTGTATGTGCATTCATATTGGAAGTGAAAGATATCTGTTTCATTGTCAAAGTAGCATGCTAACAGTGCTTATCTGCTCTTTCCAATACAAAGATTCTCCTAGTCTTCTTGATGTATTTATTAACCTTAATAGCCATTGTGACTATATTGTGATTGCTAATCCCTCTCTCTTTATCGATGAGGTCAATAAGATCAGGCCTGTTTGAAGCTACAATTTCTAAAATATTTCTGTTGCATGTGCATTGTCGCAGTAATTGGTAAATACAATGTTGGAGAAAGCATTCAGAACTTCTTTGAATAATAAATTAGCAAGCTGTCAAGTCAGTCAGACATATGATGCATGTATGCATGCCTATTAGCTACCACTCACTGGTTAGCCATCACATATAAACATCTCCCACAGTTAATCCTTTGTGTATTGTATTAAATCTTTCTCCTGTTCCAAGGGAGCAGCTATTTCATGTGACTTGCATTGTCTATTGTCCAATTCTGAGTTGTACAGTTTCTTGTTTTTTGTTTGTTTTTTTCCCCCATTTATGTTTGCAGCTTTTTTATAGGAAGTGCAGTCACCTTTGAATTCAGTTCCTCATTTCTCAATTGTTTGAACAAAGTAAGTTTCTCTATAACCATCATCAACTTTTGATGAATTTCTATTGACAAATAACTATCTAAAATAAATAATTTTTTATGACTACTAGTAGTAATCCAGTTTATCCAGTTGAATGAAAGACATTACATAGCAGTTTTAAGAATCTAGATAAGCACAGCTGTCGCACAGATAAAGCTGACAATTTATGTTGGTGCATACCATGTATTAACATTTCATTGTCAAAATTTCATTTACTTTTAACATAGCACGTCCTGTGATAATATTCTGGAACAGTCATTGTATTGGGGCATGGGACTTTGTGTAAGTGAGCATTGTGTATGTTGCAAGCTGTGGAAAAACAAATGGTAAAGATGTGTGGTGACTGGTATCGATTGTTGATGCAAGTGCTAGACTGGACCATAATAGTGCCCTCGTTTCCATATTACAACTACTGGTGGAGATCTCTCTTTTAAAAACAGAACCAGGTGGCTGTTATGGCCAAAAAACTTACTGTATGAATAAGAACTGCAACTGCAGCTGGTGCCAAACTAGGAGAAATGTACTAAAATATTTTACAGATTCTTTGAAGAAATCTTTGTACCATAACAACTTCTTTTTTAAAATAAATAAATGCATGTTGCTTGTTGATACACACTAATATTTGACCTTAGCCAAACACCAGTATAAGATTATCTCTCTCTAACATATTTTCCTACAGATCTCAAAGATGGAACACCAGCAGCAGCAGCAACAGCAATATGTGACGCTCGAAGGACTGGACAACTCAAATGCTCGGGCACTTGCAGTGAAGCTTATCAATGTACTGCTGACTGTCTTACAGGTCATTCTCCTTCTGGTTGCAACAGCTGCTGGCATTGTCATGCCATTTTTGCGCACACGGTGTGTAATCAGTAATGGCATTATACAGACGTCTGATAAACTTAAGTTTAAGCTAAAAATGTAGAACTTGAAAGGAGAGAGATCATATTACAATTCAGAGAAGTTTTTGGTGATAAAGTTACAGAACTTTTTGTGTTCTACAGTTTTTCTCTGCATAGAAATAAGAGGAAGTGACACATCTGAGTTTGTTCCCTTAATTAATATGCTGGAGCCATCAGCGAGCATCACAATTTCTAAACTGTCCATTAGAGGCATTTGAAGATTATTTATGTATGTTAAGAACAGAAGCAGACTTGGTACCTTCCTTAGTGGAGTGTTATATGTTACATTCCTCCATTCAGGGTTTAATGAGACTGCCTATGATCTGAGAAAGATGACCCCTCATTTAAATTCTTTGAATAAATAAATACATACACTTTATTTAAATTAATTGTGCTTGGGAAACTTATCACTCGTAACAATATATTCAGTTATAATTTGTCATTTTCCTTCATAGAATATTTGTAGTGCCCAATGTATTGCCACAAATCGTAGAAGGATAACAGAAAGAATATCAGATTTATTACTGAATGTCTTATTTTGAATATGGAATGAAGTTGATAAAAAGCCTAAATAGGAATAACTGGTCCCATATCTGAATAAAACTGTTTCAAATTTAGATGTATGTCATTAGCTAGCATTAAGAAATTTTCTTCCAGCATTACCAACTTAGGTAAAATGTACTTTTTTGTGCCATAGATCCATAGTGACAAGAATCCTAAGGATGTAGAGCACATGATAACAGTAATACATATCACACATTTATGAGAAAAGAGAGATAATAATGTTGCTTACACATTAAATAAAACACTGTGTTGAATTCCTTGGGAATCCAGGTGGTTAACAAGTTAAAATGGAATCAACACGCAGATGCACTAACCAGGAAGCGTAGTGCAGCACACACTGCCTGTGCAAGTATATTTCATTGTGGTGACCTAAAGATAAGTGTGTTAGTTCATTTTGCATATTTTTGGTCTGTTGTTTTATGGAATTATGTTCTGAAAGAAAGCGTCTAAAGCAATGAAGTATTTATTCAATATAAATGGGAAGTAAGAATATTAAATAGTTTAAAATATAAAAAATTATTTTTGACTGTGCGCTCAGCAGCCATTTATGCAAATATATGAAGTGTAACAGTCAGCCAACTGGTTGCAAACAACTTTTTTTAAAAACATATTGACCGGTTTTGATAGCTCTAAGACTACCTTTATCAGAATGGTAAAAGTGACATGAACTCACATGAAAACTTTTAAATTTTCGGCAACAGTGCTATTGTCAAAAGACATGGGTTTGTTCCATGACTCAAGAATATAGGTCATAAAAAAAAGACAGTCAGTTCTCAGAGTGATACAATCATAGTTGCAAGTGGCGGTACAAGTTAACTGCTGTAGCTGGCTAAGACCGGCACATACACAGTGCAAGAGGCATCAGACTAAACAACCATTTTATTAGATAACCATATTAAATAACCATATATCTTGCAGAGGTTTCCTTAAGGATCATGGAATTCTTACTAAAATTCATCCTTCCTTTATAGTTATGAAATGGAAAGAAATAGTGCATGAATATTCTGCTTTAGTACAGTCTAATTGCAGTCAGGAATATCTTATTATCCCTCATAATTATCATATGATTACAGTGCTCAGATTTATGCAAAACATTACCAAATGGCTATGAGAAATGTCTTAATAGTGATGTAATACATAGTCACTTGAAATCAAAAATCAGAGCTTGAAATTGTGTGAGATAAGTTGAAGAAGACAACATGCAGTTCTGCAGGTAGTGTAAAATAGTTCTAATCAATTCATTTTTGTAGCCTATGAGAACACTTAGTCTGTATTATAATTAGTCTGTCTTCTCTATCTATGCATCCTCTTCAGACGAGTAATTGTAAATGTACATTGGTCTCCACACGTTAGAAAGTTCATTATATACTAGCATAGCAATCAAAGTGCTGTCCCAAACTACCACGTACAAATTGGCGTCACTGCAAGTCACACACAGTTGTCTCAGAGAGTAGGATCTCTCTCTCTCTCTCTCTCTCTCTCTCTCTCTCTCTCTCTCTCGTCACACACACACACACACACACACACACACACACACACACACACACACACAGTTCATGAAGTGACTAGCTGAATCCTCCAACCTGTATCCGGCAGAGTGGCTGTTTGAGCTGGGCATGGTTGGGCAAACAACTCGCATGTGAGCAGTCTGGGAACTGGGCTGTAGACTAAGAAAAGTGCCTACAGGCAGGGATGGGAAAATGCCTTACTAACATGACAGTATGAGACACTGACGTGGTGCAGGAGGGTTGCCCAACAGGAAGCCTACCCACCTTTGCCCACAAATACTAGCTTCTTCCTGTCTTCATATCTACTACAACTTACATCTATTCGAGAATGCTTACTGTAGTCAAGCCTTCATCTCCCTATATACAGTTTTCACCCACACACTTACTTTTACCAAATTGACTTACTTGAGGATTCCGGAAGTGTCCCATCAACTAATCCCTTCATGTAGTGAAGATGTGCCATAAATTTCTTTCCTATTTGATTCTGTACCTCTTCATTAGTTGTCTGGTGTAGTCTTAAACATTCTTCCTTAGTGATACATTTCAAAATGCTTCTGTTCTCTTTTTGCTTGAACTGTTTATCAGCTCTATTTCACTACCTTAAAAAGTGACTCAAAGACAAATGCCTTCAGAAAAGACTTCCAGGCACTTATATATCTCTTTTACATAAGCTCCTTTCTTGTTGTTGGCAATCTGCATTACATATGCTCTTCACATTGTATCATCAATTATTTTGCTACCCAAATAGCAAAAATCATCACTGCTTTTCATATCTAAATGTTGCTTGATTCAATTCTACCATATTCATTTTTACTGATGTTCATCTTATAACCTCTTTCAAACATGTGATCCATTCCATTCACCTGATGACCAGGTCTTTTAGGACTCGTAGACACTACAATTATCATCGCTGCAAATAATGTATTGCTGCTCAGTGTTATTACACACATTATTGAAGTACTGATGTTTTACCAAACTCCAACACTGTTTATTTTAGTTAAAAGTAAGTTGTTAGTTTTCTTTGTGATGTGTCCTGTGCTTAAGATTTGGCAAGTGTCAGCACATCCATAATACATCTTTTGAATTATTATTAACAATGGAAGAACTAAAGGTAACGTCTCCTTTATAGTTGTCCCAGGACTGCAGTGTTTCCTGTTTTTGTTTGGAAACTCTGAGGAAGAACATTGTCCAAGAGCTTAGAGATGATTTCAGTTTTGTTTTCGTGCATATGTCACTCCTCAGTAATACAATGAATGGTAACATCACTTCTCCTATTGCTTTGTTTCCTCACAATTTTGCAGTATCTTTTGAGTTGTCATTACTTTGTGATTATACCTCAATTTAAAGAAACCAGTGTACAAGGTCTGTTCAAAAAATTCTGGTACTTTGTCCATAAAATTTTTCTGTGCTAACCTTCTGCTTATTGTGCATGGTACCCTTTGAAATACTCTTCTCCCCAGTTGATAAAGTGCTCCCATCGCTGTTTCGATGTCCGGAAGCAGTCTTCGTATGCCTCTTGCTGGATGATGCAAAGTGCCGTTTGTGAATTTTCTTTTATCTTTTCTGTTGTTGCAAGGCTTCATCCTTTCAATGGTGTTTTCAATTTTTGAATTAAAAAAAAGTCCGCTGCAGCCATGTCTGGAGGGTACGATGAATGAGGCAGCACAGTGATTTCAGTTTTTGTGCAATAGTCTTGCACCAACGGGGATGAATGTGCAGGTGTGTTATCGAGATGCAAGAGCCATGAATTGTCTCGCCACATTTCAGGCCCATTTCCTTCTCAATTTTTCTTGCAGGTGTTGCAATATATCCCAGTAGTACCATTGATTAATAGTTTGTCCCTGTCGCACGAATTCATGATGAACTAATCCTGCAAAGTCAAAGAAAACCATCAGCAAGGCTTTGACACTTGACCTGAGCTGACGAGCTGCTTTTGGTCTTGGAGAATGTTTCCCAACCCATTGTGAAGATCGAATCTTGGAACATCATAACTGTAGACCCACGACTCATCACCAGTTATGATTCTCTTAAGGACTCTCTCATTCTGATTTACACGACCCAAAAGCTCTTCGCAGATTGCGAGGCAAAGGTCTTTGTGGTCTTGACTCACGAGCCATGGGACGAACTTGGTAGCAACACTATGTATTCCTAGATGATGTGTCATGATTTCATGACATGATCCATCTGAGATGTCCAAATTCGTCTGCAATCTCTTGGACAGTCAGTCTTCAATTGGCATGCACAATTTTGTTGACTTTCCTGACATGGGCATCCTCTGTAGATGTCGAAGGATGTCCTGAACAAGGGTCTTCTTTAACTTCAGTCCTACCATTTTTAAACTGTGTGAACTATTCATAACACTGAGTACGGCTTCAGCACTCATCACTGTAGGCTTCCTGCATCATTTGGTGGTCTCTGTCAGGGTTTTCTTTGAGTTTCATTCAAAATTTAATGCAGACATGTTACACTTCTAAATCTGCCACCTCGAAATTTGCAAACTGTGTGACACAATGCTTTACTCAATACAGTACTGACCATTAACTAAAAGACATAAAACAATGAAACTTCTGGCAGTTACACATTAAACACAGGTGTGTGCTGGGATGCCAAACGCATTTCGCTCCAGCACACCATCGGTGTGAAATTATGCATGTTCCAGAAATTTTTGATGAAACCACCTATTGGTATGATAAAAGGGTGCTTGTTATTTGAATGATGATGATCTGTGACAGGAACAATTCGTGTATTGATTATATTGTGTTAAAAGCTATTTTCTGGTAGTTTTTTTGAAAAAAGTCCTGTTGCTGATATATACAACATTGATGACAAAATCAATGTTCTTGTTACTTCCATACAAAGTATTTTTTGTGCTCCAGAACAAGACAAATGGGGTTGATATTTCTTTTCTCTGTTCTTTCAGTTTACGCATCCTGACAACAATTATTTTAGTTGGTGGAGTGGTGTTCGTACTGAAGCAGTGGCCAGAACTAAGGGATGTCGGTAGCCATCTGATACGTCACTGGAAAGAAGCTTTGTCTGTGAAATAGGAGATTTAAAGTAAGTGCAGTTTCAATTAATGGCAGTATATGATTACATTTATAGCACCAATGAATATGACAACCAATGAAATATACACTTACGAGTGAAAACATTATTACCAACTGCTTAATAGCATGTTGATCATCTGCAAAATGCAGTATTCAGTCTGACATGGATTTAACAAATTGTTGGTAGGTTTCCAAAGGTATGTTGCACTGAATGTCTACACAGAGATCGTGCAATTGCTGTAAATTACAGACCAATGGTTTGTTGGTGCAGAGCTGGTGCCCAAAAGTAAATGTGTTCCGTTGGGTTCAGATCAGCTAAGTTATGCAGCCAAGACATCAGCATGTTCACTATCGCGCTCCTCAAGCTGCTGGAGCATGCTTCCAGTGGCGTGATGTGGACCATTATCCAGCTGGAAGGTGCTGTCATCAGTGGTGTGAATATGAAGTATAAAGGGATTCAGGTGGTTCACAGTGTCCACAGCTGTCTTGGTGTGTTCAGTTACTACTTCAGGCCCTATGGAAGCTCAAGTATATATCCTTCATAGCATAATATTGTCTCCACGATCTTGGGTTGTTGGCACGGTGAATGTTTCGAGCAGCTGTTCACATGGATGACGATGTATCTGGTCATGACCATTGATCGGGTGTAACATGAAACTTACTTGACCCAACCAGGCATCATGTTTCCTGCTGTACAAAGTGGGCAAGTGCCCAGCCTTGTTCTACGGTGATGGGTGAATGTTCAACACATTGTCAGTAACTCATGGTTTCACTATCCTTCAGCCACTTTCCATAGATGCTTATGAACAGTAGCTCATGAACAGTAGCTCATGAACAGATGACCAGCTTTTTTTGTTTCACAGATCTCATTCCCAAGACACTGGGCCATCACAGTGTGTCAGTGGATTTTCTGATTTGTGGTCCATATCATTGCAAAAATGATTCCTCATTAATCTCTGCTCCTGATTCCTCATTCGTCTCTGCTCCACTTATATACATTACTTACCACATCATGCGCCTGCAACGAAACTGCCAGTCCAGTCGGCAGGTGTTTACGAAAGGGGAGTACGTAAGGAAAGGTCTGAATTTATGAGTGTTTAGTATGTTGTGTGAAGGTAATCAGTAGCATATAAAAAACTGAAGAGTTTTGACAATTTGTTCTCTATAATTTCCTTCTGCTGCATTTTTGTAGATCTTAAATTTTTTTAGTTTTCACTTGTTCAGTGGACTGTTTCAACACATACCACAGTATATAGCTTGAAAGAAATGACAAAATTGTCAAATTATCAGGAAAACTTCAAAATGGACAGGTTTTTAACATTACTGTTTTAATTTTACAATTTTAAAAAAATTGTAAATGCTTTTTTAATAGACAAAACATTATCAACCCAAAGAAGCTGTTTGGGTTGGACCATTGAATGACCTGTTGGCCCAGTGTCCGTAAGAGAACCTTATTGATTAGTACTGTCCACCATCCTGCCACCTTCCTCCACCTCAACCTGAGCTGCTCTTGAAAACAGATACCTGCACATTGTATTGTGGTCCTATTGCTACACCTTGGACTCAGTACTTCTGCATCTATACACCAGTAAAGAACTTCATTTTAAATGGGTGGAGTATTAGAAACTGCACATTGAGTGCGTCAAAGAAATGATTTACAACTACATTTGAACAGTGCCAAGAAAACACATCTGTACTCCCAGAACATGATCAAATTAAAAGACAAAATGTATGCGTGGGAATTCCACAAATTCATGGCTGAAGCATACTTCACTATTTGTTGTTGTTGTGGTCTCCAGTCCTGAGACTGGTTTGATGCAGCTCTCCATGCTACTCTATCCTGTGCAAGCTTCTTCATCTCCCAGTACCTACTGCAACCTACATCCTTCTGAATCTGTTTAGTGTATTAATCTCTTGCTCTCCCTCTACGATTTTTACCCTCCACGCTGCCCTCCAATGCTAAATTTGTGATCCCTTGATGCCTCAAAACATGTCCTACCAACCGATCCCTTCTTCTAGTCAAGTTGTGCCACAAACTTCTCTTCTCCCCAATCCTATTCAATACCTCCTCATTAGTTATGTGATCTACCCACCTTATCATCAGCATTCTTCTCTAGCACCACATTTCGAAAGCTTCTATTCTCTTCTTGTCCAAACTGGTTATCGTCCATGTTTCACTTCCATACATGGCTACACTCCATACAAATACTTTCAGAAACGACTTCCTGACACTTAAATCTATACACGATGTTAACAAATTTCTTCAGAAACGATTTCCTTGCCATTGCCAGTCTACATTTTATATCCTCTCTACTTTGACCATCATCAGTTATTTTGCTCCCTAAATAGCAAAACTCCTTTACTACTTTAAGTGTCTCATTTCCTAATCTAATCCCCTCAGCATCACCCGATTTCATTTGACTACATTCCATTATCCTCGTTTTGCTTTTGTTGATGTTCATCTTATATCTTCCTTTCAAGACACTGTCCATTCCGTTCAACTGCTCTTCCAAGTCCTTTGCTGTCTCTGACAGAATTACAATGTCATCGGCGAACCTCAAAGTTTTTACTTCTTCTCAATGAATTTTAATACCTACTCCGAATTTTTCTTTTGTTTCCTTTACTGCTTGCTCAATATACAGATTGAATAACATCGGGGATAGGCTACAACCCTGTCTCACTCCTTTCCCAACCACTGCTTCCCTTTCATGCCCCTCGATTCTTATAACTGCCATCTGGTTTCCGTACAAATTGTAAATAGCCTTTCTCTCCCTGTATTTTACCCCTGCCACCTTCAGAATTTGAAAGAGAGTATTCCAGTTAACGTTGTCAAAAGCTTTCTCTAAGTCTACAAATGCTAGAAACGTAGGTTTGCCTTTTCTTAATCTTTCTTCTAAGATAAGTCGTAAGGTTAGTATTGCCTCACGTGTTCCAACATTTCTACGGAATCCAAACTGATCTTCCCCGAGGTCCACTTTTACCAGTTTTTCCATTCGTCTGTAAAGAATTCGCGTTAGTATTTTGCAGCTGTGACTTATTAAACTGATAGTTCGGTAATTTTCACATCTGTCAACACCTGCTTTTTTTGGGATTGGAATTATTATATTCTTCTTGAAGTCTGTGGGTATTTCGCCTGTCTCATGCATCTTGCTCACCAGATGGTAGAGTTTTGTCATGACTGGCTCTCCCAAGGCCATCAGTAGTTCTAATGGAATGTTGTCTACTCCCGGGGCCTTGTTTTGACTCAGGTCTTTCAGTGCTCTGTCAAACTCTTCACGCAGTATCTTATCTCCCATTTCATCTTCATCTACATCCTCTTCCATTTCCATAATATTGTCCTCAAGTACATCGCCCTTGTATAAACCCTCTATATACTCCTTCCACCTTTCTATCTTCCCTTCTTTGCTTAGAACTGGGTTGCCATCTGAGCTCTTGATATTCATACAAGTGGTTCTCTTCTCTCCAAAGGTCTCTTTAATTTTCCTGTAGGCAGTATCTATCTTACCCCTAGTGAGACAAGCCTCTACATCCTTACATTTGTCCTCTAGCCATCCCTGCTTAGCCATTTTGCACTTCCTGTCGATCTCATTTTTGAGACGTTTGTATTCCTTTTTGCCTGCTTCATTTACAGCATTTTTATATTTTCTCTTTTCATCAATTAAATTCAATATTTCTTCTGTTACCCAAGGATTTCTATTAGCCCTCGTCTTTTTACCTACTTGATCCTCTGCTGCCTTCACTACTTCATCCCTCAGAGTTACCCATTCTTCTTCTACTGTATTTCTTTCCCCCATTCCTGTCAATTGTTCCCTTATGCTCTCCCTGAAACTCTGTAAACCTCTGGTTTAATCAGTTTATCCAGGTCCCATCTCCTTAAATTCCCACCTTTTTGCAGTTTCTTCAGTTTCAATCTGCATATCATAACCAATAGATTGTGGTCAGAATACACATCTGCCCCTGGAAATGTCTTACAAATTAAAACCTGGTTCCTAAATCTCTGTCTTACCATTATATAATCTATATGATATCTTTTAGTATCTCCAGGATTCTTCCAGGTATACAACCTTCTTTTATGATTCTTGAACCAAGTGTTAGCTATGATTAAGTTATGCTCTGTGCAGAATTCTACAAGGTGGCTTCCTCTTTCATTTCTTCCCCCCAATCCATATTCACCTACTATGTTTCCTTCTCTCCCTTTTCCTACTGACGAATTCCAGTCACCCATGACTATTAAATTTTCGTCTTCCTTCACTACCTGAATAATTTCTTTTATCTCGTCATACATTTCATCAATTTCTTCATCATGTGCGGAGCTAGTTGGCATATAAACTTGTACTACTGTAGTAGGCATGGGCTTTGTGTCTATCTTGGCCACAATAATGCGTTCACTATGCTGTTTGTAGTAGCTAACCCGCACTCCTATTTTTTTATTCATTATTAAACCTACTCCTGCATTACCCCTATTTGATTTTGTATGTATAACCCTGTAATCACCTGACCAAAAGTCTTGTTCCTCCTGCCACCGAACTTCACTAATTCCCACTATATCTAACTTTAACCTATTTAAATTTTCTAACCTACCTGCCCGATTAAGGGATCTTACATTCCACGATCCGATCTGTAGAACGCCAGTTTTCTTTCTCCCAATAACAACGTCCTCCTGAGTAGTCCCCGCCCGGAGATGCGAATGGGGGACTATTTTACCTCCGGAATATTTTACCCAAGAGGACGCCATCATCATTTAATCATACAGTAAAGCTGCATGTCCTCGGGAAAAATTACGGCTGTGTTTTCCCCTTGCTTTCAGCCGTTCGCAGTACCAGCACAGCAAGGTCTTTTTGGTTAGTGTTACAAGGCCAGATCAGTCAATCATCCATACTGTTGCCCCTGCAACTACTGAAAAGGCTGCTTGTCCCTCTTCAGGAACCACATGTTTGTCTGGCCTCTCAACAAATACCCCTCCATTGTGGTTGCACCTACGGTACGGCCATCTGTATCGCTGAGGCACGCAAGCCTCTCCACCAACGGCAAGGTCCATGGTTCATGGGGGGACGTCACTATTTGTCATACTGAAAAATTGTGATGGGACATCTGTTCAGGCACGACTGTAAAGCAGGTCCTAATAACAGTGATGAAAAATTATGGAAGGCTGACTGATGGTCATGATGTACGTGGACCATGTACAAAGGCACTGTAGATGCAATACCTTAGTAGTGGTTTAATATATTATTATTGGTTATTTGATTAAAAATATTCTTTATTTATTTATTACAAGGTGTACAACTTTGCTTCCGCCATTTTCTCCCCAACGTTTGAGGCTTTAATGGAACAAATTGGTTACACATGTGTCATTCAAAGTATTTTCCACCGCTTGCCACTACTTTCTCCCATCTTTTGGGCAGTTTATGAATCCCGCGTCGAAAAAATTGTTTATCTTTTGAAACGATCCACGAATCGATCCAATTTGTGACTTCTTCATGAGATCAGAGGTGTTGGTCAGCCAGGCCATGTGCCCTTGATCTAAACAGGTGATAGTCAGAGGGAGCAATGTCTGGAGAGTGCGGCGGGTGGGGTACGACATCCCATTTTAATGTTTCCAAGTACATTTTGACCTCTCTTGCAACTTGGGGTCGAGCGTTGTCATGCTGCAAAATCACTTTATTGTGCCTCTCACTGTATTGTGACCATTTGTCTTTTAATGCTCTGCTCAAATGCATTAATTGCGTTCGATAACGAGCACCTGTGATTGTTTCACTTGGTTGTAACAGCTCACCGTACATGACGCCGAGCTGGTCCCACCAAATGCAGAAAATGATCTTGGAGCCATGAATATTCGATTTGGCCACTGACGTGGAAGCATGGTTGGGATGTCCCCATGATTTTTTGCGTTTAGGATTTTTGTAATGAACCCATTTTTCGTCCCCAGTAACAATGTGATGAAGAAATCCCTTCTGTTTTTGCTGCTGAAGCAACTGTTCACAAACACACAAATGTCGTTCAACGTCTCTTGGTTTCACCTCACACGGGACCAAAGTTCCTTCTTTCTGAATCATACCCATAGCCTTGAGACGTTTTGAAATGGCCACTAATCGTGCCAATTCTTCTTGAGTCTTCACTCAACAATGTCTCTAATTCTGCATCTTTGAAAACATTCTCTCTTCCATCACTATGCCGGTCTACGACTATAAAATCACCGTTCTTGAAGCGTTGAAACAACTCATGATACGTTCTTTCACTAATAGCATCCTTACCATATGTACTTGAGAGCATTCGATGAGACTCAGCCGCTGTTTTCTTCATATTGAAACAAAACAGTAACACCTCCCGCAAATGACGAGAGTTAGGCTCGTAAACTGACATTTTCAATCAAGAACAACTTCATGTTGCAGACACAAATCGACTAATGTTTGAATGAAGTTATGTTGACCAAGGTCCAAGCTAACTGCCTGACATCTGTGATCTGTTTCTTTTGACCACTACTTACCGTTGTCCTACCTATCGGCAAATGGCGGAAGCATATTCTTTATGCGTGCTTTTATTTTAATTATTGGTTTTAGTTGGTTTAGCTTAATTCCTCATTTCCTTTTATCTTTCCTCTCCTGAAAACCTGGGAAATATAAATATTTCATTTCAAACACTTCTGGAGAACAATAGATGTATTCTGCAGCGGTAATCTCGCAGAAATTCCTCGTCGTTATCTGCTGCGCCTGAAATCTCTAAAGCCTTTACTCACCAGGAAGATCGTTCGGCACAACTGTGTGCTATGTTGTTTTATGAGTCTGGAAGATAGGTCCAAAGATTTAGTAAGTTAAAATTTATTAATTTGGAGGTAATTTCTCAACGAATTCTGACTGTGGAAAATGCAGGTTCACACTATCATTCCAAACTTCACCTCCGAGCGATCTACATCTTGTAATATCTGTACCATGATAATTAACTAATTATGGTATGGAGATATATGTGCCTTGAATACTTGATGTTATTTACTGGATTTTATTTCGTTCAAAAAACTATTTGAACATTCACTATATACCGTAATGGCGTGTCTCAACAATACACACCCTCCCCTCTTCTCACACATCCGATCTCTCCATTTCCTTCTCAAAGAGTCCCTAAAACAAATCTTTCGTTCCTTAAGACACAGAGATGCGTTCATAGCGTGGAACATCTGATTCTTGCAGTCAATATATGTCGTTCACCACAATATCAATTCATCACATCCAAATTAGAGTTTTGGACACATTGGTACACCATAGTGGGTATTCATTACCGAAGTACCAAAACAATCATGCCATGATTTACTGCACTTGTCCACAAAATATGTCTTCTCTAGAACAACAATTGGTCTCACAATTATTTTTCTTTTATCCAGTGGCACCAACAAAGGGAACTTCATCTTAATACTGATGACTGAAATGCCGGCAGAGGCATTGTGGTTAAGCAGAAAATAAAACATCTGTGACTATAATGAAAGACATTATATCAGAGTCTGTTGGTGTTGATAGTTCTATCTTCACTGCTGAAAATGCAGATGTCATGGTATTTGTGACAGCATTAGCCTCTTATATCTATTTCCAGAAGAGTGGGAGGGTTAACTTTCCCAGTGAGCTGCACTTTTCAACATACTTCATCTCATGCACCAAATGCTTAAATAAGTTGTTACCTGAACGCTCCTTTTATGTACAATGAATGTTGCCTACTGAATATTCAGTCACTGTTAAGTATTATGAATCAGGGTCTGACTAGTCTGTACCCTGAACCTGTGTGCCTTCTTCCTCCAACTTAATTCAGAATTTGCCTCAAGGCTGCAGATAAAGCTGTTCTCATTCACGCCACCACATTAATAAGAAGTGAGATTCAATTCACCTTCTTTTATCATCTTCAGAATTACAACTCGGTACATGATAAATGGGGACAACCACTAACTCGCATACTGCCTCTCTTTACTACATACATAACAGATCTGATATTCAACTCGTTAATTAACAATTACAATACATTTATTATCTTTAACATCCCATGTTCTTAGATTTCATGGAAAGCTTTCTTCCACACCACTTCATAGTTTTGTCTTCACTGCTGAAAATGCAGATATCATGGTATTTGTGACAGCATTAGCCTCTTCTCAGAATATCTATTTCCAGAAGAGAAAAGATGTCTTGACCGCACATTCATCTTTAATTATTATGCAAGCGTTACATAATTACACACAATAGCTTCACTATCACTTCCAGTTTTTCACTGCGGTAAGTGTTTCTTTGTTGTTGGTTTTATCATTAACACACATTTCATTACACATTATCACAAAAATCTCTGTCTTGGAGAAGATAAATATTATCTATAATTCTAGAATCAACCATCAGAACACTCTGAGATTACATTGCATCCTCAGAAACAGGTAAATTACTTAACTTAAATAATTCTTTTTAATCAGTCTATAGGAAATGCTCTCTTATTCAGGGTCTCTATCCTTATGCAAATAATAATACTCTACAACATTTCTCAACACTGCCCTTCCAGGGGTCGAGTACTGTTTCCTCTAAATTCATAGCCTCGCTAACTTTTTTTTTTTTACCTCTCTTGCCATAAAGTAGTTGGGGTCCACCCTTCCTTGAGTCCACCCAAAACTCGTATAAGTTCCCTTCTCTGTGGTAACTTTTCCATAAACTCCCATCAAGTGCAAAACACAGCTTCTTCACTATTATTTTGAGTGCTCCACTACTTCTTCCTGCTGATTTACTTTTTCCTCTCTGTACATCCCCCACCAGACTCTTACAGACTCCTGATTTTATCAGGACAGTTGTCCTGCCTGATGGTTCTTCCTGTCGCTACTCTCCTCCAAAACCATTTACTCTACATCTTAGCTTGTCACTCTTGTCTTTGGATTATTCTGGGGGGGGGGGGGGGGGAGGAGAACTATTTTGTTCGTATGATATTTACCCACATCTGCTTGAGATCATGTGCATGATTGTACACTGTGTGTGTGTGTGTGTGTGTGTGTGTGTGTGTGTGTGTGTGTGTGTGCACGTGTGTGTGCGCGGGCGGGCGGGCGGGCAGGCGCGCGCCTCCGTGCGCACTGTTCCTTGTCCAGGTCACTGAGGTAAACTTTATAATCTCTCCACAATGAATATTTCTGTTGACATGGCAACTAGGAAGGGTCTCAATGATGGAGACATAGGAATATGGCAAGAAGGAAATCAGACTTGGTTCTCAAGTTGAGAAGTAAGAAAGTGAAAAAATTAGAATCAGTGTGTTGGACCTGAAGAAGGAAGGAAGATAGACAGTATCTCTTCCCCCCACCCCCACCCCACCTACCCCAGGACACCCTCCTTGCCAGGTTCATCATCAGGACACTGGAGGCCGGAAAGTGGTCGATGTGCCCTACAGAATAATATCCTGATTTCACCCGAGCAGGCCCCAACTCTGCTGAGGAATGCGTATACAGAATAAAAAATAGTGCTGTGTTAATTGTGTGTGTGTGTGTGGGGGGGGGTCCTTCTCTGCCTCTATCACGCCTTAGTGCGCTTGAAATTGGACTATGGAAGCATAGTTTATTCCTCTGCTCAGCTGTCTATCCTTCGGCGTCACGACTCTGTCCGCCACCGTGGATTACGTTTAGCGTCTAGAGCTTTTTACACCAGCCCTATGGAAAGCCTTTATGCTGAGACTGCTGAACCTCCGCTGTCCAATCAGCGAGCTGTCCTTCTGAGTCATTATGCTAGCCATTTATCTTCCACACCTGCTAATCCGGCCCATGACATTTTTTCGACGCCCCCTTGGAAAAGAGAACCACTTGTATGAATGTCAAGAGCTCTGATGGAAACCCAGTTCTAAGCAATGAAGGAAAAGCAGAAAGGTGGAAGGAGTATATAGAGGGTCTATACAAGGGCGACATACTTGAGGACAATATTATGGAAATGGAAGAGAATGTAGATGAAGACGAAATGGGAGATACAATACTGCGTGAAGGGTTTGACAGAGCACTGAAAGACCTGAGTCCAAACAAGGCCCCGGGAGTAGACAACATTCCTTTAGAACTACTGACGGCCTTGGGAGAGCCAGTCCTGATAAAACTCTACCATCTGGTGAGCAACATGTATGAGACAGGCGAAATACCCTCAGACTTCAAGAATATAATAATTTCAATCCCAAAAAAAGCAGGTGTTGACAGATGTGAAAATTACCAAACAATCAGTTTAATTAGCCACAGCTGCAAAATACTAACATGAATTCTTTACAGACGAATGGAAAAACTAGTAGAAGCCAACCTTGGGGAAGATTAGTTAGGATTCCGTAGAAATATTGGAACATGTGAGACAATACTGACCTTACAGCTTATCTTAGAAGAAAAATTAAGGAAAGGCAAACCTACGTTTCTAGCATTTGTAGACTTAGAGAAAGCTTTTGACAATGTTAACTGGAATACTCTTTCAAATTCTTAAGTTGGCAGGGGTAAAATACAGGGAGAGAAAGGCTATTTACAATTTGTACAGAAACCAGATGGCAGTTATAAGAATCGAGGGGCATGAAAGGGAAGCAGTGGTTGGGAAGGGAGTGAGACAGGGTTGTAGCCTCCCCCCGATGTTATTCAATCTGTATATTGAGCAAGCAGTAAAGGAAACAAAAGAAAAATTCGGAGTAGGTATTAAAATCCATGGAGAAGAAATAAAAACTTTGAGGTTCGCTGATGACATTGTAATTCTGTCAGAGACAGCAAAGGACTTGGAAGAGCAGTTGAACGGAATGGACAGTGTCTTGAAAGGAGGATATAAGATGAACATCAACAAAAGCAAAACGAGGATAATGGAATGTAGTCAAATTAAATCGGGTGATGCTGAGGGAATTAGATTAGGAAATGAGACACTTAAAGTAGTAAAAGAGTTTTGCTATTTGGGGAGAAAAATAACTGATGATGGTCAAAGTAGAGAGGATATAAAATGTAGACTGGCAATGGCAAGGAAAGCGTTTCTGAGGAAGAGAAATTTGTTAACATTGAGTATAGATTTAAGTGTCAGGAAGTCGTTTCTGAAAGTATTTGTATGGAGTGTAGCCATGTATGGAAGTGAAACATGGACGATAAATAGTTTGGACAAGAAGAGAATAGAAGCTTTCGAAATGTGGCGCTACAGAAGAATGCTGAAGATTAGATGGGTAGATCACGTAACTAATGAGGAGGTATTGAATAGGATTGGGGAGAAGAGAAGTTTGTGGCACAACTTGACTAGAAGAAGGGATCGGTTGGTAGGACATGTTTTGAGGCATCAAGGGATCACAAATTTAGCATTGGAGGGCAGCATGGAGGGTAAAAATCGTAGACGGAGACCAAGAGATGAATGCATTAAGCAGATTCAGAAGGATGTAGGTTGCAGTAAGTACTGGGAGATGAAGAAGCTTGCTCAGGATAGAGTAGCGTGGAGAGCTGCAACAAACCTGTCTCAGGACTGAAGACTACAACAACAACAACAACAACAACAACTTGGATTTAGGCTATGCAGGCCGCCCTTCCTCTCTACTACTACAGGAGTCCGCTTCTGTCAACTGGTACGTTCTCTTCCCTCCCACTTTCCTAAAACTTGCTTGACAACTTGGGGTACTGCACTGCCTTGGCTCCGGCCCCGCACCTGCCTGCTCCGTGACCTTTGTCAGTTTCCCAAGGATGGTACCCCTTCTCTTGTTTATCATCAGGCATTTGCTGCTCTATGTGCACAAATGGAGAATGCCACATTTATTTACACTGATGGCTCAAAAACATCATTTTGTGTTGGGAGTGGCTATATTGTTGGCGACACCCCTAATCGATTTCGGCTTCCCGACCAGTGTTCGGTTTTTATTGCGGAGCTTGACGCTCTTCTCCAGGCTGTCCAATACATCCATCGCCATTAGTGGATAGAGTATATTATATGCTCAGATTCGCTCAGCTCTCTCCTCAGTCTCCAAGCTCTCTACCCTGTCCACCCTCTGGTCCACCGGATTCAGGACCGCCTCCACTTGCTCCACATTGGGGGGGGGGGGGGGTGTCTGTGGTGTTCCTCTGCATCCCAGGACATATTGGTATCCGTGGAAACGAGGCGGCCGATATAGGGGCCAAGGCTGCAGTCTCTTCTTCAGCCTGTTGTTCGCACGGTTCCCTTCAGCCGATCTACAATGTGTTTCATGTCGTCATGTTACTCTTCTATGGCATGCACATTGGTCGACACTTTCCAATAATATATTGCGGGACGTGAAAGCCCTTCCCTGTGCTTGGACCTCTTCCTCCCGAACTCGTCGTTGTAGGGAGGAGGTAATTTTAACTAGACTCCGGATAGGGCACTGTCTTTTTAGCCATCAACATCTTTTAAGTGACGATCCTCCTCCCCTTTGTTCCCACTGCTCTCAACTGTGGACGGTGAGACACCTTTTACTTGAGTGCCCCTATTTTACTCTGTTATGCGCCCGTCTACAGCTGTCGCCTGATATATCTTCCCTTTTAGCAGATGACACGCGATCAGCCGATCGCTTTCTTGAGTTTATTAGTGTCAGTGAGATGATGCCAGTCATTTGAAGCTCTTTTTGGGGACAAACAACCCCCCTTCTCTAGTGGTTTTTTAAGCTTTGCTTCTGTTTTTAGTTTTCACACTTTTTTTTGAGTTTTGCTCCCATTGCTGCTGGTTTCCTGTTTGGTTTTTTTTTTACCATTTCCTAAGTCACAGACTGGATGCTAATGACCGTAGCAGTTTTGCACCCTAAAACCATAACAAACAAAAAAAAGTCATTATTGTGAAATCTATGGTATTATTTAGGACTTACATAAGCAGATTGAAGTGATGAATGAAAATTTGTACCAATGCTTGAATTCAAACCCAGGTCCCCTGCTCACTAGGCGGATGCGCGAACCAGTAAGCACAACTGCGCAGACTATCATAGCACATCTCCCTCCTCAGTACACCATGCCAAGGTGGCATGGTGCTTAGCACATCTTCCTAGTGAGCAGGAGACCCGGGTTTGAATCTTGGCATTGAACAGATATTCGTTTGTTGCTCCAGTCTGCATATATACATCATAGGTGTTTGAGGTCTTAAAAGGTTTCTGGGGCCATATGCATCTATATGACCTGGAGGTTTACTATAGTTGCAAACGATTCTGATATTGCTAGTCACCAGCCACATAATGAGTCATAAGTTTTAGATTACATGTTAGTCCTATATGATGTAAATATAAATGAGAAGACAGCAGAGAACAGGCTGAATTGAAATTCATAATTTGAAGCATTGAGATCAGCATTAATCTGGTAAGTAGAAACTGAGATTGTCCTGTCAGAACATGTACCCTGGGATCAATAACACTGTGTGTAACTGCTCACAGCCTACAAAGTATCTTCAGGTCTACTCTTCATGGAGCTTGAGTAGATGTCAGTTTCCACTCAACAAATCAAGCCATCTGTTGAGAAAGTAAATTAAAGATAATACCACACTGGAAAAGCATGAGTGGGTGAGAAGCCGTTACATGAACAATGAAAGACAATCACTTTATAGTGGAGGTACTGAATGTTTTACTGTACAGGCACATAATTAAGAACTGGGCTGTCATAGTTTGGCATGTGAACTTTCACTCCGCTTCATTAAACTATTAGAAAGTGATATGGGAAAAGGAATAGAGGGGTAAAAATTCAAAATGAAATAATATTACACTGAAATCTTGTGGTGATTGGTACAGGAGAAGTTAAATGCACTGCCACAATTTTGGAGGCCACCAGCCGAAACAAAGTGGCATGTTTTCCAACACCACAGAACGACGTCACATTTCAAGGAGAATTTAATTGAAAGCAGCTAGAGCTGCTGAAGTCTACACTTGCAAACAACAACTCCAGCCTTTAGATATTTAGTCATTCTGTTAAGAGTTCTAATATTATAAAAATGAAGACAAGTCATAACATGTCTGGAAAACTCATCATCTTTCTCCATAACACCGAAGCTTGGATAGTACGTAGTTCATTATTTCTCTGATACTGACTGTTTTTGACTGCAACTGTGACATTCTTTTATTTGAATGACCTCTCTGTCTTACAGTTACTTGTTTCACTTTAGGTAACTTGTTTACTGCATAAGTGTACCATTTTATTGACTAGAAAGAATGAAAAATCATTCAGCTTTACCAGTAAAAACTATTGGTTTTTATCGTTAACTTATGCAGTTTTTTCTATTTTTAATAGTGTTTTCCTCCCTTCCAGACCAGCAGCACCTCACTTGCTGCTTTTCGCCCTCACTGGTGCTACGATGGAGGATTGTCGATGTTTGCATCTGGACAGTCAGAGGAATAGTACTGCATTGCATCACACTATGCTTGCTTAGTTTGAAGAGTCTGGCTGTTTGTGTGACTGAGTGTACATACTATATTTTTGTGTGTCATTATGTAAAGATATGCACATTTTTAAGAATTTTTAATTATTCTTTAGTGTGTGTGTGTGTGTGTGTGTGTGTGTGTGTGTGTGTGTGTGAACCATTGAAATTGATCTCCTATAATTTTCTATAGTATTTGCAGTGGAAGCTGAATTGTTTTCATGTGGTCACTTGGCAGTCAGCAAAAGTGAACATTCAGATAAATGAAGAGTATTAAAAGCAGTCTTTCAGTTTAAAGCAATGTGATAAATAATACAATGGCTTTCTCTGTATAAGTGAATCTCGTTAAATAAGTTTAACACTTTATGCAGTAAAAATTACACAAAGCACATTCTGTTGCTATTGCTACACCTTCAGTGAATGAAGTTTTAAAAGCTTAAAAGGTATTTAAGTAGTGAAACCAGATTGATTGTAAAACGTGTTCAATTATTTAAATATTTATCTGTGTATTTTTTATTTAGTTATTATACTCTACTTAGAAAATATATGATTCTTGATAGTGTGTGTGTGTGTGTGTGTGTGTGTGTGTGTGTGTGTGTGTGCGCGCGCGTGCGTGCGTGCGTGCGCGCGCATGTGTGTGCGTGCGTGCGTGCGAGAGAGAGAGAGAGAGAGAGAGAGAGAGAGAGAGAGATGAGAGAGAGAGTTGTGTGTGTTTGGTGTGTGAGAATATTTTAGAACTTTATTGCACATACTATTTAAATGTCTTGTCTTAAATTTGGTGGAACCCTTCTGCCCCACCCCTCCAGCTCCCTTGGGCCTCTGTAGGCATTTGGAATTGCTTCAGTAGCATCACTGGCTGTGAATTTTCTGTGACTTGTATTTTGGTGGCCCTTGCACATAACTAGTTTGGAAGACATATGATATATCTGTATCATGGCATAAAGTGTTAAGTGTTTAATATATTATACTCCCTGTTTGCTTTGTTGTGTAAAGGAATAGTTGTCTATCAAACATGTGCTATCTCAGATTTTCAGACTTCATCCAACACTGTATTTTTGTTAAGATATTGGTACTTGTAACATCAACTGGCTGACTTCAATTTTTGTGTTTCTTTTATAATAGTGTTGAGAGATTCTGTTACTTCTGAGTTATGGATAAAAGAATGAATCATTGCCAGTAAGTGCTTGAAAATTCTGGAATTGATACACTATAATTCAAACATAAATATATTTTCATTGAAGTGGAATCAGGATACAGCTTATGGCAGCACATTAAGAGAGAAATTTTTTAATTTGGGGAACTGATCCATCTCTTCCTGTTAAATTAAGAAAAGGAAGGAAAAATGTGCAAAATGAAAAATGACTGCATTAGCATCATGCTAAACTATTTTCCTTTCTTATTTCTCCTTATTAGCTGAGATTTTTAAAGTATGATCCATCTCTTCCTGTTAAATTAAGAAAAGGAAGGAAAAATGTGCAAAATGAAAAATGACTGCATTAGCATCATGCTAAACTATTTTCCTTTCTTATTTCTCCTTATTAGCTGAGATTTTTAAAGTATGCTATACACGTCCATGTTATGATTTTAGTTTTTGATGATTACTGATATTTTGTAAAAGTCAATGTTTGTTAATCTTTAAATAATTTCTTGTTTTATGGGCCCTGTTGCCCACAAATAAACCGTTATTTGTATTATTTGTCTGGCTAGGCATGTCTTATGCTTCTCTAAAAAGGCACTGTTTTCATTTATACATTTGGAAAATTGTTAAGGATTAATAAAGACCACTACAGTGCAGGTAGTTAACAAACAATATGGTATACCTAACTAAATAAGTCTACAGATTTTCTGAACTTAGAGGTGATCAAAATTGGAAAGTTATGACAGTATTATTTTGTTCATCTCAGTTTCCATTGAAACATGTATGGTTTACATAAAGTGTATTTTGTATTGTAGTAATTTAGATGCACATATTAATGAAACTGTATGTCCCCACTTTATTTAAAAGCATTTAACCATGTATATCAACATTATACATTTCTACCAAAGAATAAGTCATGAAAGCAAGTTGCTCAAAAAAGTTTTAGACTAACGCACATTTTAAACATTTTATTAAGGGTAGAATACAGGCATTTTAATACCCCTACCCCATGGAGCTTGGTGCTGAATAAACAGACAAATCACAGATGCCTCATAAAATATACCGGTTTGATTGACTACGCTCTCTGTTGGCACGGTGAGGAGCAACTCTCGCTCTGGTATCTTCAACAAATTTCCATGAAATTGTTTTCTGTGAATTAAGTTGTAGTGTTGAGTTGTTTAGCTGGTGTACGGGCAGTAGCAAAGCAGGAATTGTACTTTTATGTCACAAATAAATCAAGAATAACAGGGTAAGTTATGTGGATGATGGAGAAGAGATCTCCTAAGTATGGATTGATTTTTAGGTTTGTAGTCTTTAAGACCAATTACCTGTCCTTAGCACATCCAGTATTTTTCATAACATTGAGAAATTGCTTCAGAAATACTCACCTAATAAATTTCCTTAAATTGTATTGACAAAAACAGTATCAAGTTTGCTTCTGAAAAATGCAGAGAGAAATGCAGCTGTATGACTTAAAAGCATAAAGCAAGATAAAAATATATTAACGGCTTTGGAACTCCATGGCATACATTGAATTCTAAATGGAAAAATTGAATGAAGAGACCTAATCTTGATTCATTAATGTAAATAAACAACGTAACTGCATCAGTCTCTCACAGGCAGTCTGCCAGAACTAAACTGAAAGAGGAAAAAAGGTACATGAATACCAGTTTCTGTAAATGCAGTGCAAAATACATGCATTGTGTGACTATTCAGTTATCACTGATATAAATATTTTATCCGTCTGTTTCATAATGTTTCAGGATTTTGATACTGTATTTAAAATGTATATATTTGGCTAGCAAATGTTGCTCATGACATTTTATGAAATTGTGTGTTGGCAGGTGGGGAAAATAAAAGAGTTCCTCTTATCAGTCTGATTTCTTACGTATGATAGAACGAAAGAACAAGACCATTTACCACCCCTCCCTTCCCCAGTATTTTTGTGTTTGATTAAAGTTTGTCTGTGTTTGTACAAGTACACTGTAGTTTGGTACGCTACTAAACTTCGTCCAATTTCAGAACATATTTCAGTAACACTTTTATGTCACCAACCACATTTGGTTGGTTTTATTAACTGAAAAGTTTAGATATTAGTTTGAATAACCAGTATATTTTTCAAATCTTTAATTTTGTGGTCTTTCTGCTATCAAAGCCTCTCAAATTACTTTAGAAGGTTTCAGAAATATTTGATACTGTGAGTGTGTTGGGGAAAACTAAATGATTTATTGCAGCTTAGTTTTCAGAAGAAAAGATAATAGTAGTAATATAGGTTCCAGATTGGGGTAATTGATTCAAACAGATAATTAAAATTTCAGTTTGATTATGTAATTTCTTCATGCAACATGTCTGTAAAAAAAAGAAAAGAAAAAAATTTAGCTTTATTGGTTGTGCATTTCAGAGCACTAGATCAGTAGTACAGTATTACCTGCTTATGCCATCTTAAGTTACAGACTTCATCAAATTTCATTTTAACTGCTCTGTTGTTTATTGTAATTGTGTTTTTACTATTATCATTGTTGTTATTGTTTTGTGGCATTATTCCTGTTATTTTGTGCAACATGTCATACAGACCTTAGGCAAACTTCCTCCCACACAGTCTTCATAATACTAGCATGCTTCCCAGTGAATATGTGTGTGTGTGTGTGTGTGTGTGTGTGTGTGTTTTCCAATTTTTCTCAACTAAAAGTATTTAGAGCCTCACTTTAAAAAGAAAACTTTCCAGTCTGCTGTTAATTTCAATTATTCACATAAAACTAAGAGATTTACCTTAATTTTTATGAGGATTACAATACAGAATCTGATGTATTTTTGCATCTTATCTTCATACAGTGGATATATTATGCAATTAATTAAATTACAGTGGTGCATTAAATGGTTTATGTTAGAATTATAGACTTTTCAGGCTGGTATTGTGCTGTGTGCAGTGTCCAGTGTGAAATTGAACTAATTTCAGTTACACAAGGAGGCATGTTGGAACATTTACTATAATTGTAGTCATCATAATGTCAACTGTGTCAGTGTGCATAAGGAAATGCCTGTCTTTAACTTCATTCATATTTCTTCTACAGTTCATTTTGATATGCAGTCCAAAAGCATCATATTGTGATCCCTTTCAACAGGCAAAGATTTAGTTATATATTGATACATTATTTCAAATTAAAAAAAAAAAAAATTAAAATCACTTGACAATTTTAAATACCAGTGAAACATAATTTCATATGTAGTTTTGCCTTTTTTCTTAATCTTGTCAAGATATTTTGGCCACTCTATACTGCAGTATGATGTATTGGAAAAATAAGAATTTCCACCTGATAAATGTTCTGACAAATATAAATGTTGTTATTTTTTCCTTTTTTTGTATTATACTATCATTAAATGACGTATTTCTTTACTCATGGAATTGATGCCTTAAAATCACGTTTCAACACTTGCTACTGTGTAGCAGTTATTTATTTACTGGAACTGCTAGTTTTAAATTTATATAAACTAAATGTTATACAACACTTTTCTTATTTGTTAGTGTGTAAAACTGTATAAATGTGCTTTCAATATCAACAGAAATTGTAAAATGTCAGAAGAAAAAACATGGGCCATAGTGATGGGGTGCACTTCATGAGCACCCTTTAATACTTGTTTCTGATCCATGCTACAATTTCACATTAGTATCTGTAGACAGATACTTTTTCCCCCTCTCGCTAAATATTGTTCTGCTCTCTGCCTCCTCACGCAGCCCTGCTCCGCCCCCCCCCCCCCCCCCAAATCTTTCAGTCCACCTTCCCTTTTGTTCCCTTCCCTTGATGTGTTTGATAATTTTGTTCTTTCTAGGTGTAAGACAAGTCATTTTATATTTTTCTTATTTTATTTATAAACCCATTTTTATGTGTTTGTAAGTAAGAATAATTTAGAAGTCAGTGTTGCAAGATGCAATTTCTAACACATATGCATCATTTCTTTTCGGAATTATAACTTGGTTACAGATTTATTGTATTCACTGTCAACGGAACACAAAAATCAGTTTTAGTTGTAGAAAAAGGCACCTATACTGATGCTACAGCCCAGAAAAATTTTTTATGCCTTCTAATTTATTGTGACAAATTGAAAATAGAAAAATAAAATGCTAATGCACCTTGTACGGCAAACATGCTTTTATATATTTTTATATTCAGGGGCTGTACTGTGGCTAAACACAAAATGTTGTAAGATTGGGTGATGTGTTATATAATATCTCAAGACCTACATTGTGGATATGTATAAAACTGAAACCTGTAGGAAAAAATAACATTGTCATTATTATTTATGTGTACAGTTTGTCATCAATTTTTAACACCGAAATAACTGCAAGGTTCCAGAATGATTTTAATGGTAAGATTTACTAGCAGTTGTGTATCGCCTGTATAGTATGGTGAAGCACACCCAGTAATCACTCAAAGTGGTGGATACCCCAACGAATCCCACTACTGTGAATAACACAACTTTCAGTGTATGCAGTTATGACATGTAGCTCAAACACCTATCCATGGCAGACATCACTGTACCACACTACAGTGAAGCACTCACGTCTCGGCCACAAAATAACAGATTCAATGTTTATAACTCAAATCTGATACGTTGAAAAGAATAAAGATGTACAACGAAAATCATAAAAGAAGGTAATAGTGCCAAGCAGTCAGTTCCAAAACACTTCTTAGTCTTTTGGAAACTGAGGGCATAACATTGTTCGGTGTGAAAGACTACTCAGGTGGAGACATCAAGCATGGCAAATTCGCTCAAGGTTTTCAAGTAGATTAGGACTGGGTGGTGCACCACCAGAACCTTTGCGTTCTATCTCCTTTTGTATCTCCTGCACTGTTCTAATGAAAGCAGTACAGTAGTCTGCTTCATGTGATCTAGCTACTTATATCTATATCAGGGTGCTTAAAAAGTCATGATGTAACTGAATTGAGGTTTTTGGATTTTTCATTCAAATAAAAAAAAAAAAAAATGTAAAGAAAGAAAGAAAGAAAGAGATAGCTAATGGAATTGACATACTCTGTGTTTGTTGAGTCCCTGTTATAATTAAAATGTTAATAATATTAGAAATTTGCCACACACTCGTTCACTTGTTGATATCTGGTAAGACGTGCTGGGCGCTAATCTCTCTGATGGTATATCGTTGATTAGCAGGAAGAGATGAAATATTAACTCCACTGCATGTTGTCACAGCTCTCAGCTTAGACTTCGTCTCGTGCTGAGTGCTGACAGAAGATTATAACAGAATTTGTTTTTCCTAAAACCTAAACCTAAGCAAAAGAGATTATATATGGGGCAGTCAAATGAAAATGAGACAGATGGAAAAAAGTAAGTTAACTGTTTATTATTTCAAAAGTAACTGCTATAACTGTTGCTACATTTACCCCACTGTGAAACAAGATGTTCAGTGCATTTACGGAAAAATGTTTGCAGTTGCTTATGGAATCTGATTGTACCCAGATATGCACCTCTTCTTATGAAGCAAATTGATGGCCACAGATGTCTCTTTTTTAGGGCTGCACATATATGTTAATTGCATGGGGATAGATTGGGACTGTTTGGAGGATTTGTAGGGTTTTCTGTGTGAAACGTCTACAGCATAGTCGAAACAACCTTGGCAGCATGTGGGCAGGCATTACCATGCATCAAGTTGAAGCCATCTGTCTACATTCCTGTGTGTTTGGACTTGATATTGTGCTTCAGTTTTTACAAAGAATTCCACACACCACTCTGGTATTAATTGTGGTGCCGTGTTCCAGAAAGTCAATGAGCAGTGGACCCTTGAAGTTAAAGAAAAAGGTCATCGTGACTTTCCCAGGGCTGACAGGCATTTTTTCAGGGGGGGGGGGGGGGGGGGTAAATGCATATGCTTCCATTTTTGGCTCTGATGTTGACTCTCCAGCTCAAAATGATGACACCACATTTCATCTCACATGGCAGTACAGGATAGGAAATGATATTCTTCATTGTGATATTGTTCTAGATGCTGTAGTGATGTCAGTATTCTGTTTAACTGCTGCTCCTATGTCAAGCTGTGAGGAACCCACTGTGCACAGATTTTCCTGATCTTCAGATGCACTGTCACAATGGCGTGAGTGGTACCGTGACAGATGCCCAATATGAGCTGAATGCCTACCACCGTGCCCCGTCAGTCATTTCTGATTGCAGCTTCCCCCACAAAAGTGCAGAAGGGTTAATGACATGAGGAGACTGTCCTGGCCAGTAGCTGTCTTTCAGTGATGATGTCCGACCTTTTTGAAATAGTTTATTCCCCACAAATACAAGTACACAGGACTTATTGTGTTTGCCATGTGCAGCAGTGTAGTTCTAGAAAGATCTGCTAATGATATTTTCATGGATATTAATAAATGGTTTAAAGCTAACTCACTGACATTAAACTTCGAAAATACTCACTATATGCAATTCAGAACCTGTAAGAGGTTTCCACCCAGCATATGCATAAAATACGAAGAAGAGCAGATAGAAGAGGTTGACAGTCTTAAATTCCTGGGATTACAACTTGATAATAAATTCAGTTGGGAAGAGCACACCACAGAACTGCAGAAACGCCTTAACAAATCTGTATTTGCAATTCGAGTGTTAGCAGACATAGGCGACATAAAAATGAAAAAGCTTGCATACTTTGCCTACTTTCATTCCATAATGTCATATGGTATAATATTTTGGGGTAACTCTTCAAGTCAAACAAAAGTTTTCAGAGTCCAAAAGTGTGTAATACGTATTATTTGTGGAGTAAATTCACGGACGTCCTGTAGAAACCTCTTCAAAGAACTGGGTATACTAACTACTGCCTCTCAGTATATTTACTCATTAATGAAATTTGTCCTAAATAATATATCTCTTTTTCCAACAAACAGCTCAGTTCATACATACAATACCAGGAACAAAAATGATCTGCACAAGGACTTAAAAGCACTTACTTTAGTTCAAAAAGGGGTCCACTACTCAGGAACACTCATCTTCAATAATTTGCAAGTAAACATAAAAAATTCAGTTACAAATAAAGATCAGATTAAAAGGAGCCTGAAAGACTTACTAGTGGCCAACTCCTTCTACTCCATTGACAAATTTTTTAATAGAAACAAATGATGTATTGTATATATTCATACTATTAGTATTGTTATTTCAGCTTAAAAAAATTGACATGTTCCACATCCACGAGGATCTCCTCAGCACGGATCTATTGAACGAAAACTAATCTAATCTAATCTAAAAGCAGATTTTCAAGCATAAAGTTCACTTCCTGAGACTCCTTCTACAGTCAAAAGCCATGCTACACCACACTATTACTCTTTTTGGCCTCCGCAGTGAAGTTGGATGAGCACACAACTTGCTGGTCTTACATTGAGCACGTCAGTTAATGTTCACACCGTTCCTTCCTAATTCTCAATAGAAATACCTGTGTTACCAACATCTGTGCCACGCTTGTTACATAGTCTGTCTCATTTTCATTTGACTCCCCTTATACAAAGAGAGTGGAAACATTATAGAGATTGGTATTCTGTGTAAAGAATTGTGTATTTGACATAACTAAAGTTCGCATCATGTAGGAAGGTGGCCCAATTTTCAGCCGTTCTGCGCATCCCTCTCCACTAGCCACTGGCAGCCAATAATATTCATTCTCTTTCTGAGCAGCTAGCAGCAAGTTACAGCTATAGAGCGAGAATCACGATTCCACATGCTGCCCTGTTGCCGTACTTCGCAACAACTGAATTATTCATTCAACTGTCAATTTTTTTTCTTTCTTTTTTTTCTTTTCTTGCAGCAGTATAGTTGTGAATGTGTATCTATAAATGTTTAAATGTGATTTAATAATCAGCCAGATGACGGCAATAAATGTGATGTGCTTCACAAGCAGACGAGGGGGATTATTTACTGCAGTTGTAACTTTTTCAAACATGGATTTGAAAGCAGGTCTCCTCCTATTGACATTTGAAGATAAAGGAATGGACTCCATAACCATGCGGTATTGGCAAGAGAACTGTAAAGAGAAGTGTAAACGAAAGTGTCAGAGCTTTAGGAACCGTAGGAAACGTTTGTTTCATGTCACATGGAAAGGATTGAAATCGCAAGGAACCTGTAACACAAATGGATGCTTTCAGCAACGATGTTTTAAAGTGCTCCATGTGAATGGTGAATGCTAGACATAACAAAAATGTGTTATAGTTATGCAGCAGAAAATTGGCTTTGATGGTAAGTGCTTCATCAATTTAAAGAATCTTAAGATGTTGGTTCCAGATATGTTAAGGAGGAGGTAGCTCAACAGTGTATTACCTTGATAAAACATGGGTCAATTAGAATCATTCCAGGAAGATCTGCTTGCAAATAAGTGATGCTACTGATTAGATTAGATTAGATTAGATTAGATTTACTTTCATTCCAATTGATCCGTAGTGAGGAGGTCCTCCAGGATGTGGAACATGTCAGAAAAACAACAATACATGACAAATATTTACAATTAAAACAAATAAGCTAATGTACCATTCCACAGGTCCCAAGTGGAATGATCGTCATTTTTTAATGAACACTAAGAGTAATTTTACAAATACTAATGCACTGAATTTAAAATAAAAAAGTTTTTTATTTATTTATAAGGTAATACAACTACTGTAATACTTATTTACAATGACCACATTACTGCACTGAAATGGTGCAGAAGTTAGATTATACTAACACACACACACACACACACACACACACACACACACAAAAATTTTCAATGAACACATTACTGCACTGAAATTGTGCAGAAGTTATGTTGTACTTATATACAAATCAGTTGGTTTTACTAAGAAATTCATCAATGGAGTAGAAGGAGTTGGCCACCAATAAATCCTTTAGGCTTCTCTTAAACTGAATTTCATTGGTTGTTAAGATTTTTATGGCTGCTGGCAAGTTATTGAAAATGTGTGTTCCTGAATAATGCACACCTTTTTGTACAAGACTAAGTGACTTTAAATCCTTGTGAAGATTATTCTTATTTCTAGTATTGATTCCATGAATTGAGCTGTTGGTTTGAAAAAGTGATATATTTTTAATGACAAATTTCATTAAGGAATAAATATATTGGGAAGCAGTAGTTAGTATCCCTAGTTCCCTAAACAGGCTTCTGCAGGATGTTCTTGAGTTCACACCACATATAACTCTCACTGCACGTTTTTGTGCCCGGAAAACTTTAGCTTGGCTTGATGAATTACCCCAAAAAATAATCCCATATGACATTATGGAATGAAAGTAAGCATAGTATGCCAGCTTTTTCATTTTTATATCCCCTATGTCTGACAAAATTCGCATTGCAAACAGAGATTTGTTAAGACGCTTCAGCAGTTCTGTGGTGTGCTCCTCCCAGTTGAATTTATTATCAAGCTGTAATCCCAAGAATTTAACACTGTCCACTTCTTCTATCTTCTTGTCATCGTATGTTAGACATGTACTCTTGGGACACCCCTTACAAGTTCTGAACTGCATGTAGTGTGTTTTTTCAAAGTTTAGTGACAAAGAATTGGCTAGGAACCAATGATTAATGTCCACAAATATTTTATTGGCTGATCTTTCTAAGACTACATTTGACTTGCTATTTATTGCAATGTTTGTGTCATCGGCAAACAAAACAAACTTGGCATCTGGTAATGTTACTGATGAAAGGTCATTGATATACACAAGAAATAGTAAGGGCCCCAAAATGGAACCTTGTGGGACCCCACATGTAATTAGTTCCCAGTTGGATGAGGCCTGATAGTTTTAAAGTTCTCATAGGAATAGGTTCTCGGGCAATTATTCTGTATGCTGACTCCTCTTTTGGTTCTGAAAATATACTTGTATTTATGTGTAAGAAAAACAACAGTGACTATAATTTGGAAATGAACGCTGCCAGTTTCATGGCATGATTCACAGTTCTCATCACACCTTGCTTCAAAGTCGGTCATTGCGAATTATAATTCAACTGTTACAGAAATAACACCAGAAAAGTGAATATTTTTCCCTGGTGTAAAAATAAAAATATTAAGCACAGTATCAACCAGACTCTTCCCGAACTCCTGCGACTCATTAATTTATACAAGTTATGTGACAAAATGTACAAACTTGACTTCCTTGTACATAAATGGGGTCTCACAGTTTTGCATTTAATCATGTGTCACTGTCAGTGTAGTCCCATGGAAATAATTTGGGCAAAGGGTTAAGACTACGTGGGAGAAAAAAAATAAAACATTCAAGATAACATACACTGAATCATTTGTGCATGAGGCAATAGAAGACATGCCACCTGTAGCGTGGGCACAGTCTGTGCGGCATGCTGAAAAGCTTCAGAAAGAAGAATTTGACAGAGAAGTGATGATGGACATGGACATAAACTATGAACCTATCATCATAAATTTACAATGAGATTGTTTGGAAACAGTCTCAAATAGAAATGACGATGGTATTATGGTGTAGACTTTGGAACAAAATAATATTATTTCTTAGTTTTAAAGACTTGTGGTTTAAGCAATGTGTTTGTCAACATATCAGTTCCATATATAGTAATGAGAACTTCCTAGCCTTTTTGATTAGGACTTTGTATCCTTTGAATTATGCAGACTAATGTTCAAGATATTGCCAAAGGTGAAGTTAAGCTTCTACCAACTTGTTGTATGCTCTAATAACACAGGAGAATGCAGCTGGATAAATTCGTCAGAAGTCTGATATTTTCACACATAAACCCCGGTCATATTCAGGCACGAACTGAATAATGTCCTTAAATGACAGTAACTGTTACTTCTCGAAATATCAGTGATTTTCAATGTTATCGGTCAACATTCCCTGGAGTTACTTGCAGGTGATGGTTAAATCTTTGCTTGTTCAATGTATTATAAATGCAGTCTCTCACTATAATGTCAAAAGAGTTAGTTTACACTCATAACGCTCATTAAGAGCGAAAAATATGACAACTTACTGACCACTTGTACGATAGTCTTTTACATTCATCTTTTCTATTACTAGTTCTTTTTTACTTGCAGTGATTACACTTAACTATAGTCAAACACAGATACATGGTTACCTTACACTTTTTTTAAAAATTCTATTGAGTAGAAGCAGTTGTCAAGCAAACAATGGTTTTGGTTTGTGCTTGAAGTTAATTTTGTTGTGCAGTAAGTTTTTACATATAATACAGTTCAAATTGCAATAAATGATGATAAATTATTGCAATCAGTTTCAATGATATTGTTGTTAGACAATTGTCCTTTTAAGAAAAATAATACTTCATGTTTTCACAAAGCTGTGTCAGCTATTCTTGCCTCCCGCTGTCATGCAGAGTAAATCCGTGGAGCAGTGAACACAACATCGTCAAGATATTACTTAATATTTCTCTCACGATGATTGATCGAAATTGGTTTTAATATTTAGTATTCCCTCGTAGATTTGAACATAAACTACGATGTATTGTAGGCAAACGAGCAAGACTGTTGTCCGCAGCAATGTGGACTTTGTTTGCCCGCTCTTTGCTGCTGCGCATGTGCAGTTCTCATGCCCCCCACGCCTCATTGCTGCTCCACCTTTCTGCTTGGAAGCACCGTCCTACATGATGCGGGCTTTAATTATTTCTTCCTGAACTATATAGTTATTACAAACTTGTTTCTCCTTTCATGCATGGTACACTTGGGGAGAACATCACAGTAGGCTATGGGTTGTCAACTTTTGGTGGGAAGACATTTTGTAAAAAATGTTTTCACAACACTTTGGTTCTAAAAGCGAGATTATATGGTTTCATCAGTATACACTCTTTCACTTGACGCCATGCAGATTTAGTTAATAGTTCCATCCTTGAAGAAGAACAGGTAAGAAATGCTAGCCTTGCCCAGAGTGGACCCACTTGAAAGTGCATTTACAGGTCTTTATTCTAGCCTCTCAGTTACTGAGCTACTATGGAAAGTATTGTATGTAAGGAACCACAAATGCAGTTCCCCCGCTGGCAGTGGTCTGTGATGACACGCTCAGTTGGCCAGCTACAGCTCCACCTGGAGATGGAGGCCTGGGGGTGTAGTCTGACATGACACCCCCAGTGTCTTGTACATCCTCAGATTACTCGTGGTGTGTGATAGGAGCTTATATAGCCTTCTCGGGCTCTGAGTTTTCATTGCTTTCTTCAATGAGTTTTCCTACCTTTGATAATCTGCTCTTAGTGGAGGAAGTCTTTTACAGCCCTTGCAGTACTTCATTTTCCAAAATGGGGACACAGTGGTCTCTCAAATTTCCAGGGGGAGTACTGGGATAGAATGAAGACAGAATCTGTTTTGTGCAGCTTGTATTTCTTTACATGGGATCTCAAAAACAAAAAGTTCCAGATTATGTGTGAGGCTATTTGCTTACAATTTTTTGTTATGACACAAGGGGGCAAAATTAGCTAATAACTGGATCATGAAATAAAGTGGCTATCCACGAATCTGTTTTATTTCAAGAAATTCACAGCAGTTGACCCATATACACAAAAAACTATTCATTCTTGACAGGATGTGAAGTCGTGATTTTCCTTCCTCCCACCCTCCCATCCTTCCTTCCTTTTGTAATGTTCATTTCTGGAAGTGTTTTGAACTGTCTGTGATCATTGCAATATTGTTCCGGTGTACCACCATGTGCAACCTTACAGATTCCCAACAAGAGCAAACTGTGGAAGACTTCTTAGTTAGTTCATCAGTGACAACAGTGGCAGTTTCACTAAGTGTATCTAGTGTTGTGGTTATGTAAGAGAGTTTGTAGGGAAACTTTACAGCTGAGGCAGACAGCATTGTATTAAACAAGGTTGTTTCTACTCATAGGAAGATCACTGACCTAAAAGTGAACCCTGAGCTTAATACTGTAAGGGTCAGACTTCCTTGGTAACTTGGCACACAGTCATTGTGCATTCTAGTGTCGACAGTATGTGGTACCACAGCCCACGCAGAGTCTCTGAAGGGAGAGGTGGAGTGAGAAGGGAAAAGTGGAACAGCAAGATGAGAAAACCACTCCTACGCTTTCCATGCATTCTTTGCTATATGTACTAAGATCGAGATGTAGGCCAGCATAGAGTAGAAAGGAGAATGCACTGTCTCTATACTGTCGTCTCACAACAGTGAGTGCCAACTGTGTCTCACTCGTTTACTAGTGTGGTTCCCTGCAGCAAGCACTAATGACTGCTATGCAATAAACTCATATCTTGTGAAATGAGGGACTTTAGGGCTATTTGTACACCTAAAATGAAAGAGATCCTGTTAATCTTATTGGATAGGAAGACTCATTGTTTAACGAGAGCAGAATAGCTGTGTTGATGTCAGAGGGAGGAAGTTATTTTTTTTTTTATTTACACAGCAAGTTCTGTAGGACCGAATTGAGGAGCAAATATCCAAGGTCATGGAATGTGTCAGTACATGAAATTACAACATAAAAGTATTAACAGATAAAAATAAAATGTTTATGAACCTGAAAAAGTCAGTCCATAAGTTTAAGTAAACGTAGTCAACAATACAACAAGAATCAGCTTAATTTTTCAAGGAACTCCTCGATAGAATAGTAGGAGTGACCCATGAGGATTCTCTTTAGTTTCAATTTGAAAGCACGTGGATTACTGCTAAGATTTTTGAATTTGAGTGGTAGCTTATTGAAAATGGATGCAGCAGTGTGCTGCACACCTTCCTGCACAAGAGTTAAGGAAGTCCGATCCAAAAGCAGGTTTGATTTCTGCCGAGTATTAACTGAGTGAAAGCTGCTTATTCTTGGGAATAAGCTAATATTGTTAACAAGAAATGACAGTAAGGAATATGTGTATTGAGAAACCAGTGTCAAAATACCCAGACTCGTGAACAGGGGTAGACCAGAGGTTTGTGAACTAACACCACGTATTGCCCGAACCTCTTGTTTCTCAGCCAAAAATATCCTTTTAGAATGGGAAGAGTTACCCCAAAATATAATACCATACGACATAAGCGAATGAAAATAAGCAAAGTAGACTAATTTTAATGTCGAACAATCACTCACTCCAGATACCGTTCGTATAGTAAAAATTGCAGCATTAAGTCTTTGAACAAGATCCTTAATGTGGGCTTTCCACAACAGTCTACTATCTGTCTGAACACCTAGAAATTTGAACTGCACAGTTTCACCAATTGTATGCCCATTCTGTGAACTCAAAACGTCAGGTTTTGTTGAATTGTGTGTTAGAAACTGTAAAAACTTACTGTGATTTAGTGTTAGTTTATTTTCTAGGAGCCATGAAGTTATGTCATGAACTGCACTATTTGGAACCGAGCCAATGTTGCACACAACATCCTTTACTACCAAGCTAGTGTCATCAGGAAACAAATATTTTAGAGGTACTCGTAATACTATAGGGCATATCATTTATATAAATAATGAACTAGAACTGGCCCCAACACTGATTCCTGGGGCACCCCCCACTTGACTGTACCCCACATAACAGCCATTTTCAACACGGTGAGTAATGAAATTTTGCTGTCAGTTGCTAAAGTAAGAGGTGAACCAATTGTGAGCTACTCCCTGTATTCCATAATGGTTCAACTTCGGGAGCAGTATTTTGTGATCAACACAATCAAATGCCTTAGTTAAATCAAAAAATATTCCTATAATTTGAAACCTTTCGTTTAACCAATCCAGTGCATCACAGAGAAAAGGGAATATAGCATTTTCAGTTGTTAAATCCAAATTGTACATTTGATAGCAAATCATGTGATATAAAATGATCAATTATCCTTACATACACAGCCTTTTCAATAACTTTAGCAAACACTGATGGCATAGAAATAGATCTAAAATTATCTACATTATCCCTTTCTCCGTTTTTATAAAGCGGCTTTACTACCGAGTACTTTAATCATTCAGAAAACTGACTATTCCTAAAGGAAAAATTATAAATATCGCTAAATACAGGGCTGACATGTGCAGCACAGTACTTTAATATTCTGCTAGGCACTCCATCATATCCATGAGAGTCCTTAGTCTTAAGTGATTTAATTATTGTCTCAATCTCCCCATTGTCTGTGTCACAGAGCAGTATTTCAGACATCAGTCTCTGAAAGGCATTTGCCAAGAAAGTTATATGATTCCTTGCAGAAACTAAATTTTCCTTTAATTCACCAGCAATGCTCAGAAAATGATTGTTAAATAATGTACATATATCTGATTTATCAGTAACAGAAATATTTTTACTACAAACTTAATTTACGTCGTCGACCTTGTGCTGTTGACCAGACACTTCCTTCACAACTGACCGTATGGTTTTAATTTTGTCATGTGAATTAGCTATTCTATTTGCATACCACATACTCTTTGCCTTCCTAATATTTTTAAGCACCTTACAGTACTGTTTGTAATGGGCTACTGCAGCTTGATTGTGACTACTTCTAACATTTTGATATAATTCCTGCTTTGTTCTAAATGATATTCTTATCCCACCCAGGCTGCCTACTACTGCTAGTACCCAATTTAGAACATTCTAATGGAAAGCAACTCTCAAAGAGCATGAGAAATGTGTTAAGGAAAGCATTATATTTATCATCTATGTTATCGGCACTATAAACATCCTGCCATTCTTTTTCCTTGAAAAGGTTTAAAAAACTCTCTATTGCTGTTGGATTAAGTTTCCTACATAGTTTGTAGCTGTATGTGACATTTGTTTGACTACTTAAGCCTTTTTGTACATCATTGTCTGAAAGCCCATTCACCCTTTTACTAACAGAATGCCCATCTAGTAATGAAGTATTGTCTGTAGCTGTGCTACTGTTCCCCAGCACCCTAGATGGAAAAAACAGTCTGCATCAGATCATATGAATTTAGGAGATCTACCAACATCCTTTTTCTTGCACCATCATATACAAAATTTATGTTGAAGTCACCACGTACAACTACTTCCTAAAAAGTGAATCAAGAACCGTCTACAGCTTGAACAGAAATGCTCTGAAATCAGAGTTAGGGGACCTATAAACAACAACAAATAGACGTTTAGTTTCACTAAATTCAACTGCCCCTGCACAACATTCAAATATCTATTCAGTGCAGTGCCGTGATACGATACTGTTTTTTACGTACATAGCTACTCCCCCACCCCGCAAGGAACTCCTTGGAAAACAGCCAGCTAATCTGTATCCTGGTAAAGGAAGCCTCTGAATTGGCAAATTATTTAAGTGGTGTTCTGCCATACCAATAATTTCAGAGTCAACATCTATAAGCACCGAGCGAGGTGGCGCAGTGCTTAGCACACTGGACTCGCATTCGGGAGGACAACGGTTCAATCCCGTCTCCAGCCATCCTGATTTAGGTTTTCCGTGATTTCCCTAAATTGTTTCAGGCAAATGCCGGGATGGTTCCTTTGAAAGGGCACGGCCGATTTCCTTCCCAATCTCCTTCTCTACTTGGAAACATGACAGCCTCTGAAGGTGAGCCCTTAGCTATAGGGACTTCCTTTAAGCAGGTAAACCTATCAGCTGACTTCACTCTAAAAAAGGTGCTGCTCTAACACCAACTACTATAGGAATTTTTCCTTGAGTGATCCCACCACCACCCACTACTCTGTCACCTGTAAGCTTTGCTAGCCTCCCCTTCGCGTACCTATTGAGGTGTAGGCCATGCCTAGTGAAACCCGATCTACTGATAGACCCAACTGGCACCACTGAGATGTTACACATGTCCTTTGCCATCAGTGTCCTTTCCAGCCCCATGTTAAAGCGCCTGACAGCCGCATTAAGATGAGGCCGATCATGACGCTGAAACAGTTGCACGAAATGCACATTAGTGCCACCAGTTTGAGTAGCTATCTTCATTATTTGTGATGACCAAGTAGAATGTTTTGCAATGTCAGCAGCTAAGTTGGTAAATCACATGGCTGCTTGCATAGGTAGCCCTGAATGTGATGGAATAGGAAATGCATTTGCAGGGCTGGAGTATGTCTAAGGGTCGACTTTTCAGCTAACAGTAGTGAGGCTGAGCTAATACTGTGAGCCACAGACTCTTTACTGTGTCTACATTAGAGCTGCAAGTTCAAAGATATCGTGCTGCAAGACAAGTTTTTATTCCGAATTGGGATCTCCATGTCCCAGTGTCAGCTAGGCTGGACTCAAAAGAACTAAGTTCTGCAAGAGCCTGCCCCCTCTCTTTTGGAAGCGAATGAAAGATTAGTAAAAAAAAAAATGAAAAATTATGAGAACAAATGGTAAGTGGTGGGCTGCAATGAGACCAATGGCAGGTAGCATGTGGGCTGTGGTCTCTGCATCCCTGATCTAGATCTGTTACAGGGATATGAGGATGGAGCTTACCTCAGTATTTGAGTCATTACTCATAAAAAGGTCACACGGTTTGGCTTATACATGAGCTGTCAAATAACACAATGGATCAGGTACACATTTCCCTTTCAAAGCAACAAATCTTCTTCATAAAATTGTGTTTTTGCAGCAATCTCCATGGGAGGCAGAAGATCACTTTGACAATGTGTTTCTCACAGGTTTGCCCTCTCCTCAAGGAAAGAGCAGCCTTGTAAGTCAGGAACACAGCTGACTCAAAAGTGGCACTCTTGTCTTCCTGATCATGTCCTTGCATCTTTGGTTTCATGTGCAACACCTTGTAAATCTGTTACTGGGAATATCCAGTTACTTGGAAGACCTTCTTTGGGTATTCTGGTTCACGCAGCAAGGATTCATTCTCTGGGACATTGCATCCCCTATACACCAAAGTTTCATAGTCATCACTGATTTATGATGTTTCCTGTCTATTTCCTTAAACTGAATCTACAGGTAACAATGGACAGCTTCTTCAACAGCACTGGTGAAGGCTAGTATTGGCAAAATAGTTTCATCCAAATCTATACCTGCAAAGATATAGCAGTCCTGACAACAAAATTCTGTTGCAGAGGCAGGCTTAGTCAGCTTAGCCATCTGTCTAGCTGTGTCTTATATGATGAGCTCAGTCAGATTTGTCTCCTATTGTACCATCAGTCCAGTTCCATGTATAATGAAGTAAAATTTCCCCTGCCTCATAATGTAAATGACACAACACAGTCCTACTTTAGACAAGTAAACCAGTTCTGTGGCACTGACTCACATCTTATTTCCCACAGTGATAGAGCATCCATCATGTAATCAACCTCGAAGCTCATTCCAACCGTGGCCGGAAAATATTTGGCTAAAATATCAGTTGTGCAGAAGGAAAAAGTACTGCTACCCGAAATATAATGGATTACTCATTATATCATGAAAAACTGATAAATCACAGTGATCGTCTTTTCTCATACCACTGATATTTTCATAACTTATTTTTTTCTTTACAAATTTCTTTTAATTAGTACAGTGACTGTTACCCAGAAAACTGTTTTCTTCCCTTTAAAAAGTGTCTACCAGTTTTTCAATGCTAGGTTTAAACACACAAATGTCTCAAGTCATAAATCAATGAGCAAAATTTGATTACCTTGAAAAATATAGAACTGTGGAAACTCCGAGCTGGAAATCACAATAAGAAAAAGGATAGACTGCTGCTTCCCATAAAGATTATGGGTTGAGTTGAAGATTGGCACAATGAAAAGACGTTACAATTTAGCTTTTGGCCAAAGCCACCTTTAGAAAAGAACACGCACACAAGTGCGCGGAAGCACACCTCATGCACACATGACTGCCGTCTACAGCAGCTCGGACCACAACGCAACTGTCATATGAAACAAAAGCAGCAATCTGGAGGCATCAGGAAAGGGCAAGGGATACCACAGTGCAGGTGGGTGGAGAGAGGAGCACTGTCTGACAGAGCATGCAGGGACTAGATAGAGGCATGAAGACTGCAAGGCACAGTATCAGGGGGTGGGGTGGGGTGAGGTGAGGTGAGGTGAGGTGAGGTGGTGGTGGTGGTGGTGGGTAGAGTGGAAAAGTAGAGGAGCAGGGAAGGGGGAAAGGGGAGGGCACGTCAGCAAAGGGTGGCACACAAAGAGGTTGAAGGAATGTGAATAGGAATGGGGTGATAGGACAGAGGGGTGGAAACTATTGGATTGAGTGTATGAGGACAGTACATTACTGTAGGTTGAGGTTGAGATTATTTCGGGAGCAGAGAATGTATTATAAGAATAACTTCGATCTGCATAGTTCAGAAAAACTGGTGGTGGAGCTTTTCTGAACTGTGCAGATAGGAGTTACGACACATTCTCTGCACCTGAAATAATCCCGGTCTGAACCTACAGTAACCTACTCCCCCCATACTGTCCACCCAATAGTTTCCACCCCTCTCTCCTGTCACCTCCTCTCTATTCGTGCACCTCACCCTGTTTGTGTGCTACCCTCTATCAATGCACCTGCCTTCTTTTCCTTTCCTGCTCCCCTCCATTTCTACTCTACAACCCCGCCCCCCCCCACCTTGCCCCACCATCAACCTGCCTCGCATCTCCCTGACACTGCCCTTGGGGGTCTTCACCCTCCGTCTAGTTCCTGCACCTGGCAGTCTTCATGCCTCCATCTAGTTCCTGCATGCTCTGCCAGACAGTGCTCATCCCTCTGCCCATTTGTATCCCTTCCCCTTCCCTGCTGCCTCCAAATTGCTACTTTCATTCCATGTGACAGTTGCATTCTGGTCTGAGCTGCCAGAGATAGCAGTTGTGTGTGCATACAGTGTGCTTCCTTGTGTGAATGAATGTGTGTGTGTTTTCTTTTCTGAAAAAGGTTTTGGCCAGAAGCTAAATCATAACAGTATTTTCATTGTGGGTGTTTGGAACTCAGTGTGCCTTCTTTACGGTGAGTTGCAATCTGTCCTTTTCCTTATATTGTTGAAAAATATAGAACTTTTTCAACATCGTTAAGGAAATGCTGTGTCTCTGAAAAAGAGTTGTGACATGTCGGTGTTCTTCTTGTCTCATTTTGTGACATCGAACACGAACTGTAAGCTCTATTTATTCAGAAAGTAACAACAAATCATTTGAAAATTTCCTTTATTGTTTTTAATATTAAGTAACAGGTAGTTCTTAGATTCATTAAAAGTTCCTTGAATGAAATGTGTATACTCTCAATAAATAGTTGTCAGATATGCCCAATGAATGCAGTATGAATGCAAGTACTGTGGCAATCTGAATTACAGCAATATGTCCAGATCAGTTACAAATGCCTATAAAGCCTATTTTTTGTTCTGCAGTCTTTGTTTCAGCAATAAATTATGAAATATGTTACTTCATGAGAAATTACTTGGCTCCTTCTTTGTTATATATGGCACTTGACTATATATGCAACTAGCCTATTCTCTCCTTTACAGCCCCCCAAATCCATATCTCTCTCTCTCTCTCTCTCTCTCTCTCTCTCTCTCTCTCTCTCTCTCTCTCTCCATTTACTGTGTGCACACATACACACACACACACAGAATCAATCTTGTGGTTTTTTATGCTCTTATGCATTTTAGTTCTTCTTGTAGTGATGTGATGTCCTGTGCTGTGGGTACTTATGGTTAAAAATTATCTCTTCAAATTCACTTCTTTACACCTCTTTGTGGCCACTTCAACTGCTCCTATTAGTGCAGCTCGTAGTCTGCTCTGTTCCAGCCAATAAAGAGCCTCAGCAGTGGAACCTGCAATGCAACATGTTTTTGTTATTTGTAATTATTGTGGAGTACATGTGGTATAACCATTTTAAGATCATGGGGATTTGTTGTTCATATGCAATGACAAAGCTTCTCTGATGATAGTAAAAATTGCTTCACTTTCTTTAGTACATTACAATTTTATTAACCTGAACTGTATTATTATACAAGGATTGTACAAGAAGTGATATATTAAGTATGAATTGCAGAGAACAGCCATGTGAGTTTATATGATAGAAGAATGTTGGGCAATTAATACGATAATGGAAAGTTCTGGTAGAATGTAAATAATTAGGAGTAAAGGTAACAGCTTTCCAAATACTAGAAGTGTTGAGTCATCACCAGGCACAAAGTTTTGAGTTATTTATGTGCCTGTTGATGAGTCAACACCCATGGTATTCCGTGAGTTATTACCTTTACTCCTAAATTATGTACACAATTATTTGACTTCTATTCAGGGGAGATGTAATTGTGTGAGCTATAACTTGTCTGAATAATAGAAATGTTTCTTGGACAAAGAATATCCTGTTCCTTGTCACCTCATTTTATAGTGGAAGTGAAGCTGTCGACAAAATGTTGAGTCAAATGGCTCTGAGCACTATGGGACTCAACTGCTGAGGTCATGAGTCCCCTAGAACTTAGAACTAGTTAAACCTAACTAACCTAAGGACATCACAAACATCCATGCCCGAGGCAGGATTCGAACCTGCGACTGTAGCGGTCTCGCGGTTCCAGACTGCAGCGCCTTTAACCGCACGGCCACTTCGGCCGGCAAATAAATGGCTCTGAGCACTATGGGACTCAACTGCTGAGGTCATTAGTCCCCTAGAACTTAGAACTAGTTAAACCTAACTAACCTAAGGACATCACACACATCCATGCCCGAGGCAGGATTCGAACCTGCGACCGTAGCGGTCTCGCGGCTCCAGACTGCAGCGCCAGAACCGCGCGGCCACTTCGGCCGGCCAAAATGTTGAGTCACTCAATTAACTTGCAGTTCAATAATTTGTGACAATGTCTGTTCTCAACAGCAGCCATATAAATAGTATTTTCCTTTATATTAAAAACAAATTTGGATTCTGGATTGTAGTAGATGTTTTTACCTCAAATATGTTTCATGTTTTACGTGAAAAACCATCTCCTCTGGCCAAAATATTTGGTGTATGGGAGAAATTTTGTTGTGACAAGCTTTATAGTTGCTGACTGGACTGCCCTTTAGCAACCAACTCACATTAATCTTGCTGCTGCGTGCTATTGTGCATGACCTTGTTTACCTTACTGCTTGCTTCAAAACAAGTGGATATTTATAGAACCCCTTTTTTATGTATAAAATGAAGAGTCTTAAAACATTCAAATATTGAATTCATTTGTTGTTTCACCTACAAATGTCATGAAAGGAAACTCAAAGCTGCCATTAATAGGACTCATAATAATTTGCATTCATTATTTCCCTTTCTGATATGCCAGTCCAAGCTCGTCAACATTATTTGGTGACACTAACTGAAAACAATTTCTCAAATGGAGCAAACCCTCCACTAGGTTTGCGTCTATTGGTTTGTTTTTTTTGCTCCTGTTACTGCATAAATGGGGCAGTTATTTGATCAGAACAATGTAACTACTTCTTGTTTTTCTTCTTTACAGTTAGCTCACCAACATTTTCAATATTGTTTGTCTACCTACTAACCAACAGCTCAACTGTACAGTGAGGTGTTATCTTTATTTAATTTTACTATTAACAATGAATGCCATTTAGAAAGTAATGTACTAGGAAGCATGTGTAAGAATTCCAATATTTTTATTATAAGCTTTTGTTTAATGAATATTCTTTGTTCATTAGTGGCATTTCCCCAGAACAGAGAGTGAAAATACAATAAATAATGTAGTATCTTAGTCTCCATTCTAGGTAATTTAAAACAGACACAAAACATCCTGAACAGAACTGTTTGATTAGTTTTTCTGTGTTGGCTTCATTTTAGCTTGTCATGTGCATGGAAAACAAGGAATTTTAAACATATTTCATTCAGCACTTAATCATTAAAGTCTCTTTCTGACACAAATAACTCATTTTCATTTTTCTGAAACTGCATAATATGCTTGATTTTAATGACTGCTTCAGAACCCATGCCATACAGATCTCCCCTATCCCAACACCAGCTTTAATGAGCTACACAGGTATGAGTTGTTCTTGCAACACATCCTTTGTTCTCATAATCCTCCTGGCCTCAATTTCTGCTAGTGTCTGTCCTGCAACCAACTCCCACCCCCACTCGGGAACCCAACTTCATCCAGTCTACACAAACATCCTCTTTCCCACAGTCTCTCCTTCCTCCATTCTGTCATTTACTCCAAGTCCATTCTTCCACATATTCATCATCGTGTGCTGCATGAACTCATTACTGCCAGAGTCTGTGTGTCTCATTCCCCTGCAACTCCTCACTCGAGTAAACCTCCAGAACTGTAGTCTCGGTACTACGTATTCAACCAGAAACAAGGAATTCTTGAAAGTTTACCAGGATAAGACCTCAAAACCACTTTCTGCAATCTCACACAAAAGACATTGCTCACTTCCTTCACCACCTTTCCGCAGTTCCTGTCCCATTACCACTAGACATCTTGTTGGTTACTGTGGATATGGAGACCTTATACACCAACAGCCCCATGCCCATGGCCATGCAGCACGGAACAGTTTCTTTCCCATCCTCCTCTTGATGCCAAACCCAGCACCTCTTTCACAATCCTCCTAGCCAACTACATCCCAACCCACTATTATTCCAATTTTGAAATCCATAATCTGTAAACAAATCTATCAACAAATCTGTGGTACTGCCATGGGTACTAGCAGAGCAGCATCCTATGCCAATTTATTTATGGGCCATCTTCCTAAAAATCAATTCCTGAGTAATTGTTGTTGTTGTGGTCTTCAGTCCAGAGACTGGTTTGATGCAGCTCTCCATGCTACTCTATCCTGTGCAAGCTTCTTCATCTCCCAGTACCTACTGCATCTGTTTAGTGTATTCATCTCTTGGTCTCCCTCTATGATTTTTACCCTCCACACTGCCCTCCAATACTAAATTGATGATCCCTTGGTGCCTCAGATTATGTCATACCAACCGATCCCTTCTTCTAGTCAAGCTGTGCCACAAATTTTTCTTTTCCTCAATTATATTCAATACCTCCTGATTAGTTATGTGATCTCCCCATCTAATCTTCAGCATTCTTCTGTAGCACCACATTCCGAAAGCTTCTATTCTCTTCTTGTCTAAACTATTTATCGTCCACGTTTCACTTCCATGCATGGCTACACTCCACAGAAATACTTTCAGAAATGAATTCCTGACACTTAAATCTATACTCGATGTTAACAAATTTCTCTTCTACAGAAAAGCTTTCCTTGCCATTGCCAGTCTATATTTTATATCCTCTCTACTTCGACCATCATCAGTTACTTTGCTCCCCAAATAGCAAAACTCATTTACTACTTTAAGCACCTCATTTCCTAATCTAATTCCCTCAGCATCACCTGATTTAATTCGACTACATTCCATTACCCTCATTTTGCTTTTGTTGATTTTCATCTTATATCCTCCTTTCAAGACACTGTCCGTTCCGTTCAACTGCTCTTCCAAGTACTTTGCTGTCTCTGACAGAATTACAATCTCATCGGCAAACCTCAAAGTTTTTATTTCTTCTCCATGGATTTTAATTCCTACTCTGAATTTTTCTTTTGTTTCCTTTACTGCTTGCTCAATATACAGATTGAATATCATCGGAGATAGGCTACAACCCTGCCTCACTCCCTTCCCAACCACTGCTTCCCTTTCATGCCCCTCGATTCTTATAACTGCCATCTGGTTTCTGTACAAATTGTAAATAGCCTTTCGCTCCCTGTATTTTACCCCTGCCAACTTAAGAATTTGAAAGAGTATTCCAGTTAACATTGTCAAAAGCTTTCTCTAAGTCTGCAAATGCTAGAAACATCGGTTTGCCTTTCCTTAATCTATTTTCTAAGATTAGTCGTAGGGTCAGTATTGCCTCACGTGTTCCAACATTTCTACGGAATCCAAACTGATCTTCCCCGAGGCTGGACTCTACCAGTTTTTCCATTCGTCTGTAAAGAATTCATGTTAGTATTTTGCAGCTGTGACTTATTAAACTGATAGTTCGGTAATTTTCACATCTGTCAACACCTGCTTTCTTTGGGATTGGATTATTATATTCTTCTTGAAGTCTGAGGGAATTTCCACCTGTCTCATACATCTTGCTCACCAGATGGTAGAGTTTTGTCAGGACTGGCTCTCCCAAGGCTGTCAGTAGTTCTAATGGAATGTTGTCTACTCCTGGGGCCTTTTTTCGACTTAGGTCTTTCAGTGCTCTGTCAAACTCTTCACGCAGTATCATATCTCCCATTTCATCTTCATCTACCTCCTGTTCCAGTTCCATAATATTGTCCTCAAGAACATTGCCCCCGTATAGACCCTCTATATACTCCTTCCATCTTTCTGCTTTCCCTTCTTTACTTAGAACTGGGTTTCCATCTGAGCTCTTGATATTCATGCAAGTGGTTCTCTTTTCTCCAAAGGTCTCTTTAATTTTCCTGTAGGCAGTATCTATCTTACCCCTTGTGGAATAAGCCTCTACATCCTTACATTTGTCCTCTAGCCATTCTTGCTTAGCCATTTTGCACTTCCTGTTGATCTCATTTTTGAGACATTTGTAGTCCTTTTTGCCTGCTTCACTTACTGCATTTTTGTATTTTCTCCTTTCATCAATTAAATTCAGTATCTCTTCTGTTACCCAAGGATTTCTACTAGCCCTAGTCTTTTTACCTACTTGTTCCTCTGCTGCCTTCACTATTCCATTCCTCAAAGCTACCCATTTTTCTTCTACTGTATTTCTTTCCCTCATTCCTGTCAATTGTTCCCTTATGCTCTCCCTGAAACTCTGTACAACCTCTGATTTAGTCAGTTTATCCAGGTCCCATCTCCTTAAATTCCCACCTTTTTGCAGTTTCTTCAGTTTTAATCTACAGTTCATAACCAATAGATTGTTGTCAGAGTCCACATCTGCCCCTGGAAATGTCTTAAAGTTTAAAATCTGGTTCCTAAATCTCTGTCTTACCATTATATAATCTATCTGAAACCTTTCAGTATCTCCAGGGTTCTTCCATGTATACAACCTTCTTTCATGATTCTTGCACCAAGTGTTAGCTATGGTTAAGTTATGCTCTGTGCAAAATTCTACCAGGCGGCTTCCTCTTTCATTTCTTAGCCCCAATCCATATTCACCTACTACATTTCCTTCTCTTCCTTTTCCTACTGTCGAATTCCAGTCACCCATGACTATTAAATTTTCGTCTCCCTTCACTACCTGAATAATTTCTTTTGTCTCATCATACATTTCATCAATTTCCTCATCATCTCTTTTGGGTGATGGTTGCTATTCCCTGTAGAGGAATGGAAGTACACTCCTTATAATCTTATGATCTCTTGCCATCTGTCAGAAACCCTTCACATGTTCTTGTTGCACTGTTACAGATTGTATGGGGCATGACAACTGTTGTTCATGTCACTCATTTGGCAACTTTTCCTGCATATCTGTAGAGCTCCTGCATTGTACTAGAACTGCTTATGTTGTCTCTATTATATGTTGTCATGGGAAGTAAGTAATTGCTGTTAGTGAAAGTGAGAACCTTCTCTGTAATTGATCAGTAACCTCTGCTAGCATATCCAAGTTCAATTTTGTACATGAATTTATAATGGTTTGCACTGGGGCTTGTCCACATCATCCAAAGCAGTGAGTTCAGCAACGATATGTCAGCTGGAAGGCTCGTTAAATGCCACAGGTATTTTGAAGGGGTTTCCTTCCTCATCTCTTCATGATATAACAACTAAAGAATTTGTTGTTCTGCTGATGTGGAAATCCATTGTATTAACACTGACTTCAAGAGTTTGTAATGAAGGGAAATTGGTGGGATGACAATGATATCTTCCACCATAGATGTAAAGTTTTGATGAAGTTGGATGACCGTATAGGCAAACTTTGTCTTATGATTCTTTATTTCACTATAGAAAAATATTGCTTACACTTATGCCAACCAAGTTTTTAGATACTGTGGCCAAAACAGTGGTAAACAGAGGGCCACTTCCGAGATCAAACCTGTGGCACCGCTGCAGATGAAATTTCAGCCAGCATAGCTTGTGTCTCACATTTCCTTCTTCCTGCTATCTTGTAATTGTCTGTAAATTCCTGTCCTTCTGTTGTCAACACAATTTACACATGTGCACTTTATATCTGTGAAACTGGTACTGTGTTCATAAAACTAGGGTCACCATTCTTTATATACCGACATACCAAAAAATCCCTGCAGAATACTTGATTGGTTTATTAATTAATATTGCTCATTACTTAGCTGAAAAATATAAATATTGAATGTAAGAAGCTCATTCAGAACAGTGAAAATAAGAGAATGCAGTCAATGATCTCAAAAACACAACTGTTCTAGGCCATATAGGAGCCTGTGTGCCTTCAGTGCTGCTTCATCGATTCACCATCATCTGATACAAAGTCCTGCATAACTGTTTCTAAAATTGATATATTTGTTGGTATATTCCCTACATTGGGTAATGGGGATGGGGCATGGTCTAGGGGTAGCATCTTTGTCTAGTAATCAAAACATCCTGGGTTCTGGATCTGAACCCAGCCACTGCTTAAATTCTGAATAAAAATCCTCAGCAGTCGTGGTCAAAGACTTCTGGTATAACAAGTCACTTTCACGCTGCCAACAGCTTTGTCAAAGAGGGTCGAAGAATGGACACTGGTTCAGGACATTCTCTTGCCTTTGGGGTGGAAAACTGCCCCTAAAAGGAGGGAAACTCAGCAATGATCAATGACATGAGGATGCAGAAGGGAATGGAAACAACTGCATTAAAGACACACAAAGTGTATCCACAGAACACGTGGCCTGTAATTGAAAAACTACTACAATAATCTCTCCAGTGGTGAAAGATTCCAGATTAGCCCCCCATTTGGATCAATGGGAAGTGACTGCCAAGGGTGATTTGACCATGGGGAAAAAATAGAATAACCAATGACAGAATACAATTCTATGATTTGGAGCATGGAATATCAGAAGTTTGAACATAGTAGGAAAGCTAGAAAATCTCAAAAAGGAAATGCAAATGCTCAATCTAGATATGGTGGGGATCAGTGAATTGAAAAGGAAAGAAGATCAGGATTTACAGCAAGATAAGTATCAACAGCAGGAGTAGGATTCATTATGTATATGAAAGTAGGGCAGACAGCAAGCTACTGTGAATAGTTCACTTATAGAGTTATTCTCATCACATTTAACAGAAATCAACATCAACAACAATATTTCAAGTATACAAGCCAATGTTGCAAGCAGATGATGAAAGAGGGAGATAAAATGTGTGAGGATATTGAATGGGTAATTCAGTACATAGAGAGAGATGAAAATGTAATGACCGTGGGGGATTGGGATGTGGTTGTAGAGGAAGGAATAGAAGAAAGGATTACAGAAGAATATGCACTCGGTAGCAGGAATGAGAGAGGAGAAAGACTGAGTTCTGCAATAAATTTCAGATGGCAGTAACGAATATTCTGTTGAAGAACCACAAGAGGAATAGGTATACAGTGGAACCTCACACAGTGAGCATAATTCATTCCGGATTCTTACTTGTAGTGCAAAACACTTATTAAATGAAACAATTTAGCCCATATAATTTATGTAAAATACAATAATGTGTTCCATGCAGAAATAGCACTAGAAGATTTACCTTATTCGTGCCATTCATTCAAAGAAAATTATACATACATCTACATCTACATGGATACTCTGCAAATCACATTTAAGTGCTTGGCAGAGGTTCATCGAACCACCTTCACAATTCTCAATTATTCTAATCTCGTATAGCATGTGGAAAGAACAAACACCTATATCTTTCTGTACGAGTTCTGATTTCCCTTATTTTATCGTGGTAATCGTTTCTCCCTATGTGGTTGGTGTCAACAAAATATTTTCGCATTCGGAGGAGATAGTTGGTGATTGGAATTTTGTGGGAAGATTCCATCGCAACGAAAAACGCCTTTCTTTTAATCATGTCCAGCCCAAATCCTGTATCATTTCAGTGACACTATCTCCCATATTTCGTGATAATACGAAATGTGCTGACCTCCTTTGAACTTTTTCAAAGTACTCCATCAGTCCTATCTGGTAAGGATCCCACACCACGCAGCAGTATTCTAAAAGAGGATGGACAAGCATAATGTAGGCAGTCTCCTTAGTATGTCTGTTACATTTTCTATGTGTTCCTTCCAGTTTAAGTTAATTGTAATTGTAATTCCTAGGTATTTAGCTGAATCTATGGCCTTTAGATTTGACTGATTTATCATGTAACCGAAGTTTAGCAAATTCCTTTTAGCACTCATGTGGATGACCTCACACTTTTCATTACTTAGGGTCAACCGCCAATTTTCACACCATTCAGAAATCTTTTCTAAACTGTTTTGCAATTTGTTTTAATTTTCTGATGACTTTATTAGTCGATAAACAACAGCGTCATCTGCAAACAACCTAAGATGGCTGCTCACATTCTCTCCCATATTGTTTATGTAGATAAGGAACAGCAAAGTGCCTAAAACACTACCTTGGGGAATGCCAGAAATCACTTGTGTTTTACTCGATGACTTTCCCTCAGTTACTACGAACTATGACCTCTCTGACAGGAAATCACAAATCCAGTCACATAACTGAGATGATATTCCATAAGCATGCAATTTCACTATAAACTGCTTGTATGGTACAGTGACAGAAGCCTTCCGGAAATCCAGAAATACAGAATCGATCTAAAATCCCTTGTCAGTAGCAGTCGACACTTCATGTGAATAAAGAGCTAGTTGTGTTTCACAAGAACAATGTTTTCTAAACCCATGCTGACTTTGTGTCAATAGACCATTTTCTTCAAGGTAATTCATAATGTTCAAACAAAATATATGTCCCAAAATCCTGCTGCATATTGATGTTAACAATATGGGTATGTAATTAAGTGGATTACTCCTACTCACTTTCTTGAATATTGGTGTGACCTGTGCAACTTTCCAGTCTTTGGGTACAGATCTTTTGTTGAGCGAACGATTCTACATGATTACTAAGTATGGAGCTAATGCATCAGCATACTCTGAAAGGAACCTAATTGGTATACAGTCTGGACCAGAAGACTTGCTTTTATTAAGTGATTTAAGTTGCTTCACTACTTTGAGGATATTCACTTATAGATTATTCATGTTCACAGCTGTTCTTGATTCAAATTCCGGAATATTTACTTTGTCTTCTTTTGTGAAGGCATTTCAGAAGGCTGTGTTTACTGACTCTGCTTTGGCAGCACTGTATTCGATAGTATCTTCATTGCTAAAGCACAGAGAAGGCATTGATTGTTTCTTGCTGCTAACATACTTCACATACAACCAGAACCTATTTTTCCTACATGGAATGTTTCTCTCTATTATATATATATATATATATATATATATATATATATATATATATATATATATATATATATATATATATAAAGATGATGTGACTTGTGCTGGCAGGTCGACAGACACACAAACAAACACAAACATACACACAAAATTCTGCTTTCGCAAACAACGGTTGCTTCGTCAGGAAAGAGGGAAGGAGAGGGAAAGGTGAAAGGATGTGGGTTTTAAGGGAGAGGGTAAGGAGTCATTCCAATCCCAGGAGCGGAAAGACTTACCTTGGGGGAAAAAAGGACAGGTATACACTCGCACACACACACACACACATATCCATCCGCACATACACAGACACAAGCAGACATTGTAAAGGCAAAGAGTTTGGGCAGAGATGTCAGTCGAGGCGGAAGTACAGAGGCAAGGATGTTGAAAGACAGGTGAGGTATGAGCGGCAGCAACTTGAAATTAGCGGAGGTTGAGGCCTGGCGGATAACGAGAGGAGAGGATATACTGAAGGGCAAGTTCCCATCTCCGGAGTTCTGACAGGTTGGTGTTAGTGGGAAGTATCCATATAACCCGGACGGTGTAACACTGTGCCAAGATGTGATGGCCGTGCACCAAGGCATGTTTAGCCACAGGGTGATCCTCATTACCAACAAACACTGTCTGCCTGTGCCCATTCATGCGAATGGACAGTTTGTTGCTGGTCATTCCCACATAGAAAGCTTCACAGTGTAGGCAGGTCAGTTGGTAAATCACGTGGGTGCTTTCACACGTGGCTCTGCCTTTGATCGTGTACACCTTCCGGGTTACAGGACTGGAGTAGGTGGTGGTGGGAGGGTGCATGGGACAGGTTTTACAGCGGGGGTGGTTACAAGGGTAGGAGCCAGAGGGTAGGGAAAGTGGTTTGGGGATTTCATAGGGATGAACCAAGAGGTTACGAAGGTTAGGTGGATGGCAGAAAGACACTCTTGGTGGAGTGGGGAGGATTTCATGAAGGATGGATCTCATTTCAGGGGAGGATTTGAGGAAGTCATATCCCTGCTGGAGAGCCACATTCAGAGTCTGATCCAGTCCCGGAAAGTATCCTGTCACAAGTGGGGCATTTTTGTGGTTCTTCTGCGGGAGGTTTTGGGTTTAAGGGGATGAGGAAGTGGCTCTGGTTATTTGCTTCTGTACCAGGTCGGGAGGGTAGTTGCGGGATGCAAAAGCTGTTTTCAGGTTGTTGGTGTAATGGTTCGGGGATTCAGGACTGGAGCAGATTCGTTTGCCACGAAGACCTAGGCTGTAGGGAAGGGGCCGTTTGATGTGGAATGGGTGGCAGCTGTCATAATGGAGGTACTGTTGCTTGTTGGTGGGTTTGATGTGGACGGACGTGTGAAGCTGGCCATTGGCCAGATGGAGGTCAATGTCAAGGAAAGTGGCATGGGATTTGGAGTAGGACCAGGTGAATCTGATGGAACCAAAGGAATTGAGGTTGGAGAGGAAATCCTGGAGTTGTTCTTCACTGTGACTCCAGATCATGAAGATGTCATCAATAAATCTGTACCAAACTTTTGGTTTGCAGGCCTCGGTAACCAAGAAGGCTTCCTCTAAGTGACCCATGAATAGGTTGGCGTACGAGGGGGCCATCCTGGTACCCATGCTGTTCCCTTTAATTGTTGGTATGTCTGGCCTTCAAAAGTGAAGAAGTTGTGGGTGAGGATGAAGCTGGCTAAGGTAATGAGGAAAGAGGTTTTAGGCAGGGTGGCAGGTGATCGGCGTGAAAGGAAGTGCTCCATCGCAGCGAGGCCCTGGACGTGCGGAATATTTGTGTATAAGGAAGTGGCATCAATGGTTACAAGGATGGTTTCCGGGGGTAACAGAATTTTGTGTGTATGTTTGTGTTTGTTTGTGTGTCTGTCGACCTGCCAGGACTTTCATTTGGTAAGTCACATCATCTTTGCTTTTAGATATATTTTTCCTACGTGGAATGTTTCCCTCTATTTTTTATATATATATATATATATATATATATATATATATATATATATATATATATATATATAATAGAGGGAAACATTCCACGTGGGAAAAATATATCTAAAAACAAAGATGCTGTAACTTACCAAACGAAAGCATTGGTATGTTGATAGGAGACAATAAAAAACACACAAACACACACACAAATTTCAAGCTTTCGCAACCCACGGTTGCTTCATCAGGAAAGATGGAAGGAGAGGGAAAGACGAAAGGATGTGGGTTTTAAGGGAGAGGGTAAGGAGTCATTCCAATCCCGGGAGCGGAATGACTTACCTTAGGTGGAAAAAGGGACAGGTATACACTCGCGCGCACACACACACACACACACACACACACACACACACACACACACACACACACACACATATATATATATATATATCCATCCGCACATATACAGACAGAAGCAGACATTGTAAAGGCAAAGAGTTTGGGCAGAGATGTCAGTCGAGGCGGAAGTACAAAGGCAAAGATTTGCTGAGTGACAAGTGATGTATGAGGGGCGGCAACTTGAAATTAGTGGAGGTTGAGGCCAGGTGGGTAACAGGAAGAGAGGATATATTGAAGGGCAAGTTCCCATCTCCAGAGTTCTGATAAGTTGGTGTCAGTGGGAAGTATCCAGATAACCCGGACAGTGTAACACTGTGCCAAGATGTGCTGGCCGTGCACCAAGGCATGTTTAGCCACAGGGTGATCCTCATTACCAACAAACACTGTCTGCCTGTGTCCGTTCATGCGAATGGACTGTTTGTTGCTGGTCATTCCCACATAGAACGCTTCACAGTGTAGGCATGTCAGTTGGTAAATCACGTGGGTGCTTTCACACGTGGCTCTGCCTTTGATCGTGTACAACTTCCGGGTTACAGGACTGGAGTAGATGGTGGTGGGAGGGTGCATGGGACAGGTCTTACACCAGGGGTGGTTACAAGAGTAGGAGCCAGAGGGTAGGGAAGGTGGTTTGGGGATTTCATAGGGATGAACCAAGAGGTTACGAAGGTTAGGTGGACGGCGGAAAGACACTCTTGGTGGAGTGAGGAGGATTTCATGAAGGATGGATCTCATTTCAGGGCAGGATTTAAGGAAGTTATCTCTGCTGGAAAGCCACAATCAGAGTCTGATCTAGTCCCAGAAAGTATCCTGTCACAAGTGGGGCACTTTTTGGGTTTTTCTGGGGGATGTTCTGGGTTTGAGGGGATGAGGAAGTGACTCTAGCTATTTGCTTATGTACCAGGTCAGGAGGGTAGTTGCGGGATGTGAAAGCTGTTTTCAGGTTATTGATGTAATGGTTCAGGGATTCAGGACTGGAGCAGATTCGTTTGCCATGAAGATCTAAGCTGTAGGGAAGCGACTGTTTGATATGGAATGGGTGGTACCTGTCAAAATGGAGGTACTGTTGCTTGTTGGTGGGTCTGATGTGGACAGATGTGTGGAGCTGGCCATTGGACAGATGGAGGTCAATGTCAAGGAAAGTGGCATGGGATTTGGAGTAGGACCAGGTGAATCTGATGGAACCAAAGGAGTTGAGGTTGGAGAGGAAATTCTGGAGTTGTTCTTCACTGTGAGTCCAGATCATGAAGATGTCATCAATAAATGTGTACCAAACTTTGGGTTGGCCGGCTTGGGTAACCAAGAAGGATTCCTCTAGGTGACCCATAACTAGGTTTGCGTATGAGGGGGCCATCCTGGTACCAATGGCTGTTCCCTTCAATTGTTGGTATGTCTGGCCTTCAAAAGTGAAGAAGTTGTGGGTTAGGATGATGCTGGCTAAGGTAATGAGGAAAGAGGTTTTAGGTAGGGTAGCAGGTGATCGGCGTGAAAGGAAGTGCTCCTTCGCAGTGAGGCCCCGGACGTGTGGGATATTTGTGTATAAGGAAGTACCATCAATGGTTACAAGGATGGTTTCCGGAGGTAACAGATTGGGTAAGGATTCCAGGCGTTTGAGAAAATGGTTGGTGTCTTTGATGAAGGATGGGAGACTGAATGTAATGGGTTGAAGGTGTTGATCTACGTAGGCAGAGATACGTTCTGTGGGGGCTTGGTAACCAGCTACAATGGGGCGGCCGGGATGATTGGGTTTGTGAATTTTAGGAAGTAGGTAGAAGGTAGGGGTGCGAGGTGTCAGCGGGGTCAGGAGGTTAATGAAGTCAGGTGAAAGGTTTTGTAGGAGGCCTAAGGTTCTGAGGATTCCTTGAAGCTCTGCCTGGACATCAGTAATGGGATTACCTTGGCAAACTTTGTATGTAGTGTTGTCTGAAAGCTGACGCAGTCCCTCTGCCGCATACTCCCGATGATCAAGTACCACGGTTGTGGAACCCTTGTCAGCCGGAAGAATGATGATGGATCGGTCAGCCTTCAGATCACAGATAGCCTGGGTTTCCGCTGTGGTGATGTTGGGAGTAGGATTAAGGTTTTTCAAGAAGGATTGGGAGGCAAGGCTGGAAGTGAGAAATTCCTGGAAGGTTTGGAGAGGGTGATTTTGAGGAAGAGGAGGTGGGTCCCACTGTGACGGAGGACAGAACTGTTCCAGGCATGGTTCAGTTTGGATAGTGTCTTGGAGAGTTGGATCATTAGGAGTAGGATTAGGATCATTTTTCTTCGTGGCAAAGTGATATTTCAAGCAAAGAGTATCAGTGTAGGACAGTAAATCTTTGACGAGGGCTGTTTGGTTGAATCTGGGAGTAGGGCTGAAGGTGAGGCCTTTGGATAGGACAGAGGTTTCGGATTGGGAGAGAGGTTTGGAGGAAAGGTTAGCTACTGAATTGAGGTGTTGTGGTTCCAGATTGCATTGATTAGAATTTTGAGGTTTTGGGGGGAGTGGATCTGGAAGTGGGAGATTGAGTAGATGGGAGAGACTGGGTCTGTGTGTAATGAGAGGAGGTTGAGGTTTGTTGGAAAGGTTGTGGAGGGTGAGTGAGTTGCCTTTCCAGAGGTGGAAAACCAGGAGATTGGATAGTTTTTTGAGGTGGAGGGTGGCATGCTGTTCTAATTTCGCATGAATGGACACAGGCAGACAGTGTTTGTTGGTAATGAGGATCACCCTGTGGCTAAACATGCCTTGGTGCATGGCCAGCACATCTTGGCACAGTGTTACACCATCCGGGTTATCTGGATACTTCCCACTAACACCAACCTGTCAGAACTGGAGATGGGAACTTGCCCTTCAGTATATCCTCTCTTCCCGCTACCCACCAGGCCTCAACCTCCGCTAATTTCAAGTTGCCGCCGCTCACACCTCACCTGTCATTCAACAACATCTTTGCCTCTGTACTTCCATTTTGACTGAATCTCTGCCCAAACTCTTTGCCTTTACAATGTCTGCTTGTGTCTGTATATGTGCGGATGGATATGTGTGTGTGTACGAATGTATACCTGTCCTTTTTCCCCCCTAAGGTAAGTCTTTCCGCTCCCAGGATTGGAATGACTCCTTACCCTCTCCCTTAAAACCCATATCCTTTCGTCTTTCCCTCTCCTTCCCTCTTTCCTGATGAAACAACTGTTGATTGTGAAAGCTTGAATTTTGTGTGTGTGTTTGTGTTTGTTTGTGTGTCTATCAACATGCCAACGCTTTCGTTTGGTAAGTTACATCATCTTTGTTTTTAGATATATTTTTCCCACTTGGAATGTTTCCCTCTATTATCCGTTGGTTACCAATAAATCCTTTAGGCTTCTCTTAAACTGAATTTCATTGGTTGTTAAGCTTTTTATGGCTGCTGACAAGTTATTGAAAATGTGTGTTCCTGAATAATGCACACCTTTTTGTACAAGACTAAGTGACTTTAAATCCTTGTGAAGATTATTCTTATTTCTAGTATTGATTCCATGAATTGAGCTGTTGGTTTGAAAAAGTGATATATTTTTAATGACAAATTTCATTAAAGAATAAATATATTGGAAAGCAGTAGTTAGTATCCCTAATTCCCTAAACAAGCTTCTGCAGGGCTCCTGAGTTCACACCACATATAACACTTAACTGCACATTTTTGTGCCCGGAAAACTGTAGCTTGGTTTGATGAATTACCCAAAAAATAATCCCATATGACATTATGGAATGAAAGTAAGCATAGTATGCCAGCTTTATCATTTTTATATTCCCTATGTCTGACACAATTCGCATTGCAAATAGAGATTTGTTAAGATGCTTCAGCAGTTCTGTGGTGTGCTTTTCCCAGTTGACTTTATTATCAAGCTGTTATCCCAAGAATTTAACACTGTCCACTTCTTCTATCAGCTTGTCATCGTATATTAGGCATATACTCGTGGGACACCCCTTACAAGTTCTGAACTGCATGTAGTGTGTTTTTTCAAAGTTTAGTGACAAAGAATTGACTAGGAACCAGTGATTAATGTCCACAAAAATTTTATCAGCTGATCTTTCTAAGACTTCACTTGATTTGCTATTTATTGCAATGTTTGTATCACCAGCAAACAAAACGAACTTGGCCTCTGGTAATGATACTGATGAAAGGTCATTGATATACACAAGAAAAAGTAAGGGCCCAAAAACGGAACCTTGTGGGACCCCACATGTAATTAGTTCCCAGTTGGATGATGCCTGATAGCTTGTTACATGTCTCTTTCCTAATAACATCCTTTGTTTCCTGCCAGAAATATAAGATTTGAACCATTTTGCAGCATTTCCTGTTACATTATAATATTCTAATTTGCTTAAAAGGATATTGCAATTTACACAGTCAAATTCCTTTGACAGATCACAAAATATACCAGTTGCCTGCAATTTTTATCTAATGAATTAAGCACGTTTTCACTAAGTGTAGATTGCCTTCTCAATATCAGACTCCTTTAGAAATCCGAACTGTGACTTTGACAGTATGTTATTTGAGATAAGATGGTTATAAAGCCAATTGTACATTACTTTTTTTTAATTTTTGAGAATGCTGGCAAAAGTGAAATTGGACGGAAATTTGATGCTATTTCATTATCTCCCTTCTTAAACAGTGGCTTAACTTCAGCATATTTTAACCATTCAGGAAATATTCCACTGATAAATGACTGGTTACACAGATAGCTTAATATGTTACTTAACTCAGAATCACATTCTTTAATTAGCTTTGTTGATATTTCATCATACTCAATAGATGTTTTTGATTTTAAAGATTTTATGTTGGACATTATTTCTGCTGGGGTAGTGAGGGTCAAATTCATACTGTGGAAGTTACTTGAAATGTCTGGTCTGGGGTATTTTATAACTGCATCTACAGAACCTGACAACTCCATCTTTGCAGTAACAGTTATAAAATGTTTGTTAAAAAGTTCTGTAACACTATACACATCTGTCACCAATGTATCATTTACTCTTAATGCTATTTGTCCATCTTCATGTCTGGCTCCACCAGTCTCCTCCTTCACTATATCCCATATTGTCTTTATTTTGTTATTGGATATGACTATCTTTTCCTTGTAATATATTTGCTTTGATGTCCGTATTACAGGCTTTAATATTTTGCAGTATTTCTTGTAATGTGCTGTAGCATCAGCATCGGAATTGTTTCAGATTGACAGATACAGTTTTCTTTTTGTTTTACAGGATACCCCTATTCCTTGAGTAATCCATGGCTTCTTTGTAGACTTTTCTCTAACCTTGGTAAGTTTCTGGGGAAGACAGTGTTTGAATAAGGTAAGCACTTTATTAGCAAAAGTGTTATATTTTTCATCCATCCCATGAGCACTGTAAACATCAGTCCAGTGAATGTCTCTGAGGAGTGTCCTAAAATAATCAATTTTTGGCTTATTGATTACCCTCTTGAGCTCAGATTTAACAGATTTTATATCCTGTTCAGTATTAACATTTAGCAGAAGGAACTGCATGTCATGATCTGAGAGGCCATTGACTATTGGTTTTGTAATATAATTTTGTTCATTGGACTTTTCTATAAAGATATTATCAATGGCTGTTTATGAGCAATTGGCTACCCTAGTGGGGAACTTTACAGTGGGAATTATGTTGAATGATAGTGTCACTAACTCAAATAAGTTCTTATTGAGAGAGTTTCTAAGGAAATCTGCATTGAAATCACCAGCAACCACTATTTCTTTGTTTTTGGTTGTTAAATGACTAGTACAGCTTCAAGGTGGTTTACGAACAGATTAAAGTTACCTGCAGGTGCTCGATATACACTTAATATTATGAAGGATTTTTTGTGAAATTCTACTTCAGTTGCACATGCTTCCATATGCTGTTCTAGGAAAAATTTATGCATGTCTGTGTTCTTAAATTTATGACAGTTTCTGATGAATGTGGCAACTCCTCCTTTCTCCATTTCTGATCTATAAAAGTGAGATGCTAACCTAAACCCTGTAACATTTAAAAGTTCTATACCAGTGGTCACATGATGTTCAGAGAGGCAGTTTATGTTAGCTGGGTTTGAAGACTCTAATTCATCTATGCAGATAATTAATTCATTAATTTTATTTCTCAGTCCTCGAATATTTTGATGCAATAAAGATAGCTGACATTTCACATTGACTGAGTTAAAATTGGGTAGAGTTCAAATATCTGCTGACTGTTGAAAATTCTTAACCAATGGCTGTTTATGCAAATGTAATAAGCTAGAATTATGTTTTTTGGTTTCTTTCTCAAACTGAAGGTTTGTCTCAGTCCTAACCTCTCTTAAAATTTGGTTTCATTCTGTCCTCACTACCCCAAAAAAGGGTCTTTTCTGAATCCTATAACCACTGGTATTTTATCACTCATGACAGTGCCTCCCCCCTTTAACTTTCCTGCTATTTTAACAGCGAGTTTGCCCTTAAAAACTAAAAAAACTTAACTCCTCCCAAACAGGCCAAGAAGGCCCAACAGTACCGACCGGCCTCCGTGTCATCCTCAGCTCACAGGCATCACTGGATGCGGATATGGAGGGGCGTGTGGTCAGCACACCGCTCTCCCGGCCATATGTCAATTTCTGAGACCGGAGGTGATACTTCTCAATCAAGAAGCTCCTCAGTTTGCCTCACAAGAGCTGAGTGCACCCCACTTGCTAAGAGCACTCGGCAGACCGGATGGTCACCCATCCAAGTGCTAGCCCAGCCCGACAGCGCTTAACTTCGGTGATATGATGGGAACCGGTATTTCCACTGTATCAAGGCTGTTGGCAGCAACATTAAAAGTGCACTGGTAATTCGATTGTTAAATGCAGAGGCCAGAGCAGATAGTTGGAAAGAGTGTGTTGAAGGCTTTTAAGGAGAACTTGTCTGATGAGATGATAGAAGAACAAATTTCAATCAGACACAGAGAGTCCAGCATTAGAGTCAGAATTTAAAAGAGCTCTGGAAGACCTTAGAGCAAATAAGACAGAAGAGATAGATAGCATTCCTTCAGAATTTCTAAAATCATTGGGGAAAGTGGCAACCAAATGACTGTTTGAGTTGATATGTAGACTCTATGAGACTGACATGTCATCAAATTTTTGGAAAAATGTTTGCACAATACCGAAGCCAGCAAAGGGAGATAAGGGCAAAAACTATCATACAATCAGCTCATGCACCCAAGATACTTACTAGAATAATATACAAAAGAATAGGAAAGAAAATTGAGGATCTGTTAGATGATGATCGGTTCGACTTTAGGAAAGGTAAACATACCAGGGAGGCAATTCTGACATTTCGCTGGCTAATGGAAGCAAGACTGAAGGAAAATCAAGTCACATTCAAGCATTTGTCAATCTGGAAAAAGTGTTTAGCAATTAAAATGGTGTAATACACTCGAAATTCTGAGAAAACTAGGAGTAAGCTATAGGGGAAGAAGGGTAATACACAGTATGTGCAAGAACCAAAAGAGAAAAATAAAGTTGGAAGACCAAAAATTAAGTGGCCATATTAAAAGGGGTGTAAGACAAGGATGCAGCCTTTCACCCTTATTGTTCAATCTATACATCAAAGAAGCAATGATAGAAATAAAAGAAAGGTTCGAGAGCAGGTTTTAAATTCAGAATGGAAGGATATCAGTGATAAGAGTTGCTGACATTGCTATCCTTAGTGAAAATGAAGAATTATGGGGTGTGTTGAATGGAATGAACAGTCTAATGAGCACAGAAATGTACTGAGAGTAAACCAGAAAAAGACAGAAGTAATGAGAAGTATCAGAAATGAGAATAGCAAGTAACTTAAAATCAAAATTGATGATCACAAAATAGATAATGTTGAGGAATTATGCTACCTTGCAGGCAAAATAATCCATGACAAACAAAGCAAGGGGGACTTAAAAACACAGAGAAAAGTCTACTGGTATCAAACATAGATCTCAATTTGAGAAAGAAATTTCTGAAAATGTGTTTCGAGCACAGAATTATATGGTAGTGAATCATGGACAGTGGGAAAAGTGGAACAAAAGAGAATCGAAGTGTTTGAGTCCTGGGGCTGCAGAAGAATGCTGAAAATTATGTGGACTGATAAGATAAGGAATGAGGAGGTTCTCTGCAGAATAGGCGAGGGGAAAAGTACATGAAAAATACTGACAAGAAGAAGGGGCAGGACTATAGGACAAGCATTAAGATAATAGTAAATAATCTCCATGGTACTAGAGGGAGTTGTAAAGGGGTAAAACTGTAGGGCAAGACACAGATTGAAATACAGTCAATGAGTAATAGAGGATGTAGGGTGCAAATGCTACTCTGGGATGAAGAGATTAGCATAAGAGAGGAATTCGTGGTGGGTCACATCAAATCAGTCAGTCTTCTGTTGAAACAATCCCTGACATGATCATCATGCACATTAAGGTGGAAAGAAGACTGACCAAAGGACACAAGATACTCCAAGTCCACGCCATTTGGCTTCACATTTATTTACAGTGGTGTTCATTTAGAGAAACATGCCAGTGTGGCATCGAACCTAAGGCTCCGCAGAACCTTCCTAGGTATATGACACAGCAATTCCCATGATAGATAATTTCTCTATGGATTACAGCACAATCTGTGGACATGGTAGAGAGTGCTTAACATTATAAAATAACAAATTGATGTTTATCATTATTATAAGCTGCCACACTTTTGTGCATTATGTGACTTTATGATGATGAGTCTGCATCAAGGATAAACTTTGCTGAGCACTACTTGATGCAGTTTACTTGATCCCATAACATGTCAGATATTCCCATAATATCTTAATAATTAACTGGTAGTGCATAGTAGTATCAAAAGCTTTAAGTTAAGAGATATGGATCATCAGATGTATAATCATGATGAAACAGTGTTTACAATCAAATGGTAACAACAGAAATTCCCATGTAAAAATTTAAGAAATAAGATGGGTTTTAAAATGAATTGAGATAGAATTATCCTCCTCTTTTTCATAAATAAATCAGGTAGTCATAAACTGAAACCTTTTTGCATAGACAAAAGTAAAAGCCTGTGATGTTTGAAGTTGTAAACATATTCATTATTACAGTTCACCTACATGCATTAAGGAATGTTGATGACACACGACATCTTTATACAGTGGTTTTGAGAAGTTTTCTTCCATGAGTTAGAAAGCACCTATAATCGTGATAGAAGAACCCCTGCTATGCAGTGTTGCAGTCAGGAGATAGAAAAACAAAAATTTGTTTTTGTCTAAAAACAGAATGATATCAATGCAGCCACTGTATTGAGGCATCATATTAGTATTTGAGGTTCATTGCTGCCATGAACTGTTCACTACAATAGTGAATTCAGATGAGGAATGTAAATTTTCTTGAAATCTGTAAATCTGAAGACTGTTACATATTTAGTAGGCCTGGTCTGGCAAAGTATCAGTCTGATCCTTATTAGGAATTTCTGGAACAAGTATTCCATTGAAGAAAATGTAACACATAAAGAATGTAGTGATACAGCTTCCAACTGCAATGACATTCAGTCTGCAAGCTGTGTTCTGCCTTGCAGTATTCATCTTGAAGTTCTGAACCAGTGGGCAGCTGCTGACAATGTCCAACCAAATTCACAGATCATAGATTAAAAAGACATCATTAATATCATACAAAATGAAAAGGGTAAAACAGTCAAAGATGAGGATTGAGAAGAAGAAGTGCCTCGTCCTGGTCAATATATATTTCAACTGCTTTGTTTTATTAAACAAACCATCAATAGACTGCATCTACTAAACTGTATAGTGATAGTGTTAAATGTATGGAAATCAAACTGTACAGCCATCTCCCAAAACAAGTAGAAAGTATTCAAGAATCAACGGAATTTTAATAAGCCCTAAGAGCATTCCTAAAAAAGCATTGCTTCTACAGCACACAAGATTTTCTTGAATGTGACCTATCATAAATCTGTCATCCCAGCAGCCAGAGACTGTGGTCATGTGTGTGTGAGTTGCATTTATCTGAGTGCATGTGTCTCTGATGAAGGCTTTGGTGGCCGAAAGCTCATTTTCTGACAGTCTTTTTGTTGTGTCTGTCTAAACTCAGCATTTTCATTATGTGGTGAGTAGTGTCTATCCTCCTCATCATATTGCTATCATAAACTAAATTAGATATTTTGATTATCTTTAAAAACTAAATTGTTGTTTAGAAATAACCTATTGTCCATAAAGAACTTTTACAGTTTTATATGGCCAGTGTTGTTATTTGAACTTATTCTAATATTATTTTTATGAATACATACAGATCATATCTTCAGTGTTATGTTCACTATAGGAAAAAATGTTATGTATATATATGTTCTTATATCACCTGTTTGACTTGGTCCCATATCGTTGTTCATTTCTGTACACTGAATGGTTCGTGTATCAATAAAGATACAATACAATACAAGAAAAAAGTATAGAAGATATTCCAAGTACATATGAACTGTTAATAACACGAACAAAATGATTATAAGCATGGAGAGACAAAGTGAACCAAAGCATATTCAGTTGTTGCACGTGCTGAACATAAAACAATATGCACAAAAGAAAATGCATGAAATGACCCAAAAAAAAAAAAAAAAAAAAAAGTTAACGGACTTCTTTAGAGCGATAGAAAAATGAACCTATTGTAGGTTACAGATGGTGGTGTAAATTACTAGTTTCAACCTGTTTGAAGGGTGTGTTGATTCTGCAGCTGTTTGTTTAATTAGTGAGAACTCCTCCAGTTGCTGCTGGTAACTTTATTGTGTCCACAACTGATTTTAGCTTTTACATTAGGCAATTTTCAAGTGGTCATTTGATATTGTTCCTCTACAATGTAGTCTTTTAGAACCACTTGATAATGGCCTAATGTAAAGACCGAAACTGGTAGTGGATGCAATAAAATTCTCTACAGCAACTGGAGTGGATTTCATTGATTAAAAGGGTTGTAAATAGTTATTATTTTGTAGCATATTTTACATACCATAGTGTAATACTGTGTTTTATTTGGAACTACTGTAGTGTTACTGTTGTTTATCAGTTATCAGATTGCTGTATTTGGTAAGTTTTTTTAAAATGTTTTACTTCTAATACACAGCATGGTACAGTAAAAAATTGCATTATGTGAATTCCATTTGTTCAACAACCCAGTTGAAATGTCTGTTCATGATTGAATTTATTCTAAGTGACTACTTTCATTTCCAAAAATAATATTCATAGCAATGATGGGCTTACCTGCAGGGGAAGTCACATCATCACAAAGTTGTGATAAGTGTTGGTTTGACTCTACTGCTGTCTTGGCTGCACCTAGTACAGTTTGTGTCACTAGCCTTCTGGCCAATTCCCTTGGCAGGCCCATCCTCACACCTCCTGTACATAATGCTTCCATGATTGCATACACCTGTTTCAGATAATAACGTATGTTGTAACATGTATACTTCCCTTAAGACCAATGTTAAGGGTAATAGATATTTTCCTGTTTATTCATATTTATATCTTTATTTACTGCTGACCATACACTGAGGTGGCAAAAGTCATGGGATGGTGATATGCACATATACAATGGCAGTAGTATCACATACACAAGACATAAAAGGGCAGTGCACTGGTGGAACTGTTATTTTTACTCAGATGAATCATGCGAAAAGGTGTTTGACATGATTATGGTCACACTACAGGAATTAACAGACTCTGAATGAAAAATGACAGTTGGAGCTAGACACTTGGGACATTCCATTTTTGAATTGTTATGGAATTCAATATTCTGAGATCCACAGAGTCAAGAGTGTGCTGAGAATACCAGAATACAGGCATTATTTCTCACCATGGACAATGCAGTGGCCAACAACCTTCGCTTAATGAGCGAGAGCAGTGGTTTTCATGAAGAGTTGTCTGTGATAACAGACAAGTAATGCTGTGTGAAATAACTACAGAAATCAATTTGGGACATATGGTGAACATATACATTAGGACAGTGTGGTGAAATTTGGCATTAATGGGCAGAAAACTGATGCAAATGCCTTTGTTAACAGCACAAAGTCCCCATGAAGCCATGGACCCAAGTTGTCAAGCTACTATGCGAGCTGGTGGTGGCTCCATAATGGTGTGAGTTATATTTATACAGAATGTAATGGGTCCTTTAGTCCAACTTAATGGGAGCATTGACTGGAAGTGGTTATGTTTGGTTAACTGGAGATCACTTGCAGCTATTCATGGACTTCATGTTCCCAAACAATGATGGAACTTTTGTGGATGACAATGCACCATGTTACCAGTTTGAAGAACATTCTGGACAGTTTGAGTGAATGATTTGCCACCCAGATTGCCTCACATGAATCTCATCAAACATTTCTTGGACACAATTGAGAAGTTAGCTTGTACACATAATCCTGCATCAGCAACATATTCACAACTATGGATAACTATAGAGTTAGCATGGCTATATATTTCTGTTGGGGGCTCCCAATGGCTTCTTGAGCCCATGTCATGTTGCATTGTTGCACTACACAGTGCAAAAGGAGGTGCCCCATGACTTTTGTCACCTCACTGTACATACAATGGATTAGGCTGCATCTCTTATACATAATTACAGACGTACATAGTTAACAATACACTTAATTACAGTCATAGATAATTACTGTTATTTAGTCATACATTTGCAATTTTAACGTATGTTCACAACCTGTGCATCAAGAAGTCCTGTTATATTATAAAACAGGATTTCAGCCAAGTAGTTATACAACGTTCTTTGAAATAATTTCCAAGATATGTACCATGCTGGGGGTAATAAGTTATTAAAGATGGTCACAGAGCTGATTCTGGGTGAGTGGGCTACTTTTATCAGTCTGTATCTTGGAATATACATTTCCGCTTTGCCCCTGGCGTTCTGCTCATGAATATCTCCTCCTATGTGAAATTCTTTTATATTTATTATAATTTTTAGCAATGAGAGATGTATGCACAGGTTTACATTTTTGAGTATATTAAGTTTTCTAAACAGATGTTGACATTGATCTCTTGGGTCAGTCTCACACATTTCTCATATGAGCTTTTGTTTTTTATTTTCGGTATATCGTGTATGATGAAGAGTTGACACCCCCCCCCCCCCCCTCCTCTCCCTCACCCAGCAGTCAATAAGAAATGTGAGACTGGAACAGACTAAATATATTATGTCAGTCATAGGTATTCAGAAGTAAATACATCTCATATTCTCTAGACTACATATATTTCTCTTGATATTCTTTATCAAAACTGACTGATGTGTACTCCCCAGGTCAACTTGTAGTTAATATGACATCTCAAAATTTTTGCTGATTGATTTTCTGTATTGTTAGATAGTTCTAACAGAAGATAACGATTCTCACCTGTGTTGCACAGAAATTATCTGCACGAGAACCATTTCACTGCAGCACCTAGTGATTCCAGTGACTTTTATTTTAATAATGAGCTGTCTTTATGGGTGGTAAACTATTGTTGTATAATGTGTATAGTAGATCACAGAATAGGAAACACAACATGACAAATTATTGATTGAAATTATGAAAAAGAATGGTCCAAAAACTGATACCCGTGGCACCCCATCCTCAACAATTTTCACCAGAGAATCTCTGTTTCTCATAGAGACAAAATATTTTTATTACTTAAGTATGAAATACTTATTTTTACAGATGTATGACCCCTAAAATTCAAGCCTCTCAAGTAACATTTCATCAGGAATAGAATCAAAGGAGTATGTAGGTCACATAAAACAATGGAGGCCATGTTCTTATTTTCAGGAACAGTGAGTATCTGGTTAGTAACATCAAGAACTCCTGGCATGGTATTTTGCTCCATCTGTAATAAAACTGATTATTTGGAAAGAGGTAATTTTCTTAAAAATAATCACTTAATTGATTGTATACAAGAGTTTCAAATATTTTGGAAATTATTGGAACTATTGAGATTGGGCAATAATTCTGAGGAAAATTTGTTCTTAAGGGTCTGGTTCTGCCAAGTTATATCTTCAGATGAAAGAGCTGTATTTAATGCATGGGACTAGCCGGAATGAAAACTTAATAGGACACTACAAACAATATTGCAAAATTCTTCATTATATTATCAAAAAAGGCAAACCACGTACTACACAAAAAAATTAAAATTACAGTACACAACTAAGGAAATGCAGATTGGAGCATTAGTAAGTAAGAAATGTGTTAACATGGAATGAGAAGTGACGTTCACCTTCCTACTGGCAGATGTTATTAAATTCAAAACACTGCCTACTAAATTCAGTGAATTGTTCCTAATAATAATTAAAAACACAAGTACAAAAAATACACAGTTGGAAGTAGATCCAATAGAGTTACTTAGACAAGCATTGTGCACTACACTGCCAGATACCTTTTTTATCTGTTTTAGCAAATCAAAGTATTCACCTTTTTTTGCTGACTTTCTAGTTCTTCCCTTCAGTTACTTTGTAACATGTTATACACATCTACAGCCAGACAATCATCCTCTGCAAACATTTGTGAAGTGCACGGTAGATGATGCTTCTAATTCTGTCAATTATTAGGGCTCTTTCCAGTTTCATTAACATGTGGAGTGTGGGAAGAATGATAATTTAAACAACTCTGTGCATGCTGTAATTAGGCTAATCTAGTCCTCGCAATCTCTTCTGGAGCAATCACTAAGTGATTGTAATGTATTGTTAGTTCGTTGAGACTTCATGAGCAGGCTTTCTCAGGTCAGTGTGCATCTGTCTTTGAGTGTTTGCCAGATTCTTCAGAATCTCTTTTTTTCTCTTTAATGGATAGGCCCCAGTTAGTTAACATGCCAATGCCTCAAAGTTCTGTTAGTGTGAACGACAGTTGTAGAGTGAAAGTTTAATTTTGTGGAATCCTGTATTAGAGAACTATGCACAAGTACAGAACAGATTGGACACATACCACAAAAAGGAATACATTTAAGAAAATGGGAGCTGTATTCACAAAAACTTGTTTGTGACCTAAAAACTAGGGCTTACATAGAAAACTAATTAAAAAGTCTGAACTTTAATTTACACTGAAGTTCCTGTAAACAGGCAGAACACCATGCATTGGTTGGCAATGTCTATATAAGATGACAAGTGTCTGGTGCAGTATGGCAGGTTATCAAGATTGAAATGAGTTTGAACGTAGTGTTATACTTGGCACATGAGCGATGGGACACAGCAGCTCTGAGGTAGTGATGAAGTGGGGTTTTTCAGTACAACAGTTTCATGAGTGTACTGTGAATATCAGGAATCCAGTAAAACATCAAATCCCTGACATTGCTGCGCACAGAAATAGATCCTGCCGAAAAGGACCAACAATGACTGAAGAGGATTATTCATGGCAGAAGTGCAACCCTTCCACAAATTGCTGCACATTTCAATGCTGGACCATCAACAAGTGTCAGCATGTGAACCATTCAACAAAACATCATCAATATTGGCTTTCAGAGCTAAAGGCCCACTCATGTAACATTGATGACTGCACAACGCAAAGCTTTGTGCCTTGCCTGGGCCTGCCAACACTGATATTGGACTGTTGATGACTGGAAACACATTGCCTTGTTGGACGAGTCTCATTTCTAATAGACATGTATGGTTATGGAGGCAACCTCATGAATCCATGTCAGCAGGGTTCTGTTCAGTCTGGTGAAGGCTCTGTAATGGTGTGAGGCATGTGCAATTGAAGTGATATGGGACCCCTGTTACGTCTAGATACAACTCTGACAGCTGACACATATGTAAGCATCCTGTCTGATCACCTGTATCCATTCATGTCCATTGTCCATTCCAATGGACTTGGGAAATTCCAGCAGGAAAATGTGACACACTGCATGTCCAGAATTGCTACAGAGTGGCTCCAGGAACATTCTTCTGAGCTTAAACACTTCCACTGGCCACTGAACTCCCCAGACATGAACATTATTGAGCAAATCTCAGATGCCTTGCAATGTGCTGTTCAGTTGAGATCTCCACCCCCTCATACTCCTTTGGATTTATGGACAGCCCTGCAGGATTCTTGGTGTCAGTTCCCTCTAGCACTACTTTAGACATTAGTTGAGTCCATGCCATGTCATGTTGCAGCATTTCTGCATGCTTGGAGGGGCCCTACATGATGTTAGGCAGGTGTACCAGTTTCTTTGGCTCTTCAGTGTATATAGGAAGTGTTAATCAAGACTCATATTCACAACCAGAGGCAGCATCAAAGAATATCAAAAAGAGAACAAATTGTTAACTGAAAATTAAACAGACACAAATTAGCACAAAATAGTAATACTATCTTCATGGCATTAACTTATTTGTGAATAATGAGAGCAAGGATAACCTGAGCTACTTACATATGCTGGACCAGACCCACTTAATGCAGTAATAGGATCCATATAAGTTTCAGGAACCTCTTCACAAGTTCCAATTGAGCCAAACAACTTTTTTGTCAAATTTATATCCTCAGGTCTGACTGCACTTCCACAAGAGAATACTGATGCTGCACAACGAACAGTTGCTGGAGTATTAGGCATCACCCTGATTACACGAACATCTTTGGGTAGGGTCTGAAAGGTAGGAAATATGAAACATTTAAAATCAAACAATGGAAGATCCAGGATGGAATGTAACAATATTAGAGAAGGAAAGTTGCTACTCACTATATAGTGGAGATAACGAGTCACAATAGACACAACAAAAAGATTCACACAATTTTAGCCTTTTGCCAATATGGCCTTTGTCAGCAATAGACACACACACACACACACACACACACACACACACACACACACACACACACACACACGCGCGCGCGCGCGCGCGCGCGCGCGCGCGCGCGCACTCACGCACGCACGAACAAACACAATTTGCACACACATGTGCAGTCTCAGATAACTGAAACGACACTGCGAGCAGCAGCACCAGTGCATGAAGGGAGTGGGACTGGGTGGGGGTAAGGAGGAGGCTAGGGCAGGGAGGGGGAGGAATAGTGTGCTGGAGGTGGTGGACAGTGAAATGCTGTGTTTAGATGGAGGGCAGGACAGAATGTGGGGAAGGGGGTAAGTAGTGAAAAGGAGAGAAATAAAAAGAAATAAAAAGACCTGGTGTGGCATTGAAATGACAGCTGTGTAGTGCTGGATTGGGAGCAGGGAGGGAGCTGGATGGGTGAGGACAGTGACTAACGAAGGCTGAGGCCAGGTGGGTTAGAGGAATGTAGGATGAATTGCTGGGGAAGTTCTCACCTGTGCAATTCAGAAAAGCTGGTGGCGGTAGGAAGGATCCGTATGGCACAGGCTGTGAAGCAGTCATTGAGATGAGGGATATTATGTTTGGCAGCATGTTCAGCAACAGGGTGGTCCACTTGTTTTTTGGCCACAGTTTGTCAGTGGCCATTCATGCAGACAGACAGCTTGTTGGGTGTCATGCCTACATAGAAAGCAGCGCAGTGGTTGCAGCTTAGCTTGTAAATCACACGACTGGTTTCACAGGTAGCTCTGCCTTTGGTGGGATAGGTGATGTTAGTGATTGGACTGGAGTAGGTGGTGGTAGGAAGATGTATGGGACAGGTCTTGCATCTAGTTCTATTACAGGGGTATGAGCCGTGAGGTAAGGGATTGGGAGCAGGGGTTTTGTAAGGATAGACGAGTATGTTGTGTATGTTTGGTGGACAGCAGAATACCACTCTAGGAGAGGTGGGAAAGATAGTGGGCAGGACATTTCTCATTTCAGGTCATGACGTAAGGTAATTGAAACTCTGCCAGAGAATGTTATTCAGTTGCTCCAGTACCGGATGGTACTGAGTTACGAGGGGAATGCTACTCTGTGGCCAAACTGTGGGACTTTGGGCAGTGGTGGGAAACTGGAAAGATAAGACATGGGAGATTTGTTTTTGTTCAAGGTTGGGAGGATAATTACAGTCAGTGAAGACTTCAGGGAGACCCTCAGTATATTTTGAGAGGGACTGCTCATCACTGCAGATGTAATGACCATAGGTGGCTAGGCTGTACGGAAGGGACTTCTTGGTATGAAATGGGTGGCAGCTGTTGAAGTGGAGGTATTGCTGGTGGTTAGTAGGTTTGATATGAACATAGTTACTGATGTAGCCATCTCTGAGGTGGAGGTCAACATCTAGGAAGGTGGCTTGTTGGGTTGAGTAGGTCCAGGTGAAGCAAATGGGGGAGAAGTTTTGAGGTTCTGGAGCAATGTGTTGGTTTACTCATCTAGGAATGAACACTCTTGGAATCTTAACAATGAATCACACTATGATGCACAATGCATCTCTAGGCACCAGTGCCACTGGAGCTGGGTTTATGTGCTTTCTAAATAAACCTATGTTAAAATGAGCTTTTGTCCTAGCATCTTCTCTGTTTCCTCAGTCAATCCTCTCTGCTACTGATGAGTAATATTTGGGTCCAGGCTGAACTAGGGATACCTCCTTTGTGGCTGATTACACTTCCTAAATATTCTTTCAATGAATCCAATCTTGCATCTGCCTATGCTGTAATTAGTTTTATATGGTCATTCCACTTTAAACTGTTCTGTACACATAGTCTGAGACATTTAATGAAAATGACTGCTTCCAATGATGGCTTGGCAATCACGTAATTGTGCAATGATGGGTCTTCCCACCTATTTATATGCAACATATTCCATTTGTTTATGTTGAGGATTGCTGCCAACCATGCACCAAATGTGAATCCAGTGCAGGCCTACTTGCAGTTTGTTGTAAGCTTATAGAACTGCATTTTGTCTGTTTACTCTGCATCATTTTTCAACAGTGCCATGGAATTTCTGACATTATCCACTCGTTCATTTGTATATATCATGAACAGTAATGGTCCTATAACACTCCAATATGATACACTCAAAATTACTTTTACATCTTGTAATGTAACTAGTCAGTGACCTTATTTTCTCCACAAACTGTAACGCACAATACATACAAATATTTGGAATACCCAATACATTTGGACTACCAGATTACCCGATACACAAAAATACTTCAGAAATCATATATTTTGGTTTTGGTTTCATTTGCTATGATTAAATAAATTATAGAAAATTATTTCATTCAGGTACAAATACATTAAAATATACAGTAAGAGAATACTTCAAAATGTGAAAAGAATAAGCAGCTTTCACTCAGTTAATACTTGGCAGAAACCAAACCTCTATTTGAATTGGACTCCCTTAACTCTTGTGCAGAAAGGTGTGTAGCATACTGCTGCATCCATTTTCAATAAGCTGCCACTTGAATTCAAAAATCTTAGCAGTAATCCATGCACTTTCAAATTGAAACTGAAGAGTTTCCTCATGGGTCACTCCTTCTATTCTGTCGAGGAGTTCCTTGAAAAATTTAGCTGATTCTTGTTGTATTGTTGCTTTCGTTTACTTAAACTTATGGACTGACTTTTTTCGGGTTCATAAACATTTTATTACTTTTATGTTATAATTTCATGTACTTACACGTTCCATGACCTTGGAGATTTGCTCCTCAATTTAGTCCTATGGAACTTGACATGTAAATAAATACATGTGTTCACTGTAATTTTGAAAGAAACTGTTGAAATCTAATTTTATTGCTATTTAAATAAGCATTATATTCTAATTTGAAGAACTTCTGCAATGTAAATGTCATAAAATATTATTGATATAAAATGTATCTTTCTATCTAAACAACTGATATGTAACTATATTGCCTTTGAGTTATGATGTAACATGAGTGTTGTTGGTTGCTATGTATCAGAGTTAGTTGTCTATTGACATGAATGAATGTCAGTCAATAATGTGGACTCTGTTTTGTTCTTTTGTTAGAAGTAGCATGTTCTTATTTTACTTGTGAATTATGACTGCAAATGGATGTGTCTGAAACATCTGTAACTTTTAATCTGAATATTAATATGAAACACAGTAAAGAAACCTTTTTATCCTACTGTAACAACAGTAAGTAATTACATCTGTTAGACCACTGAGCCTGCATGAAGAAGAAGAAAATACAATGAATTATGACAGAAAAGTTAAGTAGATCTTAATAGACTTGAAGTTATCAGCCCACTCATATTTAAATACTAGTGTCCTCCCTTTTATGCTCCAGTTGTTAACAATACTGGGAAATTGAAGAATAAACCAACTCATTGCTCAAATGATGTTTCTGGCTCCCTTTTTATAAAGTAATAAGCTTTAATAGCAGTAAAGGTAGAAATCATTAGAATTATGGGCATCAGCTGGGATAGTAATAAAATACTGTGTACATCAATATTTTAACTTTTGTAGGAAATTAATCAAAAATATATATTGTGGAGCTGAAAAATGTGATTCCAAAGGACATGTATCCAATATTAAAGAGAATGGCATTGTTGGCAGCAGCAGATGGATGTATCAGGTTAAGAACAAAGTGATTTTTTTTATAAAAAACATTAGTTTCTTTATTGTGTTTTGCATGTGACAAAAAGAAGTTTAGCTAAAACGACAATCATGGGGCCAAAATTAGAACCTATAGCAGTGAGCAGTCTTACTTATATTTTCAAAAATTGGTCATTTTCATTTATATATTAGTCTACATAGAAAATGAACATTCACAAAAGTTTAAACACTCAAAGTTTAATATCTGGGCCAGTATGTAAAAACATTACATATGAGATTTAGAAACTTGAGAAGAAAACTGGGAGTGTAGCAACAAAACTATTGGCTATAGATACAAAAATGGGAGAAATAGAATCTAGTCTGAGTAGTGAAATCAAACAAATCAAAGAAAAAATAAGTACCCACATGGGGAAAAATCAAATTGCTTTCCAAAATGTCAACACAGGAATAAAAAATGTTGATGAGAATCTGAAAATCTGCATTTCTAATGTTAAATCAAATGTTGAAACAAAATTAGCAGCCACTGAAAGTAACCTTTATGAAAAAGTGAAAGTAAATGATAGGAAGCCCAAGTTGGAATACTGACACAGTATTTTGAAAAGGATAGATTGCTACTGACCATAAAGGTGATACTCTGAGTTGCAGACAGGCACAGTGAAAAGATTGCAATATGCTGAGCTTTCAGCCAAAATCATTTTTTATTTTTTTAAGTCATATATTCACACAAGTGCTGAGCATTCAGCCAAAATCATTTTTTTTAAGTCATATATTCACACAAGCAGGCACACCTCACACGCATATGTTCAAGGAAGAGATGCAGTGTGTAGTAAGAGTAGTGCCACACAAATTACAAAGCGTAAAAAAGGGGTGGATAGATGCTGGAAGCAGATTACTCAAGAAATTATTTGGGTCAGCAGATGAAAATGATTTAATTGAGCTGAATAAGACAGCAGAAGCTGCAAGAGAATTGGCAGAAGGGGAATAGGCTACTGTGGAGAGGCATTCCACATGGATCGTTATTTCAGAGAGCAGCATGTTGAACAACGCGTGCATGCTTTGACAGCTAATTAGAGAGGTAAAGGAATGCACCAGAGAGCATTGGCTAGTACTTTAAGCCAGAGTTTAGAGGCAGTTTAAACACAGATGCATGAATAATGCTAACAAGACTATTGCTGTCACTAGGAGATAGTATCGGGCTGAAAGAGTGGAGTTAACAAGCTAACTAAAGGCTGTTTATCAAACACTAAATGGGCAAATGGGTTGAGTGCTGTTGTCACCTGAGCAGTATCTGAAAGGTGTGGTGAGAATTACCACCAGAACTGCAGGTAGTAGAGAGCCCAGCAGCCAGAACCTGACTTTCTGCTAGCATGAAGCAACTGTGGAAGTATAATAAGGATAATGCACTGTTACATGTGCCGCTAAAGGTACCAGTAGTGGACAAACACATATTGTTAAGGTGTTACACAGTGCAGACCTTTCCAGTAAGGCTAGAAATGGTGGGGAAGTTTGTGCAAATAAAGGATGATGGTGTGTTACTGATAGAGGAAGCTGGGGATCAGCAAGGCAGTAATAACTGAGGGTGAGCTACAACAAAAACAACTTGGCGTGGTCCCCATATGTCCTACTCATGAAATCCAGATAGGAGGTGGCACATGCACCATGCTATTGTTCAGTTGCAAGGCGGAAGGTCAACCTTGCTGAAAGTAGGTGTTGGAACTGATGCTGCACTTACAGCAAGTGAGTCTACATGTGCTCAATGTACAATGATATAGTAGTGATGGCAAATTGCTGTGAACAAGGAAAGCCATGGGAGTTGCTTAGAGTTGAGAGGCAGTTGGTTGTTGATTAATGGATCCATGTGTGATACTATGAGATTAATGTTTCATTTACCAGCTACAATGAACTCAGAGTGACTCTTCTAAATATAATACAACTGCAGCTATATTGGCCAGACAAGCATTTGGAGATGTTGCCTAAACAAAACATTACTGTTAGTGGGACAATTTTGCCACTTTTTTTTTCTGCCTGTTTTGTTACCTCATAATGCAAAAATCATTTTTAAAACCATCATAAAATGTGAGTCTCAATCTCTAGTTTCATAATACTTGAACAGATGACAAATTCATTATGTGTTTATACATTAAAAAATGAAAAACACATTTGGCAAAGTTACCTGGAAAACCAGATAACTTTGTCAGCTGTGTTATAATCAGTTAAAATCACCAAAAAATTACAGAAAGAGATATGTAAAGCATTGAAACAGTATATACATTAGTATTAAACATTTTAATGCAGGGACAGTTACCAGAAAGATACACACAAAAATAAAAATCCTCAAAGTTAGAAGTAGAAAGAAAAGTTTGACATTTCTATCACAAAGAAAAATTTGTCTCAGTTTTGACTGTATGGAAGATTAATTATGTGCACAAATCTTTTACTTTCAGGAAAGCTGCACTGGCACATTTGGGAAGTAAAAATTTTTTGCCCTGTCTGTTGTAAAGATACAACACCTCAAACTCCCTGTCTTTGTAGAACTGAATAAGTCTACCAAGAAAATGTCTGACACTTTTTTTCAAGAATTTTACCTAAACACATATTACTGGCTTTAGTTGTGTAAGATCCCAGGTTGTTCTGGCATTCATTTTGTTTTGTTTACAAATTGTTGAATTTTGATCCTTCTCACAGCAAAAAGTGAGATGAACAGGACTGACTAATTCCTGAATAAGTTCTTTTGGAGCTTTTCCATCTTGTTCAGATTCAGAGTTATTTGTGTCATATATATTTATATAAAAAAGTACAGTCAGAATCATTGCTGTTGTGATGGCTGTTCCTCTTAGTGCTCTTCCTTGGCTATTCCTGTCTATGTTCTTCTTACTACCAGCCCCCTCAATTTTATCCATTACAGAGATATCTGTAAGAGACTGGTAGTTCATCAATTGTAATTCATCAACAGCTTCTCATGGGGACATACCAGTTCTCCTTCTTCTCCCCTTCTGCAGATTGTAACTATGATTCCCACAACAGACTTGAAGGTAGCTCATAAGTGAATCACTAATTCTAGTAGGTGTGCCACTACCATCAGCCCTCTCTGTATCTGGGATTCTAGAATAAACTTCTTCAGGCTTTAGTTTCACAGTATTAGATTTCTTGAATATTGATAAGATGTTCAATTTAATTTTCTCTTCTTCATCCAAAGCAATTAGGCCATATTTTGTTCCTTTTGGTCCTCCTATAATTCATATTTTCCTTAACAATATAATGAAAAGGATTGTTGCTACTCACCATTTAGAGTAGATGCTGAGTCACAGAAAGGTACAACAAAGAGAGTGTCTGAAAGTCAGCTTTCAACCAACAAGGCCTTTGTCAGAAATAGGCGACGTACACTCATACGCACTCATGCAAACACAACCCACACACACATGACCACAGCTTCTGGCAGCTGGAGCCAGTCCATTGTTTGTCCCTTAACTGGTTTGAACAAAAAACCATGAAATGAGCATGTCAAAACTGCAAACATTAAAGAAATACTTGCTTTGGTAGAATTTATAACTGTTCCTGGATACTAGCATCCTCTACAAAATATCATTTTTTGCATCCTAGATCATCAGTCAAATTTGTCTTGTCATAGTTTAACCCCTTAATGCTGAATGTTGTGAATTTGCATCATACCATTGCTGTTATAATAACAGGAAGGTCAACTATTTTTGTATGCCAGTGCTGGTAGATGCTGATTCTGCCTGAAGCTAGCAATGCTTCTGACAAGTGCTGCATTCTCCTGAGTATTTCAGGTACTTCTAAAGAACTATGATTTTTTATTTTTATTTTTTATCTAGAAATTTATTCAAGCATTAAGGGATGGAAGAACTCCTTCTAACAACTGTCTTTCAAATGACTAAAGTATGCTTTAAGCTATCTACTCTAACATTAGTTCACGTGCAATAAATATTTTGGTACTTATGTGAACAAAGTTATTGTTTATGTCATTTCACAAAATAATGGTACTGTCATCAGCAGGTAAGCTATTTTTGAATTGTGAACTCTGCTTCCCCATGGAATCCAAGAGACTTTTCACATTGAACCATTGATCAAGAGCATCAAGAAATATTATTCCCCAGCCTGTACATGTGGGGACATGTTCCAAATCTCCTCTTCTTCTTCACTAATCAGTTCAATCTGGCACACTGATTTCTTTAAATAGAGACACTGTACTTTGTTTTTGTTTTTTGAAGGGTATTGATCTCTTTTGGAGCTTTTCCACTGATCATTTGCTTATTAGTCACTGCAGAGACAGCTAGCTGTAATGCAGTGTCATAATAATTTTGATATATGTATGCTTTGGTTCTAATGGGCCTTTGCATTTTAACAACCTATACACAGGCCCAAAATGCTCAAATAAAAAAAGTGGGAAACAGGTAATATTCTAGATTGGCAAAGTTTTCCCTTATTTTCTGAGCTTCTTTGTGCAACATTGCCAAGTTATATTATTATGCTAAATACACCACACAATTTTATTCCTACAACTGGTTCTGAAATGTAATTATATACTGTATTGAACAAAAGAAATAGTTATTACTTGTCAGAATGAATAGGCAGGGTGAGACACTTTTGTAGACTACTAGAAAACAAAATGTTCCACAGGCTGAAAGGAAAAGCACTGACTGAGACCAGGAAATGATGAATGATTCTAAAATGTGTGCCGGATCTGTTGTTCGTTGTTTGAAATGATATCTGGGAAACAAGACTAGCTCATTCACTAAGTCAGATAATAGTTTCACAGGAGTGGCAAGATCACTGTGGAGCAACTAATGCAGCCCAATGAAAAATATTGGAATAGTAGATAATGGGTAACTATGACGTTGAGTGTTGCAATTCCTAGTGCCATGATTTTGATGTAGAAAGCTATTATTTCAGCAAGACAATAAGCTGTTCACTAACCCAATCTGTCTATAGGTAGTACTGGTTCTAGTGTACTGGATCCCTGACCAAGAGATGGAGAATGAATTTGTTCACCTTAAGGAAGATGGAAAGCAACCATATTATTTAAAGCAGTAAATGTATAGTGTTTAGTATAATCTTGAGAGAGTGTCACTTACTTTATAAATCCATAGGGGATATAGCCATTTTGAAGATCCTGAGCAAGACCCAGGGGGATCTTTCTAAGGCATTTGGCACAGTTGACCACAAGATTCTATTAAATAAATTAGAAGCATTAAGAATAAGAGGGGTAGCTAATGACTGGTTTCGATCATACCTAACAGATAGGGTACAAATCAAACAATGGAAAATCCAGGATGGAATGTAACAATTGCGCCTATATGGTGAGTAGCGATTGTTGGATAGGGTACGTGGAGTACAGGTAACACATACTTCAAATAGATCTAAACATTTAGTAAAACACTTATCAGAACCAAAATACATTAATATAGGGGTTCCGAAAGGTAGTATATTAGGACCAATACTGTTCCTGATATACATCAATGACTTTCCCAGAAGTGTTACAGATGGTGAAAAAGTTCTCTTCGCTGATGACAGCAATATTATTGTCACTGAGAAAACAAGAGAACTCCTTGCCAAGAAAGCGAATGAAACTCTCAAGGAAGTTTATGATTGGTCAATAAGCAATGAAGTGACATTGAACATAAAGAAAACTAATGCCATGAATTTCAGTTTGAAGAGCAAAAATGACAATGTTAAATTAAATGTAGATGGCACCTCTATAGACTGTGTAATAAATGCAAAATTTCTAGGAATGAATATTGATTCTCAGTTGAAATGCTGTGAACACACAAAGGTACTTGCAAACAGAATGTCATCAGCATGTTATGCCCTTAGATTCCTATAATCAGTGTGTAACATGCAGTGTCTTTTAGTTACATATTATTCATATGTACACTCAATTCTTAGCTATGGCATTCTTTTTTGGGGAACAAATGCACAAAATATGAACACAATTTTCAAACTCCAGAAAAGAGCCATAAGAATGATAACCAAAAATTCTAGTTGAGCTCATTGTAAAGATCTATTCAAAACACTGGGGATTTTAACTGCTCCATGTCAATACATTTACCAGTCAGTTGTACACATCAAAAATAACATTGGCAATTACTGCACAAACAGTGCTGTCCATGACTATGCAACAAACATAAAACTCAAAACAGCATTTTCCACCAATGAATAAAATTGTACAATAAATTACCAAAAGAGATTAAAGAAATTGCAAAAATACATTATTTAAAAAGGTAGCTATAAAGTACCTGTTAAGAAATACATTTCATACATTGAAGGATCACTTAGCTGCAACAGAGTAGGGGTTTGATGAAAAAAAATGTTATTAAATAAATAATAATAATGATTATAAAATATCCAACATTCCACATAACACCTTCACTTTATGTTTTTTCCTTCTTTTTTCCTTTCTAGAAATACTTACCCCAAGCTATGCATAGCGCAATACTAAACCTCTTCCTCTTTCTGAGCTCAACATCTCAATCATTATGGAGTGATACTGACTCAGTTTTTCAGGATAGCAAATGGGAAGTTGCAGTACAGAAAATGGCCCAGAGATCACTGGTGTGTGTGTGTGTGTGTGTGTGTGTGTGTGTGTGTGTGTGTGTGTGTGTGTGTGTGTACTGAGTGAAGTGTTATGAAACAATGTGTGTATAGTGTGTGCATTGACTGATAGTGAGATATGAGTGAACCATGTGGCATTACATTATTTAATAAGCTATTTGTAAAAAAAGTGTTGTATACCAGTAGTAAATCTGATGATTGTCTCTAACTAGAAGTCTGTAAATATATTTGTAATACAAATGTCTGCTTGTGTCTGTGTATGTGTGGATGGATATGTGTGTGTGTGTGTGAGTGTATACCTGTCTTTCTGTCTTTTTATCCCCCTAAGGTAAGTCTTTCCGCTCCCGGGATTGGAATGACTCCTTGCCCTCTCCCTTAAAACCCACATCCTTTCGTCTTTCCCTCTCCTTCCCTCTTTCCTGATGAAGCAACCGTTGGTTGCGAAAGCTTGAATTTTGTGTGTATGTTTGTGTTTGTTTGTGTGTCTATCAACCTGCCAGCACTTTCATATGGTAAGACACATCATCTTTGTTTTTAGATATAAATTTGTAAATACTGTGACATGTCCTATATCCTTGTAAAAAGAGAGCTACGGATGAATAAAGCTGCTACTGGTACTACTACTACTACACTACTACTACTGCATGTTTATACTATACTACATTTCATTTTGCACAAACCTATTTACAATTTTACCTTTTTGTCAAAACTTTGGCACTATTTTGTTGAAATGTGCAGTTCATGGATAAAAAGAACATGATACTTATAAGGAGCATGAAATGTTGGAATATTAGCATATGATGCAGAATGTAAACACAACAAGTATTAAGAAAATTTGATTAACATTGATTCCTCCAATAATAGAAGTTATTTTAGCACCTGAGCATTAACTGTGATGTGACCCTTTCCAGTTGTTTGATTTTTCAACACAGTACTTATATAACTAAGGTATATCATGATGATATGAATTGTCAGTTACCCAGTAAGATGATAGAGAGTGCTGGACCATGATGAAGAGTGTGAAGTAAAGGACTTAAAAAAAAATTATTATCAAAAGTCAGAAAAAAACTGATAAAAGTATTTTAGTCAGAAGTTTCACTTGTAATTACAAATTTTCTAAATTGAACTATGTACATTTCTATATTTTATCAATTAATTGCTTTAATTAATATGATTTACTAGTAATAATAACTCATGGCATTGTAATATTTAAACACAATTTCGTTTTATCAAATATTTTTACACATTGTAAAAAAAGAACAGACCTTGATTCACACCCTTGTAGCACATGACTTGCTTTGCTTCATGCTTGTCCTGACAGAGTCGTGTACATATTTCTGATGTTCAATGCTCTGGGAAGGGGGGGGGGGGGGGCAGGGTGGTATGCAGTGTTGGAGGGTGGGTTGACACTTACCGAATTGAGTGATACCAAGTCAACCCAAGTATTGGTGATAGCACTATCACGTATTTTACTCACCTTCTATGTATACCAATTCTGATATGAATTCATACGTTCACTGAGGTATGCATATAAACAAGACTTTTCTGTCATGATTAAACGACTTTCAGCTAATTATACGAGGGCCGTTCAGAAAGTAACCTCCGGTTGATTTAAAAAAATACACCAAGTTAAATAAAAATATTTTAATATATACATCTTACAACTACATCTTTGCACTACTTTTCTACATAGTCTCCATAGCGATTGAGGCACTTATCGTATCTCTTCACAAGCTTTGAAATTCCTTCTGCATAAAAATCACTCGCTTGTGCCTGGAGCCAGCCTGTGACCGCATCTTTGAGCTCTTCGTCGTCATCAAACCGCTGTGACCCGAGCCATTTCTTCAAATGCATGAAGAGGTGATAATCACTTGGCGCCAGGTCTGGGCTGTAGGGTGGATGGTTGATACGTCCCACTTGAAGGACTCAAGAAGGGCCGTTGTTCTGCGAGCAGAGTGAGGACGGGCGTTATCGTGCAAAAAAACGATACCGGAAGTCAGCATACCACGGCGTTTGTTCTGTATAGCCCGTCGTAACTTTTTTATTGTTTCACAGTACACGTCTTGATTAATGGTCGTACCACGTTCCATGAATTCAACCAACAACACCCCTTTGGCATCAACTGTCTGAACGAGTTCGTCAGTCACCACTCCTCTCTTCATCATGAACGTTTTCTCGTCCACTTTTAAATAAACGTACCCATTCACGGACAACTCCTTCACTCATAACTCTTGGTCCGTACACGGCACAAAGCTCACGATGAATAGCTGCTGCAGAATATCCTTTGGCTGTAAAAAACCTTATGACAGCACGCACTTCACATTTGTCGGGGTTTTCTATTGCAGCACACATTTCAAACTGCCACAAAAACTAAACTAGCGCAGGTACGACGTTCACTCGACCACTGCTTGATGCCGACTGACCTGTTGAGTGCGTGAACGCACAGATGGCGTCGCTACTCCCCCCACAACCCGCACTGTGACCAATCGGAGGTTACTTTCTGAACCGCCCTCGTATAATCCAATTAGGTAAATTAGTAGAACAATATTGTACATGTGGCATAGTAGCTGCAGATGTGAGCATCTGGTATATGTATGGTTTTGTGTATGTGAATGTGTGTACTTTTCCTAGAGAAAGAGCAAGTGTTCAAAAGCTAATGTGGCTGTTTTCTGTTGCATGTTTCTATATGCCACACATCAGTCAGATATAGGTGAGTGGTTGCTGCCTTCCCTTCATTTTATATATTATTTCATCCAGGAATTGCCGTTGTTGGAAAAAAAAGAACACTACTGGTTCTGTGCTTACCTTATTTATATTGGAGAAGCACACTGGTCTACTCCTCAGAGCACACCATCAGTGCTGGACGTGGGCTTGCTAATAATGTACACTTGTTAACAATTACTAAATCTGCAGGCATGGAATATGAAGAATCTCTAACATGCATTCATTCAAGGCAGTTGTCCAACCTCAAAATCATTTTGCAATTAAAAAAATCATTCAGTCAAAATGCCCCAATTTGTCTCCCACGGCTCACAGCATGTGACTACCATGTGAAGGAATACAAGAAAGGCACTTTCACTGTTTCTAGGAGCCATACACTGTAGCAGTGTGGATGCTACTAATTACATTCATTGTCAAAACTTTCAGTTTGTGTGTGTGTGTGTGTGTGTGTGTGTGTGTGTGTGTGTGTGTGTGTGTGTGTGCATGCATGCATATAATATTATTTCTCATATTTTGTTAGTAGGTTTTTATGAGTTAAGTGCATTGCTTGATAAATATTGCATTTATTTCACAAATAAATAGTAGCTATTCTTACCATCTCTATTTCTTCTATTGAAATCCCCATGGCTATTGAGAGCAATAAATGTTTTTCAGAAATGACAGGTTTTATGTCACTGAGAACTAGTGGTACCACCACTGGTTTCACTGCCAAAAATATCACATTGCACTGCTTCATGACAGATGAGTTACAGAACAACACATTTGCACCAAGTTTCTGTGAACAAAATGTTTCCTTTTTACATGTATGCTTCCATTAATGTAATGTCATTGAAAAATATATTGTCCAATAATAAAATGATGAGACAGAACTGCTGGTCACTAATTACCTTCAGGGTGTGAAATTTTTATTACTGCTGATAGGCACATATAAAAGTGCACAAAACCATGTTAGATTTTGGGACTATTAGTTTCTTCTGTGGGGAGGTAAGAAGGATATTTTGGGGATTGTTAAAAAGCAGGGGCAGAATTAACCATCATTGTGCAAAAAGTCATTAAGAATCTGCTACTATACTCTCATTATTCATTCTTCCACTCACATCTGCAGTATTGAATACTGTTGTGGGGAAAAGCATCATAGTCAGCTAATACAATAATGTAGTCATGCATCATTAATGGGGTCAAAGTAAGTGACTTTAAATCTTTGTGAGTGCTATTCTTATACCTAGTATTCATTCCAATAACTGAGTCATTGGTTTGAGAAAGGGATACATTACTTATGATAAATTTTGCTACAGATTAAATATACTGGTAAGGTGTAGTTGGTATCCTTGTTTCCTTGAACAGTCCTCTGCAGCACTTCTTGAGTTCACACCACAAATAATTTGTATTACACATTTTGGACTCAGAAAACTTTAGCTTGGCTTGACGAATTACCCTAAAAAGTGATCCCATATGACAGAACAGAATGAAAGTAAGTGAACTATGCTAGCTTTTTTATTATTATATAAACTAATATAACAAAATACACACTGTAAATAAAGATTTGTTCAGGTGGTTCAACAGTTCATTGGTATGTGGCTCTCAATTAAATTTATTATCAAATTGTAATCTCAAGAAGTTAACACTGTCAACCTCTTCTATTCATCATATTTTACTGTGTACTGGAGAGGGAGATTCTTATTAGTTCTGAAATGTATATAGTGTGTTTTTCAGAGTTTAGTGACAAATAATTGCCAAGGAATCATTTTTTAATGTTCATGGACATTTCATTAACTAAACTTTCTGAAACTATACTTGATTTGCCACCTATCGCAATGTTTGTATCATTTTTAAGCAAAATGAACTCAGCATCTTACAATGCACTGAGGAATGGTCATTAATATACATAACTGAAGGAAAGAGACCCTGCAATAGAAGCCTGCGGGACATCACATGTAATTAATTTCTATTTGGGTTATGAGTGATATATATTAATACAGGACTCTTTCCTATCGACACTCTTTGTTTTCTGTCAGAAAGGCGCAATCTGAACCATTCTGTAGCATTTCCTGTTATGCCACAATATTTTAATTTATGTGAAAGGACATTGTAATTTATGAAGTCAAGTGTCTTTGACAGATCATAGAATATTCCCAGTAGCCATTATTTACTGTCTAATGAATTAAGTACATTCTTGCTCTTATATATTGAAATATTTACAAAATCCAAACTGTGGCTTTGATATTTCAGTTGTTGAGTACTACCTGTCAGAAATTTAGACACCGAATCAGCCTAGTGGCTGCTCTAGCACTTGAGGGTTAGGCAACCCCTTCAACACCGCTTGTGTGTGTCCGTATGCCTACAGGTACTAAAGCAGCTGCCAGGCTGAACAGTTGTCGACATTCTTGAAAGGTACACTTGCAATGTGCTCAATAAAGTTGTGTGGATGTCACCAAGTGAGTCGCTGAACTGTTTTATTCACGTGCATGTTAATGCTGCATGCCACAGAAAAGTGGGAAACAGGAGGGATGAAAAAGCATAAGTAAAGTTTACTGCTTTGGATCATGTTCAGGTTTCATTGAAGGGTTTTGAACAGTCCCTAGTGGTTCCAACCTGTACACAAAAGCAAAAATTGTGGTTGTGCTGCGTTCTGAAGGGGTGTGACCACACTCAATGGGGATGCCATCCCACAGTGTCCTTAGAGAAGGACTGAAACGTCCAAGGTTATCATAAGTGTCAAAGGTTGTCAAGAACATCTTCATGTTGTTCATCAGACTGCAAACTGTTGTTTTCAACCATGAAATGTGCAGGAATCGGTGCCCCAGAGAAAGGAGTGGTTTCATTAATGCTCTTTATGCCATCCCCTGAGGCCTTTTCTTGTCAATTCTGAGCGGTGATGTGTCTGGAATGTTTTTCTTGGCCACCCATTAGGAAATGACATGATTTCAATGCTGAGTGTTACAGCTCTAACTGCCATCACAGAGATATCAAAGGAAAGGGTCAAATGTAGATAAGAAGGGCTGTCATGACCTCATCATGTGACACATCCACTGCGGTACTGAGCAGAATTGTGTTGAAATTTGGTGTCTATGTGATATCATTAACCCACGTTACAGCTCATGTGAACTTCTGAGTCTGATCTTTTTCTCAAATGTGTTAATAACTTGCTGTTTGAAGTGTCACCAAGCCTGAGGATGACATTGCAGAACCATTACAGAGGATGGTTGTAGGCACCTTATAGCCAAATTTTAAACTGAGGCATCAGAATAGGAGACAAATATGGGGTTTCAAAAAAATCTGTTGCTAAGTGTGTTGAGTCAGGCAACAGCCACTGGCTGAGCAACAGCAGCAACAGGGAAGCAACAGATTTAGTGAAATTTTATGAGCTCCTAACCAGAAGTGAACTACATAGTGCTTTCTAGTTTAGTTTCTGAATTTCTGTGTGTCAATTTAATACACTGAGGAGCCAAATAAACTGATACAGCTGCCTGATAACATGTGGGGCCCTCATGAGCAAGCAGATGTGTCGCAACACAATGTGGCATGGACTTAACTAATGTCTGAAGTAGTGGTGGAAGGAACTGACATCATGAATCCTGCAGAGCTGTCCATGGAAATGGAAATGAGCATTTGGCATCATTGGCTGCGAGGCCCCTTACGGGGCAGGTCCAGCCACCTTGGTGCAGGTCTTATTACATTTGACGCCACATTGGGCAACCTGCGCGCCAGATGGGGATGAAATGATGATGAAGATAACACAACACCCAGTCCCTGAGTGAAGAAGATCCCTGACCCAGCTGTGAATTGAAACCAGGCCCGTAGGATGGCAACCTGTCATGCTGACCACTCAGCTGTCAGTGCAGAAGAGCTGTCCGTAAATCCATAATAGTGCGAGGAGGTGGAGATCTCTTCTGGACAGCAAGTTAGAAGGCATCTCAAATATGTTCAATAATGTTAATGTTCAGGGAGTTTGGTGGCCAGCAGAAGTGTTCAAACTCAGAATGGTGTTCCTAGAGTCACTCTGTAGCAATTCTGGTTGTGTGGAGTGTCGCATTGTCCTGCTAGAATTTCTCAAGTCTGTCAGAATGCACAATGGGTATGAATGGATGCGGGTGATCAGACAGGATACTTACATACATGTCATCTGTCAGATTCATATCTAGACATATCAGGGGTCCAATATGATTCCAACTGCACACACTCCACACCTTAACAGCACCTCCACCAGTCTGAACAATCCCCCACTGACATGCAGGGTTCATGGATTCATGAGGTTGTCTCCATACCCGAACATGTCCAACTGCTTGATACAATTTGAAATAAAACTTGTTTGACCAAGCAACACGTTTCCAGTAGGTTTAAGTAGTTCTAAGTTCTAGGGGACAGATGACCTCAGATGTTAAGTCCCATAGTGCTCAGAGCCATTTGAACCATTTTTTGAAGTTAGTTCATGAGCCCATTCAAATAGTAAATGGTTGTGAAAGCACTTGGCCTATTAACAACAAGTAATCCTGAGCTACTAACAACATCAAATTGGATACAGGGATCAATGAATTGCAGGGTTGTCGTAGCAAGACTGAATACCATACCTCTCAAATACACCAAAAATAAACAAAAAATGTATTTATTCAAAAAAGCAGATAAAAATTCGCTTGACATCTGTCTGAGAGACAATCTCCACTCCTTCCAAATTAACAGTGTAAGTGTAGACCAGATGTGGCTTGAACTCAAAGAAATAGTATTGACAACAGTTGAGTCATTTATATCAAATAAATTAATAAATGATTTAGCTGATCCCCCATAATATGCATAATAGGACAGAACACTTGCAGAAACAATGAAAAAAGAATGCAAAATTCAAACAAATGCAAAATACACCAAGATTTGTGAAGCTTGAAATTTAGCACAGACTTCAATGTGAGATGCTTATAATAATTTCCATAATAAAACTTTGTCTCAAAACCTGGCAGAAAATCCAAAAAGATTTTTGTCATGCGTAAAGTATGCTAGTGACAAGACACAATCACTGCCTACTCTGTGCAATAGCAATGGAAACACTATCAATGAAAATACTGCTAAAGCAAATTTGCTGGATGCAGCCTTCTGACATTTCTTCACCAAAGAAGACAAAGTAAATATTCCAGGATCTGAATCAAGAGCAGCTGTCGGAATGAGGAACTCAGAAGAATATATCCTCGGAGTAGTGAAGCAACTTAAATCACTTAACAAAAGCAAGTCTTCTGGTCCAAATTATGTACCACTTAGGTTCCTTTCATAGTATGCTGATGCAATAGCTCCATACTTAACAATCATTCACAACTGCTTGCTCAACAAAAGATCTGTACCAAAAGACTGGAAATTTGTATAGGTCACATGACTATTCGAGAAAGTTAATAGGAGTAATCTACTAAATTACAAGACCATATCATTAACATTGATATAGAGCAGGATCTTGGAACATACGTTGTGTTTGAGCATTATGAAGTACCTCAAAGAGAACATCTATTGACACACAGTCAACAGAGATTTAGAAAATAACATTTTTGTGAAACACAACTAGCTATTTAATCTCAAAAAGTGCTGAATGTTATCGACAAAGAATTTCAAAATGATTCTGTGTTTCTAGATTTCCACATGTCTTTTACATCATAGCTCACAATCTGCTTGTAATCAAATTGAGTGCTTATGGAATATCATATCAGTTATGTGACTGGATTCTTTATGTCCTGTCAGAGAGGTTACAGTTTATAGTAATTGATGAAGAATCATTGAGTAAAACAGAAATAATTTCTGGCATTCCCCTAGACAGTGTTACAGGCCTTCTGCTGTTCCTTATCTATATAAATAATTTAGGAGACAATCTGAGCAGCCATCTTAGGTTGGTTGCAGATGGTGCTGTAGTTTATTACCTAGTAAAGATCAAAACAAAATGTGAAATGATTTCGATAAGATATCTATATGGTACAACAATTGGCAATTGGCCCTATATAATGAAAAGTGTGAGGTCATCCACATGAATGCTGAAAGGAATCCATTAGACTTCAGTTACATGATAAATTAGTCAAATGTAAATGCTGTAAATTTAACTAAATGCTTAGGAATTACAATTACAGACAACTTCAATTTGGAAATAACATATGCAAACTGTTGTGGGGAAGGCAAACCAAAGATGATGTTTTATCGATGGAACACACAGAAAATGCAACAAATCTACTAAAGATACTGCCTACACTACACTTGTCCATCTTTTGCAGTATGCTGCTGGTGTGGGGTCCTTGCCACAAAGGATCATTGGAGTACATCAAGAAAGTTCAAAGACTGGTAGGACATTTTAGATTATCAAGAAATAGGAGAGAGAGTGTCATGGACATGATACAGGATCTGATGTAGAAATCATTAAAACAAAGGCTTTTTTCATTGCGGTGGGTTCTTCTCATGAAATTTCAACTATCAACTTTTTCTTCCAACTGCAAAAATATTTTGTTGACGATGAACTACATAGGGAAAAATGACCATCATAATAAAATAAGGGAAATCAGAGCTTACACAGAAAGTTATAACTGTTCATTTTTCTGCACACTGTTCAAGAGTGGAATAATACAAAATTAGTGTGAAGGTGATCTGATAAACCATCTGCCAGGCACTTGAGTGTAATTTGGAGATTTAGTAATATTTTGCAGGATATCTTATACCCACCAGTCCACATATTAAATCCCTAGACTTAAGTTCTTAGTATACAGACCTCCACATAGAAGCCTGTGGAACTTAAATTACCACAAATACTATGGTAGTTATAGTTGTGGCAGTATAAAGGGAAAATGTATCCTTCTCTAAACCAGATGAAACAATTTCTGAGCCAACTATATTCCAAAACCAAGGTTTTAATTTCCATGGGTAATTTCAATAGAAATTTATTAACTAAAAATGATAGAAGGACAGAATTAGAATACGTGATGAAATTGTTCAACTTAATTGTGGTAGTTAACTCTTCCACTAGAATAACATGTAACTCATGGAGCCTATTTGACAAAACACCCATTGACAGGAGCAGGAGCAACTATATTAATGTAAGTCAGATTCTCAGATCCTGATGGTCAACTGCTTACAGTAAATGACATTAGCCTTTGTGGTGAAGTTAATCACTTCTTTAAATCTTTAAGGTCATTCAATGATGATACCCTAGAAACCTTCAGTCTTCACTTGGAGGAGTTATACTGGTAATGAATGTCACTGAAAAAGTTAACCTGTTTTCTAACAATTTTGTGTCATTATCTGAAGCTGTATTTAGAAGAATTGTTAAGTAACAATTCTGAGGCTACAGAGGGAAACACTGGATTACTGGTGGAAGTTACATGAATTAATAAGGGTATATTGTACGCACATAAAAAAATACTACTCTAGATTGTACTATAATATTTTAAGAAGAGGCATTAAAAATGCAAAAGTAAGTGCAACACATTGAATTTGATAGTTCCAGCAACAAAGCAAAAACTATTTGGCAAGTTATAAAAAGGAGAGTGGGGAAAAAAGTAGAGTGCACATCTGATATACAAACAATTCCAGGTGCAGATCCAAGGGTGGGGTGGGAAAAGGGGAGAAGGGGGAAGAAGGGTGTCATGGGGATAAAGCCCCCTCCCCCTCATTAAAAAAAGTATCATTAACAGTGACAGTCTCAAAAATGGCAAGGAGTTCAACAAATTAGAAGCCACATTTAATATAACATAATTTTCAGTTGCTTGTATGAGTGACTGCCCTCATGGGTGGACTTACACCATGAACAGTAACATTTCTAGCCAAACACACACACACACACACACACACACACACACACACACACACACATTCCTGGGTTGACCATTCCTGCTGTCAATAACCAATCCAATATGGTACATTAGTCAACAGATAGAACGAACAAACAACAGAGAATGAGAGAAGACAAATTTATGTCCAGGTAGAACTTGCTTCCAATATTCTTTGGATATATTCCAGCCTCTACCTTCCCTTACAGTTTTAGCCCTTCACAGCTCCCTCAAGTGTTATGTACGTTATTCCCTAATGCCCCAACACATTTCCTATCTTCCTGACTCTTCTTCTTGTCAATGTTTTCCACATGTTCCTCTCCTCAACTATTCTGTGGAATTGACCCTATGTGATGAAACGTGTAAGGCCATCTACATGAATGCTAAAAGGAATCCATTACACTTCAGTTACACAATAAATCAATCAAATCTAAAGAAATTGTACAAATTAGAACCACATTTAATACAGGATATTTTTCAGGAATGCCATCTTTACCTCTGCCAATCTGCTTTTCATGTTTTCCTTGCATGAATTGTCATTTGTAAGGTTTATTTGAAGGTGGCAAAATTCCTTAATTTCATCTACTATGTGCTCCCCAGCAGAATTCCTTAATTTCATGTACTATGTGCTCCCCAGATTTGATGTTAAGTTTATAGCTATCTCATTTCTGCTACTCCACATTACTTTCATCTTTATTTAGTTCACTTTGAATCCAAGATATGTACTTATTATACTGTTCAGTTCTTACTTTCACTTTCAGTGAAAGTAACAATCTTATCAGTGAATCTTAGCATTGATATTCTTCCTCCTTGAATTTAATTTCTGCTTCTGAACCCTTCTTTTATTTACACCACTGCTTCTTTGATATACTGCAAAAAACTACATCCCTGTATTATAAACTTTGTATCCAGGGACTTCGTTCTTGGTCTTTATTCTTATTTTTCTCACTTGGTTTTCATATATATTGTATATTATGCATCTTTTCATGGCTTTACATGGTCTACACCCATCATCCTGAGAATTACTAACATCTTGAACTATTTTACTTTGTTGAATGCCTTCCAGATCAATTCCCATTTCTTCTTCTATCACATCAGAAGATAATTCCTCTTCTTTACAGAAGTCTTCAGTGTACTCTTTCTGCTTATCTGCTCTCTCTTGCTTTTGATTTTGAATTCCTATTGCAATCTTAATGTTGCTTTTCATTTCAAAGAGGGTGTTTTGACTATCCTAGTTAGACAAGATTTCTTTGCTGTTACCTTCCTTGTAGCTATATTTGTCCATCCAACTTTTGTAATTCACTTTTTTGTGATATCCATTCCACTTCAGCTGAACTGCCTATTGTGATATTCATTATCACAGCATCCACAACCATACAGAACTCCAAATGCACCTCATCATTCACCAGTACTTCGATATCCCACTTGTTTTTGGCATTCATTCTTCCAGATGATTCTCTTAAGCTTTAGTCTGCTCTTCACTCTCCGTTGTTGTTGTTGTGGTCTTTAGTCCTGAGATTGGTTTGATGCAGCTCTCCATGCTACTCTATCCTGTGCAAGCATCTTCATCTCCCAGTATTGTATTTGTATTTATTTATTTATCCTGTGGATCACATATTGTACAAAGTTCACATGATATAGGACAAGTCATTATTCTTAATAAATATGTAGTTTGGAGAAAAAAATAGGCAATGGACTGCCATTTAAAAAAATGTACACAAAATTGTTCATTGATGAATATAGTAACTTCACATACAGAGAATACAAACAATTTACATGGTGAACTAAGAAACATGTAGGCAATGTAGTGCTACTTTAAATTTACACAAATAATCACTGAGATTACAGAATAGTGAAAATGTCAACTGGAAACACAACAGAAGGACAATGTCATTTAAAAACTACATTAAACATGAAATTAACATTGAGATTTCACAGACAATTAAGTTTTAATACTAATAGAATGTGTACTTGTACATTCAAAAAGCGAGTTAAAAAATTTTGGGAAGTGAAACTGAAACATAGTTGTGTATAGTAGAAACTAGGTTATTATTTTGCCTACAGAATGTTTTACTCTAATCACAGTATTTTACAAAGGAACTTTATAATTTTTCATTTCCAGGAATTCTTGTACTGAATAGAAACAGTGCTTTGTCATAAATGCCTTTAGTTTATTTTTAAATATTGGATCTGGAGCAGTTTTTATTTGTTCTGGAATTTTATTGTGTAATACGACACCCAGATGAGTTATATATTTTTGGTATGATGATGTCCTTGAAAAAATTTGATGGATATTAGATTGTCCTCTGGTATAATGAGCGTGTATATCATTGTTTTGGATTAATTTGCCTGTTCTTGAGAGGTATTCCCTGGTGAATAGGATTGTTTCTTGAATGAATAGGGATGGGATGCTTAGAACATTAAGTTTTATAAATTGACATTTACAGGATTCCAGCTTTTTGAGGCCACAGATTATCCTCAGTGCTCTTTTTTGTAGTTTAAATATATTTGTGCTGTGAGTTGAATTTCCCCAAAAGATGATTCCATAGCGGAGCAATAAGTGGAACTGCGCATGGTATGCTTGCATTAGTGTGGATTTACTTGTAGTAGATTTTAGTATTCTTAGTCCATAGCACAATGATGAGAGTTTCTTTGATAAGTTGTTTATATGAGTGTCCCATTTTAAATTTTGTTGGACCCATAGACCCAAAAATGTTGCATTTACATTTTCAATTTTATCATTATTTAACTTCACTTGGATAGTTTTTTGATTGGATGTGGGAATTAGATGGAAGTTGATACATAGTTTTCCCACTATTAACAATTAGGCCATTTTTGTTAAACCACTCAGAAAGTTTTTTCATAGAGTTATCAGATATTGTCTGAAGGGATTCAGGGCTAGATCCAGTCAACACTATGCTTGTATCATCAGCAAACAGGATAGTTTTTTGTGGGCTCATACGTTGAACAAGATCATCTATGTAAATGAGGAAAAGTAATGGCCCTAGAACAGAACCCTGGGGAACACCATATCTTATTGTTCTTTCCTCCGAGAGGAAAACTGTGTTATTTATTTTATTCTGTACATTAATATCGTATTGAAGTGATACCTTCTGTCTGCGGTTTTGTAGGTAAGAGCATAGCCAGTTGTGAGCCACACCTCTTATTCCTCTTCTTTCCAATTTAGCAAGCAGTATTTTATGATCTAGTACGTCAAAGGCTTTAGAGAGATCTAAGAAGATACCTGCAACTATATTATGGTGGTCAATTGATTTCAGTATGTGGTCTAACAGTTCAAAAATTGCTGTCTGGGTGGATAAAGATTTACTAAAACCATGTTGTTGAATGCTGATTGGTGCGTGGTTTTTTATGAAATTTATAAGCCTGTCATAAAAAAACCTACATCCTTCTGAATCTGCTTAGTGTATTCATCTCTTGGTCTCCCTCTACGATTTTTGCCCTCCACACTGCCCTACAATACTAAATTCGTGATCCCTTGATGCCTCAGAACATGTCCTACCAACCGATCCCTTCTTCTAGTCAAGTTGTGCCACAAATTTCTCTTCTCCCCAATCCTATTCAATACTTCCTCATTAGTTATGTGATCTACCCATCTAATCTTCAGCATTCTTCTGTACTTCACTCTCCATCATAGCTAAATTGTGGTCTGAGTGCATATATATCTGCTCCTGGGCATACCTTACATTCCACTATCTGATTTCCAAATCTCTGTCCGACAATGATATAATCCAACTGGAATCTTCCCCTACCTCCAGGCCTTTTGCAAGTATATCTCCTCCTCTTGTGACTTTTGAATAGTTGCAGCTTATTACTAGCTGAAATTTAATGCAGATGTCTATTAATCTTTCTCTTCTCCAATTCCTTCCACTGAGCTCATGTTCTCCCGTAACATCATCTTCAGTTATTTTTACTACAACAACATTTTAATCCCCCATGATTATTAAATTATCTTTTCCCTTGACACACTGAGTTGCCCTCATATATTATCCCTCTTCATCTCACAACAGCATATACAACATCTGTCCAGACACTTCTGAGACTGAGATTTTTCATGGTGTATAAGCAATGTTGGTGCAATAACTATGATGGCATCTTAAACTAACAACTGTAAATGACAGATACACTCTTGACCAGTCAGTCAGGAGCAGGCAGTTTTAAGTAGTGTATGTGCAGCCGTAGTATGTCAAAGTTGTTGTTGTGGAGCAACCTTCTCTAAGCTGCCAGAGAGAAAAGGGTGTGCTATGCTTGTCCCACGCACTCTGACTCTCAAACAAAAACAATGACATGTGAATGCACACTGCAACTTGATTGTAATGCAAAGCACAGACTGTTATTTTATGAAAAAATAAAAATAAAACTATCACATGTGACAAGACTTGATGATGATGATGTTGGTTTGTGGGGTGCCCAACTTCGTGGTCATCAATGCCTGTTCAAGTTCCAAATCTGTCTGTTTCCAGTCTTGGCACTTTCCAAATGATGATGAGATGATGAGAACAACACAGACACCCAGACCCCAGGCGGAGAAAATCCCTGAACCAGCCGGCAAATGAATCCGGGGACAAGACTTGATGTTATCAATACCAACCTACTAAAATCAATAAGATGTAGAAATTCACAAAAAGGGTCAATGATTTGATGATACAACCAATATTCAAGCCAATGCAAAATGCAAGTTGGACAGCATCCCAATGGAGTACTCTTCTGAGTGTTTCATGTCACTGTATGAACATTCTGTGTGTTGTACTGAAGTGAGGGAAGACTATGTAGAATACCTAAAGCAGTAAAACCACCATCTTCACTTTTCTCTGTTTTATTATCAATTTGGTTTCCAGACTTTTTAGACTGATGGAGTCTACCTGAATTATTGCTATTGATACTGGCTTGCTGCTGATTCTGCACACATGATCACTGTCTCTGGCAACTGAAGCCAGTCTGACTTCAGTTGCCTTGTCTATTTTCAGCAAAGGCCTTCTTGGCCAAAAGCTCACTTTCTGACAGTCTTTTTGCTGTTCTTATCTGCGACTCACTTCTGCACTATACAGTGAGTAGCAACTACCCTTTTCATAATATTGTTACATTCCATCCTGGATTTTCCATTGTTCAAATCCTATTCTAGTTATATTACTTTCTGCTGCTGTTGGTACGACCATTTATTCATCTGACTGAAAATCCTTACCTTCGTCTTTCACTTTACTGATCCCTACTACCACTAGAATGAGCCTTTTCATTTCCCATTTCATATTTCATACCTTTCTTACCACTATCACACCTCTGACATTCCACACTCCATTTACTATCATTTATTATTCAATCGTTTCTCATAGTCACCTCCCTCTTGGTAATCCTCTCATGGAGATCAAAATATGTAATCTTTCACCTGTGAAGAGAATCATCATCACACATTTTCAGTTACTAGCTGTATATCCTGTAGATACACATTACATGTCTTTAATGCAGTGGTTTTTGTTACCTCATGCATCCTCATACCACTGATTATTGCTGACTCTTTCACCTTTTAGGGGCAGTTCTCCACAAAAAGTGCATGAGCCCCCCCCCCCCCCCCCCCCCCAAGCAGTGTCTTCTGTTCCTCCTCGTTTGACATGGCTGTCAGCAGAATGAGAGTGACTCCTAATATTGAAAGTCACTGGACAACATTGCTGATGGGACCAAGGCATTCTGATTACCAGTCAAAGATGCTAGTCCTAGACCTTCAACAATAAAAATAAATAACTGAATGACTGGCTTTCCCATAGGTAGAAGCAATTGAAAGAACAGCATTCCCCGTCATTTCTATCCTCATATATCCTTTGTTCATAGTCACTGTGCTAAGCACAATACTGATAATGTTGAGGACAGTCTTCTATTTTACACTATGGAAATTATGACATTATCAAAATTGTGAGAGTTTGTTACCATTACAGTTCCTATATTTCTTATATTTCATGATATGTTCTCCTCAAATTTTTGGAGGAATGCTTTTAAAATGCTATATTTCTCTAAACTGCATTTTCATTGATGCTATATAGAGTGATGTCCTACATAGTTACGTAAACAAATCATTATTGTTATTATTATTATTATTATTATTATTATTATATTGAGCTGATTCTGATTCTGAGATATTTTATACATTTTATTGTTGTAATTATTATTACAATATTATTGTACAATCAATAAAATTGTAGGCATTCATAGCAGGTTAAAACAGTGGGTGACCACAAGTAATATTTTTGGTAGGTAGGGGAAGAGGCGGGAGGCAGCAGCTAACTGTAAACCTTCCCCTTCCAGAACCAAACTGGCTGTAAAGAATCAATCAGTGATGTGACAGGCCTTCTGCATGAAGTTAACATCACCAAAGTCAGTCAGATACACGTAACTCTTATCACATTTGCAGAAATCAGAAAGACAGCCAAAGAGATTAAAATAAAAACTTCATCCACAAGGATTCTTAGATACTGTCATAAGTATAGAAGTGCAGCCCCATGTCACACAATTAACAAATCCCTGCATCAAGGCTCAGTCCCACTGCAATTAAAAAATGCATGTGTGAAACCACTTTTCAAGAAGGGTAAGAAAATTGATGTAACAAACCACAATCCAATCTCTCTGGTAACACATTTTGTCAAGGTCCTAGAGGAAACAATGTTCAGGCAGCAGTCAGAATCCTGTAACCTCTCCAAGGGTTATGACTGTGTCAATTCTGCCAAATAAAACAGAATTCAATGGGTTAAGCAGAATAGAGTGGATATGGAGTAAGTTTTACCCAACAGACAGGTGGCATATTACTGACAATAATAGAATTTCAGTTTCCTGTAAGTGGGGCACATTCAACTGTGGAGTGCCACAAGGCTTGGTGCTGGGGCTCTTGATGTTCCTTAATTTTTAATGTCCCCGCCACCATTCTGTTCCATTGCAGTGAACAAATTTACCCCCTTTGCAGATAATATTTGTCTCCTACTGAATACAACAGTTAGGAAAAATGTTAAAATCTCAGCTATTTGATGATACATTCAGTTGGTGTAATTGTAATTAATTTCATGTGACACAGAAAGAAAAAGAGGATATAAATATAAAACATAATGGACAAAAACTACAGCAAGTGGACTCTGACAAATTCTTGGGTGTGTACATTGATAGCAAACTAAATAGGTTCTTTCATATCCTAGATCTGGGACTTTTGTCTTACACATAACTGCATCATATACACATAATGATACTGTCAGTGAAGCTTACTTTAGATATTTGCATGCACTGCTGTTTTACTGCATCATTTGGCCATCACTGGCCTTCTGGAGGTGAAATTCCAAAGTTATTCAAGACACAGTCATTGAATACACCATGCAGATTACTGAAAAGACGTCAAGGAAATGGGAAAAGACCTCTAAATGGAAGACAACAGCTTCCAACCAAGAATAAACAGTAGAAAAAAAATGCCCTCGTCCTCATGTCATGTGGGCTCCTCTCATTCTAGGGTCTGAGTGAGCTAAAACTCCTCTCCAACTGTTTGAAACCTATCCCTCTTTCCTCAGTGACAAAGGAATTAACAGTTCTGAGTTCTAGAAATAGATTTTTTGTGCTTTTTGTGTCTATCAGCACTGCTGGAATTTAGCCTGCTGGAGGTAAGTTCTTGTCAGCTATATTTTTTTCTTGCATCATTAGAGTTTCCTAGTTCACATAAAAATGTGTCATCCTAAGTCATTATGTAGCATATATGCGACATACAACTTTAATTTTTTTCTAGACCAGGAATTGAACTAAACTCCTATGTTTGGCTGAAGCATATACTTTACTCAGCTGCTTTGTGTGCTTCACTTGTTTTCATTTCTGCATGTTCCCAGTAGGTCTCAGCATTTGCTTGAAGTAAGGTGTTTATCACAATGTCAGCAAGACTTCAAGAAATAAAGTCAATTTGTTTTTTGTAATTTCAGAGTAGAATGTGTTTAGAACATGGTACAGTAAGCCAGTATACCTTCCTCCGTCAAATAAGTGGTAGTTTGTTTCATCACAACAATACTGTGATATTTTTATTTCAGTGAACCAATGGATATACTTTCATGCTCCAGTGTTCTCATAATTTTATAGGTATTTAACAATTTCTGAATGTTGCACATATTTCAGTTATTTTCTAATATATTTTTTCTGATATAAACATTATTCCTACAACTTTGGTCAATCATATCAGTTTGGTTAAAAAACTTGGTACTTTAGTCTTCTTTTTCCCCAGAACAATGAATTGACCACCAACATAAACCGATCATAAAATCTAAGCTCAGGACTGAGAAGGATAAAATAACTAAAGTAATGATCAATGTGAATAAGTTAGCAGTGACTAGTTCAGCCTGTTATTATATATCATGACTCATTTCACAACTTTGAAGGTTCTTCTTCATAACTGGATTTATGAAACCCAGTGTGAATGAATGCAGGATCAGTGCACCACTCATAAGTGTGAGAACAAGCTCAACAAAAGTTTATTCTTTTATTGTTGTTGAGCCATGGTAAAAAATTGCTGTTTTGAAGAGCGTGTAGTGTGAAGCAGTTGCCCTCCGTTTCTGGCGGTGGCGCCGCTGTGGCAATCGCAGCTTTGGTGTCTCCCTCTGGTGGGAAAGGGGAAAGGTTGCCTGTTCATGTGCATTTAAGGGGTGCTATGAGCTTGCCAGTCAGTCAGTCTGAGTCAGTCTCTCATCCCCAGCTTGCTAGTCTGTCTCTCGTCTGCATTTGTTAGGCAGTTAGCATCTGTCTGTTGTTCGGAGTGCTAGTGTGCCTGTCGTTCAGATCAACCTTTAAAGCCGGCAAAATGAGAGTCTTTCCACTCCACCAGTAAGAGAACTCAGTGAGTGGTCGCCCGGTCGGGGCTTAGCTCCTGCATCTAAGTCTGTGTGTTCGGCCACCAGTCTGCTCGAGTTTGCTCAGGCAATGGTCATTGGTGGTAGGATCGGTCGGTTGGTCGGTCGCGCACTGAGACACAAGATGACTTGTCCATCTTGAGTGTCGGTGCATGTGAGGTTGCCACGTGAGTCCAGTGGGCTGCTGCATATAGCGAGAGGTAGTGACTTCGCGGTCAACACGAGAGCAACAGGAGACAACCCACGACATCAGTCTGGCCAGTGCGAGCTGCAACGCTGTGAGATGGGAGTTCGGCGCGCCTTACTGCGTCCATTGAAGCGGCTGGCAGCGGACGGTTCAGGCGAGCGATTTGGGGGTTGCTGCACAAGGTCTTCTTGAGAAATTGCAGCTTATTAGAAGTTAAGTGATTGGTGATATGTTGCTTGATTTACTCTTGTTAAATTCTACTTGTTTTTTCTTTTGGTGAGGTCACCAGCCATTTTGCTTTGAGGTCGTTGCACCATTCTTCTCTGTTTGCCCACCCATGGGAAGGTGGTTGTTTATAAATTGGGTGGTCCGTTTTTCCCTTGTGGAGTAGGTGCGGGTTAGAGCAACCTGTGGTTCAGGTTGTTCAGTAATCTCCCTATCAATCTACCGTACGTTAGTAGCTGTCTCTGTCATGTTTGTCAGATTTGGTGTGTTAATGAATTGATTGCTTGGAGTGTAACAGCGTAATACCTGAAATATGTTTTGATCTTTGGAAACTTTGATATTATTGCCTATGATCTTGAGAGGCGGTATCTGTGTTCTGTAGAGCATCTTAACTATTGTTTGGCCAACCTTGTAGAATTTTATATAAGTTTGCATTTCTTAGGCTTTTAGTATATAATGTTGCCACCCTTTCACCGTAAGACTTTTCTTACAAGTTAAAATCAAGTTGCACCTTTGGTGGCAAGGTTAATATTTTAATTTTTAGTGTTTTGTACCATTTCCATCCCTCCTACATGGGGTGCATAGTTTGCGTGCTTGTGTAAATTGCTAAAACTCTTAGTTTAAAGTTATCTGGTGTGTTGCAGATTTGCACCAGTGTAGTCTTTCAGAGGCTGTTGTGAGTGGTCGTAACTACGGCCGTGTCAAAAAGGAGTGGCAAGGTTCTCTGCCCGAAAGCTCATACAGTCAAAACTTGTTTCTTTCTGCCTCTGAATAAATTGTAACTTTGATATTTAGAGGGTGCTTTCTGATTATAATTTTAAATCTGTTTCTTTTAAAAAATGCTTTTAGGCACTATTAATGTGAATAAAATTCCCATTTGTTAAAAGGAATTTGGTTATGATTTCATCCCTTACCCCCTGGCAACTATATATGCTTACATAGTGTAATTAAATGTGTTAATGTTATTGATCAATCGCTAGTAAATAAAATAGATTCTTAAGAATATTCTTTGAAAATAAATCACGGTTCAGTTGTATTTTATTTTTTATCAAGGAATTCAAATTACTTTGATCCAACCCTGTACATTAAAAAACAGTTAACAGTTACCTGGAATGATTCAATAGAAGAATTGTCTGATGGATCACAACTGGCAATAATAGCATCAGCTTTTGTGAGACCTGTAACAAGCCAAATACTTTAAGAAATTTATTCTATTTATTTCACCACAATAGTTAAAAATCTACTTTGTGTATCAGTTCCCATTCATACATGGTTTGTTTAAATTTACAAGCTGAGTCTAATAACAGATCTGGAGCTATAAAAGATGTATGATGCATGTAGCAATTTAAGAAATTACTTATGCATTGTGGGGACACAAGCTCTATGGACTTCTGTCCCCAAGAATATCACTGCAAGAACAGTCCTCTGGACCTTGGGCAGTGTGTTCTGAGATGTCAAGTGTTTAAGTTGTATCTGTCCATATAATGTGAATAAATAAATATTGTGTACATGAATTGGTAATGCTGACAGTCATTACACTTCATGAACATTGTGTTCGTTACCCAAATCCTACATTGGTGACTCTGACGTGATATGAACACGCAACCTCCTGAGTTTTTTGACAACTGCACCATGACATTTTCGTGTGACATGTTGCTCCACCTCCATCCAAAGTGAGAATCCAACACCTTGCTGACCTGGACCCTACACACACCGATGGTCAGCCAGCTACAGTCAATGATAGCAAGTGTCATGAGCATTTACCTATCGACTTTTCACCACTTCAAGGTGGAAACTGCAATACTTCTGTGTTTAATACCTGCACAACAATACAAACTTTGTCACATCACCACACACGTAAGGAATACGATATTAAACTTCCATCAACCACACTACCTTTAACAAACACTGAAAATAGTGCTATGAGTGCTTACGTGCACACTAACCTTGTCAGACTACGTAATGAAGGGGCAATGATGATCGATGGTCACTAACAATGGTGCTACCCTGCCACTCCCACCATTCTCGAGTGCAATATTCCAACTGATATACATCCAATTAGTACTAATGCTACTCACAAGTCTCCCTATTGGCCGAGTGACTCTACCATTATTGAGATGTCAGGCATTGACAGGCTAATAACAGACACAGAACAATCAGTGACAACAAATAAACAAGCAGGTCAGTGTATTTGGTGGTCTCATGGTCAAATAGTCACACGGGTGACGTCACAGCAGCTGCATCGCATACCATGGTACACCACGAGTGTGACATCATGGCCCCGCCAACCACACCACTCACCACACCGCACCTTGCACTGAGATATGCTGATGCCCACTGTGTGCTGGTACAGATGCTCAACACACTGTTTTACCATGATCGCACATCAGCAGTTACTAGGATGCCACAACAGACTCATCAACAGCACTATGACCACAAGATGGGTATCAGAATTACAACCTGACTGCTACACCATCTGAAATGACAATGAAGTGTGTCAAGTTAGAGCCAGACATTACTGCCATTCATACAGTGAACCCCATACCACGTGGGCTGGTGATCTACCATGAATTTATCCAGCTGACAATGAGTTCACGACATGCCACCAATCCCATGTGCACAACACACAGACCTACCACACCACGATGGCTTCCAAATGACCGTGACTTCACCCCACTTACTGTGACAAGTGCTATGATCGAGGGGTAAAATGCCATTAACATGGACTTACTTGCTACACCAGCCTCACCACGCACTACATTTTGTTACACCGATGCCACCACAGCAACCGTGACAGCAGTGACGTGACTAATAGAACAGTGTGCACAGTGAACACATGGACAAACACCACCAGAAAACTGTGATATCCAACAGAACTATATTTCTCTGCAGTCTGCCAATGCCTATATACACTCCTGGAAATGGAAAAAAGAACACATTGACACCGGTGTGTCAGATCCACCATACTTGCTCCGGACACTGCGAGAGGGCTGTACAAGCAATGATCACACGCACGGCACAGCGGACACACCAGGAACCGTGGTGTTGGTCGTCGAATGGCGCTAGCTGCGCAGCATTTGTGCACCGCCGCCGTCAGTGTCAGCCAGTTTGCCGTGGCATACGGAGCTCCATCGCAGTCTTTAACACTGGTAGCATGCCGCGACAGCGTGGACGTGAACCGTATGTGCAGTTGACGGACTTTGAGCGAGGGCGTATAGTGGGCATGCGGGAGGCCGGGTGGACGTACTGCCGAATTGCTCAACACGTGGGGCGTGAGGTCTCCACAGTACATCGATGTTGTCGCCAGTGGTCGGCGGAAGGTGCACGTGCCCGTCGACCTGGGACTGGACCGCAGCGACGCACGGATGCACGCCAAGACCGTAGGATCCTACGCAGTGCCGTAGGGGACCGCACCGCCACTTCCCAGCAAATTAGGGACACTGTTGCTCCTGGGGTATTGGCGAGGACCATTCGCAACCGTCTCCATGAAGCTGGGCTACGGTCCCGCACACCGTTAGGCCGTCTTCCGCTCACGCCCCAACATCGTGCAGCCCGCCTCCAGTGGTGTCGCGACAGGCGTGAATGGAGGGACAAATGGAGACGTGTCGTCTTCAGCGATGAGAGTCGCTTCTGCCTTGGTGCCAATGATGGTCGTATGCGTGTTTGGCGCCGTGCAGGTGAGCACCACAATCAGGACTGCATACGACCGAGGCACACAGGGCCAACACCGGGCCAACACCCGGCATCATGGTGTGGGGAGCGATCTCCTACACTGGCCGTACACCACTGGTGATCGTCGAGGGGACACTGAATAGTGCACGGTACATCCAAACCGTCATCGAACCCATCGTTCTACCATTCCTAGACCGGCAAGGGAACTTGCTGTTCCAACAGGACAATGCACGTCCGCATGTATCCCGTGCCACCCAACGTGCTCTAGAAGGTGTAAGTCAACTACCCTGGCCAGCAAGATCTCCGGATCTGTCCCCCATTGAGCATGTTTGGGACTGGATGAAGCGTCGTCTCACGCGGTCTGCACGTCCAGCACGAACGCTGGTCCAACTGAGGCGCCAGGTGGAAATGGCATGGCAAGCCGTTCCACAGGACTACATCCAGCATCTCTACGATCGTCTCCATGGGAGAATAGCAGCCTGCATTGCTGCGAAAGGTGGATATACACTGTACTAGAGCCGACGTTGTGCATGCTCTGTTGCCTGTGTCTATGTGCCTGTGGTTCTGTCAGTGTGATCATGTGATGTATCTGACCCCAGGAATGTGTCAATAAAGTTTCCCCTTCCTGGGACAATGAATTCACGGTGTTCTTATTTCAATTTCCAGGAGTGTACATCATATGGGTGATGGTACAGAAATATCAGCTGTGCTGCGACACTCGGCACTCCACGGGTATGACATCATCGCCCAGCCGGCTGTGCTACACGCTGGACCACAGCTCCAACCAGAATATCACACCACACCATGCCTACAGGTAAAACAGACAGTGGCCATACCTCATCAGGCCACCACACTCGGTCCAAGCAATGCCATGCAACTACTGCATGGTGAGAACTCAGTGGGAACCACCCACTGTCTATCAAACTCCACCTGCTGCAAATTCACACAGACTCACCAGAAATGTGGTTTGACTTATGTGAATGTATGAAGAGGACAGCAAGGATCAAGGATGACCAGAGCAAGCTGTTAATACTTCTCAACCTTCTCAGTGAACAAGTGGATCTCGTCAGCAATCTACTACTAAATACTCTGACTACACTTAAGTATGAGACGCTGAAGTCACTAATATTGCACCAATTATCACACATGCCAGAGCAACAACTGTACCTCACTATAAATGAGATGACACTGGGCAATAACACACCATTGGTGTTATAGCACAAACTGCACCTGAAAATTAATAACAACCTACTATCAGATCAAGCCCTATGGTCATTATGGTTACTCAAGCTCCTAGAGAAAATACAAACAGCACTTCTAGTACATGTGGGCACACCGTTGGAAACATGCCTACAACTGGCTGATAGGATGTTGGCACTCACACACCACCAGACACTGATCAGTGCAAGGACACTTATCTATGACCACCATGCCAGCAGGAGATACAGTGCACAACAGACAAAGACAGCAGCAGTGGGAGACGAAGCACAAAACACTGCACGCAGACACTGTGCAACCTCCTCCTCCCCCAGCAACTGGACCACAGCCACCTTGCAGGCCGCAACTGCTGCAGCACCACCACAATCACGGTGCATGGACCCACCTCCTGCAGGAAATAAACAAAAAAGGGAGATGCACAATTACTGGGCCAGCACAACACAAACCAGCCAAAATAAAACGACAAGCAGCTACTGCTGGTTTCAAATGCAATTCGGCACCAACGCTCACCACTGCCGACAGCTGTGTGGCTACCCAAACTACACTGGTAGACTGGCTTAGGCGCACTAGCCCACCTACTTTCAAGAAGCTGCCTTCCTACTGGAGGTACCAAAGCACATAACGTGCCACATACACAGGCAGATGGCGCATGACTGTTTGTTTACAAATGCCAGCTACACCAGTACCTGCTGGTTGATATGGGTGTGGACATCAGCATACTACCCCCACATTTCACCACAGGAGATTACAAGCCCTCAACCATAAAACTCCGAACAGCAAATTATTTAATAATACTGGTAATGGGGACAACCTCCGCAATGCTCTGGGTAGATGACCGCACACCACATCCATGGACTTTCTTTCTGACCAAAATGGTGGAACCGGTGCTCAGAGTTGACTTCCTCCATCATTATCACCTCATCCCAGATCTCAGCAGGGTTCTGTTATTACAAGGTGATGGACTGCACTCTATAGGGGGCATCTGCAGTGACAGTCTGCTGTCCACTACAAACCCTCCTCCTCCACCACTAGACATGGAGATCACAATTAATCTTGCATTACAATGTGTAACACTGTGCGATGAACTCCATGAAGAGCATGGCCTATGAGAACATCTGCAAAGAGAACAACGAAACATGTACAGAGAATAGAGAATGAGCAGCTACATAGTTGCCATCACGAACTGGACAGCCAACTGCAATGAATCTGGCAACAACTATAGACAGCCTGGCACACCTGAGAGCCACACGATAACTGTACAACCACTAGCATGGATACACAGATTAGTACAGTGCCTCTTATACTTGGTGATGCAGCTCTCGTGAGGGGGTTGAATAGTAACAGTGTTTACGCTCTCATGAGCAGGTCCAATAGCAGTAGTGTTTCTGCTCTCATGAGCAGGTTACCCACTGACAAGGCTACCACCCGTGCAGACAGATCAGACAACAGGATTCTGCCCCTTGGACCATAACTACGAAACAAAGCAGTTAGCATAGTTATGGACGGCACCAATCACAGAATTAATACAACACTGGGACCACGCATATGCCACCCTCCCCGACACCTAGTCCCACACAAACTCAAGGCAGCCATTGAAGAATTTCTCCAGGATGGTATAATCAGACCTACAGACAGTGCATAGGCATCACCTATCACTATGCAGCCAAAGAAAGACAGTACATGACACCTCTGCGGCGACTACCGGTACCTCAACCAGAAGGATTATAGATAGCTACCAGGTCCCAAATATCCAAGATTTTGCACACAAGTTGGCAGGGGCAACCATCTTTACATACTGGATTGTAAAGGAGCGTATCCCCAAATATCTATAGACCTTGAGGACATCACAAAAGGTCCATTATCACTCCATTCGCTTTATATGAATTCTTATTCATGCTGTTTGCCTTGAAAAATGCCACACAGACATGGGTTGTTTTTCAGTGTGCCACACTGTTACTGCTATTTAGACAATTTAATTAAATTCTCAAAATCTACAGAGGAACATGAACAACACCTGCATGGAGTATACGAGAAGCTGTCGCAACACAGGGTGGAAATTAATACTGACAAATGTCAACTACAACAGCCTTGTGTAATGTTTGTCGGCACCTAGTTGATGCAACAGGCACATGGCCCACACAGGACAAAATTGAGCAGATTACTAACTGGTCCCCTCCCACAAATAACTAAGAATACATAAATTTCTCAAAGTTGTCAGTTTATACCAATGATACTTACTCCATGCTACTGAAACTCTACTTTCCACCAAAGGAGCTCTGCGGGGTAAAAATACAATAGGGAAGAGGAAGCTAACATGGACAGCCAAGATGCAAACTGGATTTGACAACATTAAAGCTCAACTAGCCCACACCGTCACACTTTCACTACCTTCACCGGCTGCTCATCTTATCATTACATCAGACTCAAGCTACCAAGCTATAGGTGCTGTATTACAGCAGGAAGTGCCAGGGATGACACAACCTCTCCATTTTTTCTCAAGGAAACTGACAGACCCTCAAAGGAATTGGTTGACCTTTGACCACAAACTACTGGTCATGTAAAAAGTGGTGTGCTACTTCCACGATGATACTGAAGGGAGACCACTTACTACCTATACAGACCATTGCCATTAGCTGATGCAGTAAAGAATCCATCTGCCAACACCACACCATGAAGGTTTAGGCACTTGGACCACATCTTACAGTTCACAACAGATGTTCACCACATGCACAGAGTGGACAATATGGTTGTGGACTGCCTGTCCTGTCCAGTGACCAGACAACTGGATTTCAATAACCTCATGGATGCACAGGCAACAGATATAGACCTGGAATGAATCTTGTCAGGTGGCGATGGGATTACAACTATGACGATCCCCAGTGCCGGAAACCAACAAACTATTTTTGTGCAACATGTCAACAGGGTGGCAATGACCTTTCAACCCTGCCAACTATCACTGAACAATATTTGAGTTGCTCCATAACTTAGCTCACCCTAGAGTGCGCCCCACAATGAAACTAGTTTTGGAGTGTTATGTCTAGCCAGTTATGAAGAGGGATTGTGCCACTTGGACACGAGAGTGCATTCCTTGCCAGAGGGCGAAGACAGGACGACACAACCAGCTGCCGTTAGGGAACCTCCCTCTCCTGAAGAGCCGTTTTTGCCACACACACATATATAATGTGTGGTGGGTGGAGGCCACTCCACTCAGGGAGATATCAGTGGAGTCAGTGTCGAGATCATTCATTGTCCTATGGATAGCAAGATTTGGCTCCCCTGAGTCACTAACAACTGATCAGGGCAGACAATTTGAATTGCCCTGTTTACAGAACAGTGCCACCTCTGTGGCTGCCACTGATTCCACACCACAGCCAACTATCCACAGTCAAATGGCCTAATGGTATGGTAGCACAACATGCTGAAAACAGCACTGGTTTGCAATGATAATGAATGGTCAGAGGCTCTACCCTGGGTGCTGCTGGGTATAAGAACAGCCCACAAGGAGGACCTTGATGCCTCACTAGTGGAGATCCTGTACAGTGAAGCGATTAGCCTATAAGCGGAATTTGTCACACAGACAATGAAGGCAACAAGGACCTCCCAGACCTTGTACAATGGATCAGAGAATGGATATGCAGCATCAGACTCCCGCTGCTGTCTCACGACACAACACCCACTGTATTTATGCACAAAAACCTATAGACTTGCACTCACGTAGTGCTTCACACAGATGCCATCAAGCCACTGCTGCACCCAGCTTACAGTGGACCATGTAAAGTACTAAGACGGGGACTCCAACACATTAGAAATTATTCTAGCCAGCACACCCACCACTTAGTTTGTCAATAGACTGAAGCCAGGATGGACTTCGGTAGATATGCTGGGGAACAATACTGCCCCTTTGACCTCACACCATGACATAGCCCCTTTTCCATCAAAGCTGATGTCAAGCAATACCTTCCAGAAGATCTCACAGTGTTTCTACTTCACATTATGATCATGGTATCTGCCATCTATGAAAACTGACAGGTCGGCAACAGCATGCTGTCGTGATCATTGTACCACTCCACACTGATACCACAGTCAGTCGATACAGCTGCACTGTTATCTATGCTATCCAGGGACGGCATCCTTCATCTGTCAGCCACAAACCACAACATGGAAAACCAGATGCAGGATCAGCCTACAACCCCAGCACAGAATCACGTATAATCACCGGCAGACGCCTAATGATGCACCTCCAGTACCAACTACTCAGCCAGTACTGCAGTCAAGAACAGGCAGACTGCTATGTTGACCAAGACATCTAGATGAGTACAAGCTAGATAGTATCTCCAGAGATGACCTGCACAATACCGCAACATAACTTCAGCTTTCCATGCCTTTGAGCAGGGAGCCCTGTGGGGACACAAGCTCAATGGCCTTCTGTCCCCAACAATATCACTGCAAGAACAGTATCTCTGGACCTTGAGCAGTGTGTTCTGAGACACCAAGTGTTAAAGTTGTATCTGTCCATATAATGTGTATAAACAAATATTGTGTATGTAAATCAGTTCAAATGGTTCAAATGGCTCTGAGCACTATGGGACTTAACAGCTATGGTCATCAGTCCCCTAGAACTTAGAACTACTTAAACCTAACTAACCTAAGGACATCACACAACACCCAGTCATCATGAGGCAGAGAAAATCCCTGACCCCACCGGGAATCGAACCCGGGAACCCGGGCGTGGGAAGCGAGAACGCTACCGCACGACCACGAGCTGCGGACTGTAAATCAGTAACATAACAGTCATTACACATCATGAACATTGTATTCGTTACCCAAATCCTACAGCATATTTAAGTCAGTTTCTGTGTATTTGGCATGTCCTATATCTGTAGCACTCAGTATTATAGATAAAAAGAACTAATGAAAAAAATTAATTTAAATTGCTACTGCCATGTGCTTTCTTTGATATTCACAGATGATTATACACTTGAGTAAATTTGTCTTTTGTTTTTATTTAAAGTCTGAGCTGTGACTCAGTTCTTTTTCTGCATCTGCATCCACATCTACACCCATACTCTGCAAACCGCTGTGAAGTGGATGGCACAGGGTATTTCCCATTGTACCAGTTATTAGGGTTTTTTCCTCTTCAAATTAAAAATATAATAAGAACAGTGCAGACTGCATAAAATATTTTATTTTAAAACAACAATGACTGGTTTTGATCGTTGTCTGATCATCCTCAGACTATTAATATGCCTTGCTGACTGTTGGAGGTTGTGGCATAGAGCACTTGTGGTGATTCCACCTGCTTTTAATTCTTTGTTTGTTGATTGTTGTCCTTGGTGTCGATGTACTGCATTGCTACACTGGTTGAAAAATGGGTTGTAGATGCCAACACACACTACTGTAAAACATGTATCCAACAGGTGCACAGTTGCATTTCACAGTACTTTAAATTCACTGTTAACAACCCGCCAATAATATACAGTTATATGGCTAGTGCACTATTGTTTAAGCTTTTCATAAGCCTCATTAATAGCTAGCAGGCAAAACTCCACATACTGCTACAATAGTTTCCTGTTGAACATCTATGAGCAGTAAAAACATAACTACAAAGTTCACAGTTATTGAAGAATAATCAGGTACATACGGAGCAGACACTGTCACTGTTTTTACACTTGGCCTAATTGTTTAAAAATTATTACTGTTAAGTTGATGCATTGTTGTGGGTCCTAAATAGCACAGGTTACTCGTATGAAACTCGGACGTGGGCTGACTGCCTTGTGACCAAGAATCGAGCCCTTATATATCATCACAATGATAGATGCTAAAAGTACACATTGTTTAAAGTTATGTTTACAGAAAAACAATTAAAACTTAACTCACTCAATTAACTGAATACATCGAAAATTGCATCTTTTTAACAGTTTCTTCTATTATAAGGTTTAGGCCGAATTATTTGTTTAAATCATGAAATTAACAAATATAGTTACAAAAACAATACTTTTGACAAAACTGTTAATTACTTTGGAATTAATAAAGGGCTGGTTTTGCAAACATGTTTTTGAATAGAGCTAAATAGATACTTTAAGATTACTAGTACTTCGTCTTCCAATTGTTTACAATTATTACAGAATTTATACTTGTTTATATGTCAACAATAGAATTTAAGTTATGAAACAATCACTGATTTCACCCTATAACAAATGATACTAACTAGGAATAGTCACAATAAATTATAAAATCAATTACATACATAAAACTAGGCACAAATTTAAATCTGGTGTTATATTATTTAAAACTAAGGGCCAATCTTTCTCTTTTATAAAAATGCAGATTATATTCATGTATGCTAATGGTAACTAGTTAAACATGAAAAAATGAATTTAAAGTGGCAGATGGCAAAACAAGAGGGTAATTAAAATTATTCCAGCTTGCTTTGTCACACACTACCTGCTTTAAGCTTACGCAAAGAGCAACTGATGGACCAGTTTCACACCAAGTGCACCAAATAATGTGACTATAGCATTGGAGCCTCTTTAAATATGCTGTCTACTGTTTTCTGCCACAAGTTGAAATCGAGAAATGACATGTCCCACAACAGACCGGAGTGACTCAATAGTCACATTCAGAATACACTGCACAATGCATGCTATCAATTCATCTACATTCATAACTTGAGCACTGAATACAACATCTTTCTGATAACCTCACAACCAAGAGCCACACAGATTAATATGATGTGATGTGAATGGCCAGCGTGTAGGAAAATGAGGGCTGATAATTCAAGCATTTCCAAAATTCCTCTGTAACAACTGCTTATTGGCTTTGTGATATATGGTAACAATATGCATGTAGGAGGGGTAGAGTCCAACTGGGGAACAGTAAGTTATGGAGTTCCACAAGGTTCTGTCCTTGGTCTCCTGCTATTTCTCATATATATCAATGACCTAGTTTTGTCCCCAAACAAAGCAAGCAACTTTACAATGTTTGCAGAGGACACAGGTATTGTGATAGACATTAAGACACCCCTGACCTAGAATTAAATGCCAAACAATTACTTGGGGATATTCTGAATTGATTCACAATAAATTCTCTATCAATAGACCTCAGCAAAACCAATGACATTCATTTCCATTCTGATCACAAAAGCCCACAGGAGATAAACATTGCACATGCGAGCCGGCAGATACAGAGGGTAGATTGTTTGAAATTCTTGTGCATGCATATAGATAATGGGCTCAACAAAACCGTGAAAAGACTTGGTTCAACAACATTTGCCATCTGGATAATCACCAAAATTGGCGACATCAACGCCTCAAAATCTACTTACTTTGGCTACTTCCATTCACTTATGTGTTATGGAATAATCTTTTGGGGAAATTCACCATTGATGGAAGAAGTATCCAAAAGTCAGAAAAAAGTTGTCCGAATTTTGTGTGGAGTGCCTCCAAGAACCTAGTCCCAACCTTTTTAAGCAAATTGAATTACTAACCACTGCTTCAGAGTATCTCTTCCCAATTATGACATTCGTGCTTCACAGTCCTTCTGAGTATGAAACAAATGAAACATACTATCATCATAACACAAGAAGGAATTGTGACATACGCTATGACCTGAAAAATTTGTATCTGGTGCAGTGTGCTTCCAAGTAATATTAACTGTCTGTGAGGTAATAATGTCCTGTTTAAAAGTAAGCTAAAGGAGTTCTGCTTGAAAAAAGTTTCTATTCTCTACAAGAATTCTGTAGCAGAGATAGCTATCGGTGATCTGTAAGTCAAGAAGATGGTCACTTATACTCTGTAAAAAATTGTTTTGATAAGATCTGAAAATTGTATCTTAATCTTTGTTAGTGAGTGTGATTAGAACTTACTGATTGTGTTACTTTATTATTATTTTCAGTTTGTATTTGTAATCTTCATTTGATGTCCAGATGGAAACAAATGTAATAATGAATTAAATGTTTTGATTCTTTCCTCATCCACGTGTTACCATGCAAAAATGGGTCTATGGAATATGTATTCCAATAAAAGTAAATAAATTTGCAATGTATGGAGGAGCCCCATCTTGCATAAAAATGATTCTACCCACAAATCTTCACTTTTGAAGGCTCAGAATGATGTTACAATGTTAAAGACTCTCATAGCATTTACCAGCGATAGTACAGGTAACAGGACCCACAGGACTCATCTCCTTGGAAAAATATGGCTCTACAATAAACGATGCCATCAACCCACACCACACAGTCACCCTTGCCAAATAAATTGGTACTGGCTGATGTGCCTGTGAATTTCCTATTGCCCATATTCTACCATTGTGCGTATTGTCTGTCCACAGAATTTTCCATGGCCATTCATTGTTCACTTCCATACAAGGAAGAAATTCCAGAGTGAATGTTTGCCTTGCTAGCAAGTCAGCAGAGGCAACTTCTGAACATGTGTGATTTTGTATGGATAGCAATGCAGGATGTTACATAGGATTTTATGCACTGTGCTCACAGGCATATCCAACATTCAGGCAGTTCCCCATGCACTGCTGTTTGCACTCTACCACTCAACCCCTCCTGCAATGATGTGGCCACACCATTCTTATAAAAGAGCTTTACCAGCAGCACATGATCCCTCATGAAGAAAGTCATGTTGGGTGTCTAGGGTGAAAACTGAGGAACATCTGTGCGCTATGTGTCTGTTGTTGTGCATATTCTGATGCTTACAGCACTGTCTCTGGTCATTTTTTTTTCTTTTTTTTCCCCAGCATGATGATGCCTCCTGTTTCAGTAACATGTTGTTCAAATTTGACATCATTCTGAGCAGTGGTTCTCTTGCTGCAGTTTTGAAAGTGGAACTTTAATTACAAACACCCTGCAAATATTATATCTGTCTTAAGGGTTGTCAGGTGCATTATCTCTGGTGTTCTGACAGATATTTGCAATTTCGTTCTAGCGATGTGCAGCTGGAGTCACACCAAACAAATGCTACTCATCATGTTTTATCATGCAATGCCTAGTGTCAATGGAAAGTGTTGATTTCTTTACCATTACAAACAAAAAGATTTTTAAAGAGGAATTTTACATGCCCATTTGACTGAGCAATCCCAAATTAGTCTATTGGGATGTTCGTTTTATCAATGTGGATTAATTGGGGCAGTAAAACACAAATAATAACCAATACTCCATCAGTGAAAGCACCAGCCTGGGCCATACTGAACACTACCACCATGCAGCAGCACTGCTCAGTCCCTGTTGGAGTACTGGTGATTCTTCATGTTTTAAAACTCCTGTTAATAACTTACAATTCTGCTTTAAAAATAATTTTGTTCATAATGGAAATAATGTCATGAGCAGTGTTTTTCTGAGGTGATTCAACCTGCACATAACAAAAATTGCAAATGTCTGGCAAAACATCAGAGAAAATGTGCCTGACTGATATGGACGTGTTTTAAAGGGCTGCTCTATAAATTGTTGCTGTCACTAATATATGTGAATACTGTAATCAGTTGTGAAAGTGTACCAGCATCTACAATTAAACTAACTGGTGGAAAACAACATCATGGCCAAGACTACTTATTTGAAGGCAAATAACAACGTAATCCTACTATCCGAACCTATTTTTGCAAGCTTGGACAACAAGAAGAAGCAGCAGCCTGGGAGACTACCATCAAAACTTCATTATCAGAATGCTAAGTACAATTAATTCAGCTACACCTTCATTTTTCCAAATTTAGATACTTTAGGGTAGAAGATGAGTATTATAATTTGGTCATACCCAAAAGCTGTTGGTATAGGTGGATGAAGTGACATTAAATCCTTCTCAATGACTATTCAGAGAATGTTGCTGCATATCACCTTCCTAAGTAGGCACCTGCTTCGTGCACCCATGCTGACTGCTATTCATCGACGACAAAGGCTGGAAGTTGCACAAATGGATATCCTCTGAGTGGCCACAGGTGGCCTTTTCAAATGATTAATGTTTTATGCTCAGTCAGACAGATGGCCATTGGCATGTATGGTGCAAAACTTCTGAAAGAAAACACCCTGCAACAGTTGTCAGAAGGTTACAGGCCAGAAGGGGGAGTGTTATGGTCTGGGGAATGTTTCTTTTCCTTCATTTTTTTTAGGCACAGTGGATAAACACAAGTATCCATTTGTCCTTGGGTACCCTATTCAGGCTTTAAGGAGATGGTCACATTACGGTGTATCTCCTAAGAGTTGTCAGGTGCATTTATTCTGTTGTTTTGGCAGACATTAGGAATTTTGTTTTTGCAGTGCGTAGCTCGAGTCTGTAAAATGACTTTTTTTTTTAAATAATATCAATACTTATATATGTGTTTGGAGAGAGAGAGAAATTGATTTTTGATTGAGATTTTTACTTTAAGTCGTAACTGGTACCTGAATTTTGGTTGCTGCCTCCTTGAATGATCAGCTTCTGCACCATTTGTTGACGTATTGCAATTTGGCGGAAGTTATTGTTCTTTAAGGTTTAAAATACGACTCTGTTAGTTGCTTGGCTGTATTGCGGATAGCTTTGAGCCCAAGTTTTTGTAGCTGTTCATACCTAAGGGCCCACTGTTGTAAGTAAGTAAGATCAAACAGCAATCTGCTTTTCGTGAGAAAAGGAGATTGCTTGACACACAAACTTCCTTCAAACTACACGTCCCGCTACATCAAAATTGGTCAGTGGAGTTCAGCACCATACTGTTGTACAAGAACATAATCCTATTACTGTAATTAAGAAATTATGAGAGGTTGTTACTTATTGAATGAAAACTATAGAGAATGCATTTCTTTTCCTGTATTTTAGTGAACCGTGTACACTTACAATTCTGTTGATTGATAGACGGCAACGACAATGAAGTTCACCTCCTTTTCCAAAAACAAGATATTTCTCATCTTCACTTCCAAAAAATTTGTACACATAAATGTTTGGCAACTCTTACACATACTTCACTCAGTTTTATCACTAGAATATCAATTTTCATTAAATATAACAATACGTTCTGAGCGACGGCCTAGCAACACGCCCTCTTTCCACAAGCTACAGATTAACAGTCTTTTTTTAAATAAAATCAATTGTCTTTTTTTTAGAGTCCATACTCAAAGATTCTCTAATGCTATCATTGCAGGGATTGCGTGCTAAAGAGTTTGTTGCTGTCCAGCTGCGCTTCACTTCAAGTACTTTTTGAATCACATTTACATTTTCAGTATTTACATACTTCTCAAAATAAAATCAGGCACAAATTAGTTAAAGAAAAAAAAAAGCAGTGAGGCACACATAACATTACAAGTCAATCCAAATATATGGTGCTCATCATGTCTTTTATGTGACACCTGATGTCGATGAATAGTGTCAGTTTGTTTCCTCACAAAATTATTTTTAAAGTGGAATCTTGCATTCCCATTTGACAGAATGGTACCAAATTAGTCTAGTGTGATATTCATTTTATCAGTATCTATCAAAGGGACATTAAAACAGGAAGAATAATGACTACTCCAGCAGCACTGCTGCATGGTGATAGTGGTGTTACCAGGCTTAGTGGAGTATCAAGTGGTGTGAACAGTGTCAGATGTTGAATGATCACTATGAAGCACAGGGAGATGTCACACACTAATGTGTGACAGAGTTATCAGAACCTGATAAGAGTTTTAAAGGGGCTTTATTCTGAGTCTCCATTTTGCTGCCTCATTGTGTAATATCCAGATTTGTGGGGCACTCGGTGTTGTAGTAGCTTGAGGTTGGACTATGTAGGAATGTGAGGGCAAGAGTACTCATTGTTAAGTTTCCGGGCAAACACGTCTGACCACCACAAGGGAGGATCACAATGTTGTGTACAAATCACATTGAACCTCTTCTCTTTTGCACCTGCCATCCAAGAATATGTTTGCAATATTCTGTGTCATCCCACATTATTGGCTTAGGCTAGCAGCAGCCAGACTATGGAATTACAGCAAAGTGTAGGTTGCTGTTAACACCACGATACAAACAGCTGTATTTAGAGTGGTGCTATGGTTGGGATGTGTGGAGTTGCATGGCATTGTTTTTAGAAATGAATCGTGGTTCTGCACTATGTTTTATGATCACTGTTCACGAGTACTGCACCAATATGGGAAGCAGTTCCATTCTCCAAGGTTATGGAGAGGCACAGTGGTGTTACTCCTGGTAGCATGGTGTGCTGAACCATCAAGTATGACTTGAGGTCATGGCTGGTAGTGACGGAGAGAACTCTGACAGCACAAGAGTGTGTCATTTACAACTTGCATATTCACGTGTTACCTTTCGTGCGACAGTATTTTGCCACCATTTTTCAACAGGACAATGCTCATTTCACAAATGGTATGTGTCTCTATGAACTGTCTCTGTGGTGAAGTTCACCCATGGCCAATGGGATCCCCAGATCTCTCCCCAAAAGAAAATATGTGGTACAGTTCAGATGTCACCTACGTCCCAGTTTCAGAACCCAGAATATTTATGATCAGTTACATCAGCTAAATGCCAGCTTGCCTCAGGAGAGGATGCAACACATTTTGACACACTTATTAATCAAATCAGTGCATGCATTCAGGCCAGAGAGGGTGCAATGTTGTACTGATAAATGGCCTCATACTGTCAAGTTCTTTGTAAATTTGATTCAGTTTTGTAACCATTAAAATAATATCACACACTCTCTTAAACCACAAATTTTCATTTGGTTCTTCTTTTGCTAGGCACTGTACATACAGCATAGACAGAAACAGTCTGAAAAACCTGTAAGGTTTTCCAGGGTATGTAGTGCTGAGAAACACTTGTTGAGAAACACATTCGATACATTGTGCCGTTTCCAAGTAAATTAGCATTGAAATTAGCCAATCAGGTTTTTTGCATACAGATTCAGGCAACCCATCAGAGATGGTGTTGCCAACCGTGTTCTTCATTTGGTTCCCTAAAACCAAACAAGAGAGCAATACAAAATGTGGACAAGGGAAAGTAGTAAGGATCAAACCGAAGCCAAAGTCTGAGCAGTCTCGTAAGCTATTATCTACACAAAGAGAACAACTGACACTAATTTAATCTGGTGGTCAGCTTGAATTTGTGGGTGCAATGGCCTGACTGGCTGACTTCAATGCTCATCAACTCAGAAACAGCCCAATGTATCAAATTTTTTTAACAATTTTTTGCCATCACAGCCTACCCTATAACAGCCTTACTAGCTTTTCAGACCGTTTATGAGTGTACTATATATATCCTGCATGCCACCTTACAGTGTGTGGGGGAGAGATCTGTTCCCACTTCCCCGTTCCATTCATGAATGCCGAGTGGTATGAATGATTGTCGGTAAACCTTTGTATTGCCACCAATTTCTTGGATTTTCACGTTGTGGTCATTTTACGAGATTGTGTGTGGGAGAAAGAGATATGTTACCCAACTCTTCAAGTTTCAATAGTAAACCTCTCTGTGATGTATAACACCTCATTTTTAGCACCTGGAACTGGTGTTTATCTCTACAATGTCCTCCATGATGAAATGTGCCAGTATTTGTGGGACTTGTCTATCTCTTTTGTTAATCTAGTCTGGTAAGGCTCCCAGAATGATAGCACTAGACAAGAATCTGTTTTAAGTGTTTTGTAAGCCAATTCTTTCATACATGAATTATGTTTCTTTATGATTCTTCCTATGAGTCTCAATCTGATATCTGATTTTGCTAATATTTGTTTCATGTGGTCAGTCCACTTTATGTCATTCCAGATGGTTACTCTTCTTGCTATTTTTCTTATAGATGCCCACATGATATACGAACAGCATCAAGGAGCTTCTGACGTTATGCACTAACCTTTGCCTGCTGATCATATATGTGGACTGTTAGTTTTAAAGGTGATCTGACATTAATCTTTTGCCCAGTAATGTGTTAGGATACGTATTTATTTGTCATTCTGGTGTTTTAATTGATATGTATTGTTGTCAGGGCCAGTTTAAGGCCCAAGCAAAACAACCGAGCACAAAGGGTGCCAAGCTAAGAGACCACAGGTGTCAAAGTGCACTATTTGAATACATGGTATATCATAATTAGTACTGAAAACTACATCACTGCTTGAAAACTGCTAAGGAACAACTGACATGTGCAAGGAAATAACTGGCAATTGCTGGGGAACAACCAGCAATTGCTACAGAACACCCAACAACAATAGCGAAAGGAAATGTAGAGGGCAGGACACGTCAACTGCAGCAAAGACTCTCCATGAATGCTCTGTATGCATTCATCAGCTCATGGAGTACAATGTGTGACAAAGTTTTTTGTGGAACTGATTTGTGTGACATTCCATGTGGTATGGCAACATGCCTGCAACATATCATTTAAGTACTTATGATTTTGGAGGGCTTGAAGCCAGTCAGAGTGTCACTATTGTGGTCACAGTAATGTCTGCACCCAAAAGTGTCATCTCACGATTAAAAAAAGGCCACTTAAGGTGGAAATGTAATACAAAAGCATGCTGGTGGTTGTAGATGGACCACCACACTGCAAGAGGATGATATGTAACCCTAGTGGTGAAAAGGAACAAACATCTCATTCCTGGACAGATCACTGCAGACCTTGCAGCTGCTAAAGGTACACACATCTCTGCCAGGACCATTTCGTGGCAATTAAGTCAGGCTGGTTTGTAAGCTCAGGAGCCTGTATCCCATTTCAAGCATGCTACCGTCAAGAAAGAATTCGTTGATGCAGGGAACATGTCAGTTGGGGTCAGCAAAAGTGGTCCCAAGAAATGTTCTCTGATGAATCCTGCTTCACTGTGGCAAGTTAGTCTAGAGAGAGAGGGGAACATGTTACATTTCTTGTTATAAATAAACCACTCCATGTCTATTATGTATGTACTGTGTGTCTTGTCGTCCATCAATGCCTTTGATTATTCCTGTTCAACAATGTCTGTGTTCCTTAACAGTAGTCAAGCAGTGTATTTGCACAATAACTGGATCTTGATTATTTTTAAATTTCTTACCAAGACCCCAAGGAGAGAAAACTAATGACTGAGGTTGCGGGGTGGGGGAGGGGGGGGGGAGAGGAGAATGGGGAGCTAAATGGTACGTCATTTGTGTAGAAAAATATTCTCGATAATGCAGCCTGTAGATAAATTGGGCCACTGATACTTTATTTTAGGATTGTAATGTGGCTCTAGTCAGACTCTAATTGCAGATTTATGCTGGACTAAACAGGTAAATGATATGTGATTTGAAAAGCTTAAAGACAAAAGTGACTCTCTTGACCTGATATTGCCAAGTAAATTAGCTCGATAAAATTTGGACCATATATAGGAAGCACTGCTACAGTACAGAAGGTAACTGAAGGAAATATGCAATGAGACGAACAGAAATGACACGTTAATGCGAAGACAATAATCATACTGAATCACCAGGATTTATGATCGTCCCCTGGACATTAGAAAAGACAGGAAATGGTTCTCAACAGGTTGTGTGACTGCCACAGACAGCAATGCATGCTCTGTAATGTTCTTCCATTCTGGCCACAAGATTTGTACGGAGTTGCTGTGGTAGGGTGCTCCATCCCTCTGCAAGCGCATTGACGACTCTTGGGCGGATGGTCATTGGTGCATGTGGACGAGCTGCAATAAGTCTCCTGAATGCATCACATATGTACTCTATGGGATTTAAGTCCAGAGAACAGGTAGGTCAATCCATTCACCAAATATCCTATCGTTCCAAGAGTTCCTCTGTTTTGGAGGTCTTACAGTATTAAAGATGCCATTTTAATGTTGCCAGTGCATGGAGTGATTTGTCAGTGACAAATTTCGAGAACGGCTGGAATAAACTTTGGCTTCAACCTAGAGATAAAGAATCGGAGGAGCCTAAGTGTGTGGAAGTTGACGAGAGGGTCAATTTGTGCAATAATTTACAAATCAGCACAAATTTGACGTCAGAAGAAGTATTAGAGTGGTTAGGGTGTGACAAAGTGGACGGGGGTTTTCAAATTTTGAGTGATGACGAAATTGTTGCCAGCGTTAAGTGCCACCAAAGAAGAAGAAGAAGGGGCTGATGAAGATGAGTGTTCAAACCATGAAGAAAAACAAACTATTAGCCATTCAGAGGCCGAAACAATGCTGTCCACGTGTATAGAATGGTTTGAAAGTCAAGAAGAGGCTAATGCAACACAGGCACTACTGCTCCGAAAAATACGAAATATTGCCGCGGTGAAAGCTCGAACATCAAAAAGGCAGAAGAAATTGACTGACTATTTCCAAGCTAGATAAACTATTTCACCTGTAAGTTTATACTACAGTACAGTACTGTACATTACGTATTTTGCAACTTTTGTAGCTACTGTACGGATGTTTTTATCATGTAATAAATAGTTTTATTTACTATTACAATCGTGTTTAATTTGTTTTCGCTCTGAAATATTATTATATTACTGTAAGAGTGATATGTGTCTATACCATGAAGAAAAACAAACTATTAGCCATTCAGAGGCCGAAACAATGCTGTCCACGTGTATAGAATGGTTTGAAAGTCAAGAAGAGGCTAATGCAACACAGGCACACTGTTCAACGTGGCTGCACATTTTCATCCATAAAAATGAATTCAGAATCAAATGCACTCCTGAAAAGACGCATATGGGGAAGGAGTACAATGTCACTGTTCAACGTGGCTGCACATTTTCATCCATAAAAATGAATTCAGAATCAAATGCACTCCTGAAAAGACGCATATGGGGAAGGAGTACAATGTCACTGACACTGACCAATAAGTACGCCATGTTCAAGCACTGGAGGTCAGTACACCTAGGTAACATTACACTTCCTCATTCTATAACACCTGGACCACCAAAATGATCATGTTCGACAATGTCCATGGGTGCATTATGTGTTCTTACCTCTCGTGATATGAGGGTATGACCAGTATCACTAATCAGACTGAATGTGCTCTCATCTGAAAGAGGAAATTACCCCATTCCTCTTTGGTCCAGTTCCTATGCTTTTGGCACTATTGCAAATGGTGCATCCGATGTACAGGTGTCTTGTGGAACATAACACATTGTCGTTAAGCAAAGAGACCATTCCATGCAGCCACAACAGTGGATTGTGAGACAGCCCGCATCTCGTGGTCGTGCGGTAGCGTTCTCGCTTCCCACGCCCGGGTTCCCGGGTTCGATTCCGGCGGGGTCAGGGATTTTCTCTGCCTCGTGATGGCTGGGTGTTGTGTGATGTCCTTAGGTTAGTTAGGTTTAAGTAGTTCTAAGTTCTAGGGGACTGATGACCATAGATGTTAAGTCCCATAGTGCTCAGAGCCATTTGAACCATTTGATTGTGAGACTGTGTGCCTTGCAGTCCTGTTAAGTGTAATTTCAGTTGCACCCATTGTTTGACATGGGTCCCTTCTTGTCTGTTGCACAGTGTAGCGACCATCTGTTGCTATAGCTGCCCGTGGTTGACCACCTCCTCTCCTTTGGGCAGCACTGCATGCCAGTTTCGGAATGCTTCCCAAACCTTTGAAACAATACTGTGGGCAATACTAAACCCCTGGTCTACACTCGGTACACTTCGTCCTTCTTCCAGTTTCCCAACAATTCTTTCACGTGGGAACTCATCCAAATGCTGTCTCCGGACAATTTCGTAGTGAGAAACACGACAACAGGGCACCGTAACTTCTCGTTGACTCGCCCACACTATCTTTTCCCGTTCCTACAACTGCCTCTTGTTTGGGGCCAGTCCCATGTGGCGCTATAGTCACGCTGGTCTCACACCATATGACGTCCAGCTTTCTGTTCACGAGTGGGAGGCCACTGGCAGCAAGTTGCCACACTTTCATCAATTTCTATGGAGTTCTTAGCAAGTTAGGGTACTTTATCCACATCGTGTTTAAGTTTTGCAGAGCAGTGCATGCATATTGGGTGTGGCTCGTCTAAGAGTCGTCCGAAGTGTTTTCTCTCGTCTTTAGGCAGATATTTGCAGTTTCGTTTTTGCAACGTGAACCTGGTGCCAGCTCCAACACTTACTGCTCATCACGTCCTCCATGCGAGCCCAGTGTTGACGAAAAGCATCAGTTTGTTTACCATTACAAAAAAAAAATTATTTTTAAAGTGGATTTTACGTGCACATGCGATAGAATGGTTTCAAATTAGTCTAGTTCATTACCCACTTTATCGATACGTATTAACAGGTAAAGTAAAACACGAAGAATAACCAGTATTCCAGCAGGGACTGAGCAGCACTGCTGCATGACGGGAGCAGTCAGAGCGGGCCAGCACTTCTGGAGTACTGGTTATTCTTCTGTTTTGCTGGCCCTGTTAACACATATCCATGAAACGCGTAACGCACTACACTAATTTGGGAACGATCTATCGAATGGGCACGTAAAATTCCGGTTTAAAAGCCACGTTATTTCTAGCGGGAAACAAACCACGCATTCCATTTACATTGAGTGTCACATGAAAGACGTGATGACCAGTATTTGTTTTGGGTGACTCCAGATTGCAAAAGTGAAAAGAAAAGTATCTTCTGAAACACATTAAAAAGTGCGTTTGATGACTCTTAGGGAGGCAGCGACAGCTTTGTATGTTGCCAAACATTTCGGTTCAAGGTTATGCTCGTTTCTTGCCTGTCTAAGACTGTTACAGTGGTTCTAATCAGACAAATGCCTTGTCCTTTGATAGGTAAGAAACAGTAACGATCATGAACTGTAATATACGTGACGTACAGAAATGTACTGTTTCAGCAGATGATAAGGGTCCTCCTATATGTTTAGTCATGAGGATAGAGGTAAGAGTTAACTATCCTACCAGATGTTTTCGTCTATCTGTGCGTAAAATGTTACATTTTCTTATGATCAATGTGAATTACCTGTACATGCGCCAATCATCAATCCACTGCAGTCCTCCTTGCAGATCACTAGTTAGGGATACAGTGGAAACTCGATTAACCGTCATCTTCGGGACCGTGGTCGTGACGGTTGAGCGAATAGACGGATAACAGAAACACTGTATTCCTCCAAAACATAACCTCAATCAATTATTTTATGTATAGACACATATCACTCTTACAGTAATATAATAATATTTCAGAGCGAAAACAAATTAAACACGATTGTAATAGTAAATAAAACTATTTATTACATGATAAAAACATCCGTACAGTAGCTACAAAAGTTGCAAAATACGTAATGTACAGTACTGTACTGTAGTATAAACTTACAGGTGAAATAGTTTATCTAGCTTGGAAATAGTCAGTCAATTTCTTCTGCCTTTTTGATGTTCGAGCTTTCACCGCGGCAATATTTCGTATTTTTCGGAGCAGTAGTGCCTGTGTTGCATTAGCCTCTTCTTGACTTTCAAACCATTCTATACACGTGGACAGCATTGTTTCGGCCTCTGAATGGCTAATAGTTTGTTTTTCTTCATGGTTTGAACACTCATCTTCATCAGCCCCTTCTTCTTCTTCTTTGGTGGCACTTAACGCTGGCAACAATTTCGTCATCACTCAAAATTTGAAAACCCCCGTCCACTTTGTCACACCCTAACCACTCTAATACTTCTTCTGACGTCAAATTTGTGCTGATTTGTAAATTATTGCACAAATTGACCCTCTCGTCAACTTCCACACACTTAGGCTCCTCCGATTCTTTATCTCTAGGTTGAAGCCAAAGTTTATTCCAGCCGTTCTCGAAATTTGTCACTGACAAATCACTCCATGCACTGGCAACATTAAAATGGCATCTTTAATACTGTAAGACCTCCAAAACTGTTTTACAGATGTTGATTCATCAGATGAGAGCAAACTTTCGAAAAATATTTTTCGATAACGACGTTTCATGTTTTTGATGATTCCCTGATCCATGGGCTGTATAAGTGAAGTTGTGTTTGCTGGAAGGAAGAGACGTGTTATGTTGCTGTCATTACTTTTCATATCACAAGTAGGGTGCGTTGGGGCACTGTCTAATAGCAATAGCGCTTTCTGTGGCAACTTTTTTTCAGCCAAATGTGCTCTAACTTGAGGTAAAAATTGTTTGTGAAACCAGTCAGAAAAAATTGATTGATACATCCAAGCACTCTTCTGGACGTAGTATTGTGCAGGGAGAGCATTCAAATTCAAATTCTTGAATGCACGAGGTTTTCTTGATTTCCCAATCACAAGTAGGGGTAGCCTATGATTGCCGATCGCATTTGCGCAAACCATAGCAGTGATGCGATCTTTTTGTACTTTGAAACCTGAAGCAGCTTTTTCAGAGAGTGATGCTAAAGTCTGTTGTGGTAAAGCCTTCCAATGAAGCCCAGTTTCATCGCAATTGTAAACTTGCTCCCTAACAAAATTCAATTCAGCCATTTTTTCTTTGAATTGTTTCCGGAACTCAGCAATTACAGAGCTATCGCGCTGAGTTTTTCTCCACTGATATCAAGTTGGCGAATGCCATGACGAAATTTAAACTTGTTGAGCCATCCGATACTTGCTTTAAAAGACGAGTCACCATCAAGTTTGTTGTTCATTTCAACAGCCTTGGCCATTATTATAGGCCCTGAAAGTGAAATCCCTTGACTTCTTGCTTGTATAAACCATCGGTACATTGCAGTGTCCAATTCATCATATTTTGTAGGTTTCATTGTCTTTCTTGTTCGCACATCTCCATCCATGCTCTGCATTGTTGACACATGTTGTTCTATTTTATCAGCATCACGTTTTATATCGTTAACTGTTGTTCTTCCAATACCATAAATCAGCGCTACACTTGTCGCAGTTTCGCCCTTTCTTAAGCGTTTTATAATTTCAAGTTTTTGATTAAGTCCTAAAACACACATTTACGTTTTTCAGACATTTTATCAAGTCACTGTATCACACACACCTGCACTAAATACGGTAGCGTAAAATATTTCTCAATAAAGCTTATTCAAGTGGAAAACACGTAACACGGCACATCCCGCTAGATGCACTGTAACAACTACAGTCTTCTCGCCTCAACTGGAAACCGATCCAGTGGTGATTGTTGACTCACAAGTGAGACAAAGACAAGAAAAGGGGGATATGTGTTAGCACGTCAACTGAAGGTCATATTCTATGTACCATTCTACGGCGGGCGGGTACATTCACTTCCCACTAAAATAGAGTAAATAAACAAAGCGAACGCGTCACTGCACCTTAGAGCATTCTGTTATTACAGTATTATTATGCTGTTACAGCAGTGACGGTTAACAGAAACTGACAGTTTAAAGAGTGACGGTTAATCGAGTTTTTTCTGTACTTCCTTCTTTAGTGATTGTGATTATAGTATGAGTTACTACTTCAAATTGTGCCTCTCTACTCATAGTAGAGAGGCACAATTTGAAGCTAGCGACCACAAAGTTATTCTGTGAGTGTCGGCAATATGTAATACCTTCGACACGGAATAGTCCTGAACATAGTGGCTAGTGAAGAAGAATAATATTGTGCAGTAAAAGAAAATATTCGTGAAAACATGGACCATGGACGATCACCATACTGGCGTGTTGTGAGAAAGTGCGAATGTGAGATGATCAGTGGACGGACTACGGTCGCAATCCAGTGACGAAGCATGGAAACTTTACACATGTATTGGGGTGCAAAACGTAAGGACAAATAACTTTTGCATGACGTTACACTGGCAAGTTATATAACTCAATGAAACGTGTACAATACATAGAAATAACTGCTACAGTGTAGTACAGACGGTAAACTAAAGTAAACTAAACACCATCCGAAGAGGCGCTGGAAGGCCCAACGGTGCCGACCAGCCGCTGCCGACCAGGCCAGAGGCGTCACTGGATGTGGATGTGGAGGGGCACGTGGTCAGCACGCCGCTCTCCTGGGTATGTCAGTTTACGAGACTGGAGCCGCTACTTCTCAATCGAGTATCTCCTCAGTTTGCCACACAAGGGCTGAGTGCACTCCGCTTGCCAACAGTGCTCGAGAGACCGGATGGTCACCCATCGAAGTGTTAGCCCAGCCTGAGTGCACTCCGCTTGCCAACAGTTCTCGAGAGACCGGATGGTCACCCATCGAAGTGTTAGCCCAGCCTGAATGCACTCCGCTTGCCAACAGCGCTCGAGAGACCGGATGGTCACCCATCGAAGTGTTAGCCCAGTCTGAGTGCACTCCTCTTGCCAACAGTGCTCGAGAGACCGGATGGTCACCCATCGAAGTGTTAGCCCAGTCTGAGTGCACTCCTCTTGCCAACAGTGCTCGAGAGACCGGATGGTCACCCATCGAAGTGTTAGCCCAGTCTGAGTGCACTCCTCTTGCCAACAGTGCTCGAGAGACCGGATGGTCACCCATCGAAGTGTTAGCCCAGCCTGAATGCACTCCGCTTGCCAACAGTGCTCGAGAGACCGGATGGTCACCCATCGAAGTGTTAGCCCAGCCTGAGTGCACTCCGCTTGCCAACAGTGCTCGAGAGACCGGATGGTCACCCATCGAAGTGTTAGCCCAGTCTGAGTGCACTCCTCTTGCCAACAGTGCTCGAGAGACCGGATGGTCACCCATCGAAGTGTTAGCCCACCCTGAGTGCAGTCCGCTTGCCAACAGTGCTCGAGAGACCGGATGGTCACCCATCGAAGTGTTAGCCCAGTCTGAGTGCACTCCTCTTGCCAACAGTGCTCGAGAGACCGGATGGTCACCCATCGAAGTGTTAGCCCAGCCTGAGTGCACTCCGCTTGCCAACAGCGCTCGAGAGACCGGATGGTCACCCATCGAAGTGTTAGCCCACCCTGAGTGCAGTCCGCTTGCCAACAGTGCTCGAGAGACCGGATGGTCACCCATCGAAGTGTTAGCCCAGTCTGAGTGCACTCCTCTTGCCAACAGTGCTCGAGAGACCGGATGGTCACCCATCGAAGTGTTAGCCCAGTCTGAGTGCACTCCTCTTGCCAACAGTGCTCGAGAGACCGGATGGTCACCCATCGAAGTGTTAGCCCAGTCTGAGTGCACTCCTCTTGCCAACAGTGCTCGAGAGACCGGATGGTCACCCATCGAAGTGTTAGCCCAGTCTGAGTGCACTCCTCTTGCCAACAGTGCTCGAGAGACCGGATGGTCACCCATCGAAGTGTTAGCCCAGCCTGAGTGCACTCCGCTTGCCAACAGCGCTCGAGAGACCGGATGGTCACCCATCGAAGTGTTAGCCCACCCTGAGTGCAGTCCGCTTGCCAACAGTGCTCGAGAGACCGGATGGTCACCCATCGAAGTGTTAGCCCAGTCTGAGTGCACTCCTCTTGCCAACAGTGCTCGAGAGACCGGATGGTCACCCATCGAAGTGTTAGCCCAGTCTGAGTGCACTCCTCTTGCCAACAGTGCTCGAGAGACCGGATGGTCACCCATCGAAATGTTAGCCCAGTCTGAGTGCACTCCTCTTGCCAACAGTGCTCGAGAGACCGGATGGTCACCCATCGAAGTGTTAGCCCAGTCTGAGTGCACTCCTCTTGCCAACAGTGCTCGAGAGACCGGATGGTCACCCATCGAAGTGTTAGCCCAGCCTGAATGCACTCCGCTTGCCAACAGTGCTCGAGAGACCGGATGGTCACCCATCGAAGTGTTAGCCCAGTCTGAGTGCACTCCGCTTGCCAACAGCGCTCGAGAGACCGGATGGTCACCCATCGAAGTGTTAGCCCAGTCTGAGTGCACTCCTCTTGCCAACAGTGCTCGAGAGACCGGATGGTCACCCATCGAAGTGTTAGCCCAGTCTGAGTGCACTCCTCTTGCCAACAGTGCTCGAGAGACCGGATGGTCACCCATCGAAGTGTTAGCCCAGCCTGAGTGCACTCCGCTTGCCAACAGCGCTCGAGAGACCGGATGGTCACCCATCGAAGTGTTAGCCCACCCTGAGTGCAGTCCGCTTGCCAACAGTGCTCGAGAGACCGGATGGTCACCCATCGAAGTGATAGCCCAGCCTGAGTGCACTCCGCCTCAAACGACAAATGACAAAACGCAGTCTAAACGATATTCGCCGAGCAGTTGCAGCAATGCAAATGGGAATCTTTATGAGTTGTCGCTCATGATTTTAACATTCCGATATCGACATTGCTGTTGCAACGCCGTGCAATGAAATCATCTTTTTTCAGTTAAAATTTACATTCATTTAACTTTCAGTGCTTTTACTACTCTAAACATTGTTATTTTTTAATACATTTTGTTCATTTATGTAAGAACAATAATTGCATATAATTATTTCCCAAAAACCCGTTCATTTAGAACTATTTCTATGTAAAATAAGCCAGAAAATAGGGGGTCGGAGTTACCCCACCATTTTTGCAAATGGCAAAAATGGACGTTCTTTAAAGTACGGATATCTCAAAAACTATTGATGGTATAACCAAAACATTTTGCAAACAGTTGCTCCTTTATACACTACTGGCCATTAAAGTTGCTACACCACTAAGATGACGTGCTACAGACGCGAAATTTAACCGACAGGACGACGATGCTGTGATATGTAAATGATTAGCTTTTCAGAGCATTCACACAAGGTTGGCGCCGGTGGCGACACATACAACGTGCTGACATCAGGAAAGTTTCGAAACGATTTCTCATACACAAACAGCAGTTGATCGGCGTTGCCTGGTGAAACGTTGTTGTGATGCCTCGTATAAGGAGGAGAAATGCGTACCATCACGTTTCCGACTTTGATAAAGGTCGGATTGTAGACTATCGCGATTGCGGTTAATCGTATCGCGACATTGCTGCTCCGTTGGTCGAGATCCAATGACTGAATGTGAAATCGGTGGGTTCAGGTGGGTAATACGGAATGCCGTGCTCGATCCCAATGGCCTCGTATCACTAGCAGTCGAGATGACAGGCATCTTATCCGCATGGCTGTAACGGATCGTGCAGCCACGTCTCGATCCCTGATCAACAGATGGGGATGTTTGCAAGACAACAGCCATCTGCACGAACAGTTCGACGACGTTTGCAGCAGCATGGACTATCAGCTCGGAGACCATGGCTGTGGTTACCCTTGACGCTGCATCACAGACAGCAGCGCCTGTTATGGTGTACTCAACAACGAACCTGGGTGCACGAATGGCAAAACGTCATTTTTTCGGATGAATCCAGATTCTGTTTACAGCTTCATGATGGTTGGTGCCATTGGTTACACGTCTCGGTCACCTCTTATTCGCATTGACGGCACTTTGAACAGTGGACGTTACATTTCAGATGTGTTACGACCCGTGGCTCTCCCCTTTATTCGATCCCTGTGAAACCCTACATTTCAGCAGGATAATGCACGACCTCATGTTGCAGGTCCTGTACGGGCCTTTCTGGATACAGAAAATGTTCGACTGCTGCCCTGGCCAGCACATTCTCCAGATCTCTCACCAATTGAAAACGTCTGGTCAACGGTGGCCGAGCAACGGGCTCGTCACAATACGCCAGTTACTGCTCTTGATGTACTTTGGTATCGTGTTGAAGCTGCATGGGCAGCTGTACCTGTACACGCCATCCAATCTCTGTTTGCCTCAATGCCCAGGCGTATCAAGGCCGTTATGACGGCGAGAGGTGGTTGTTCTGGGTACTGATTTCTCAGGGTCTATGTACCCAAATTGTGTGAAAATGTAATCACATGTCAGTTCTAGTATAATATATTTGTCCAATGAATACCCGTTTATCATCTGCATTTCTTCTTGGTGTAGCAATTTTAATGGCCAGTAGTATATTACCTATAATTTAATGTATATAACGTTAAGATCCGATCTCGGATAAGCGTTTTATAGCCACCAGAAATTACTAGGTCAAATTTACCCCACCTTATACTACACTGAAGTCACCGCGTTTCATAACGGTCCCCTGGACACTACAAAAGGCGGGTTGTCGCTTTTAATAGGGTGTCTGATCACCATGAGTGGCATTGTATGTTGGCGACTGGGTTGATAAGGAGTTCTTGTGATAGGGCATTTTATTCTCCCACCAAAGCGGTTGAGAACTGCTGGATGTGGATGTGCTGCAATACGTTTGTACCACACACGCTTGATGGGATTTAAGTTGCGGTAACGGACAGGCCAGTCCATTCGTAGAATATATTCTTGTTCCAAGAGCTCCCCCACCTGCGCTGTTCGGTATGGTCGCTCACTGTCATCCATGAAAATGAAGTGACGACCGAAGGCACTGCTGAAAAGATACACACGTAGAAGGAGTAGAATTTTACAATAGCGTTGACCGGTGAGTGTACCATCATCAAATATTTGGAAGTCAGCACGCCAATGCAACATAAAGCTTCCCCACATCATTGCAACTGTATGACGAAAATGATCATTTTCGATTGTGCTGGACGAACCACCATATGGCAAGAAGTGGGGACATGTCGTGCACCCAGGAACTTTGTCAAACATCATTTTCTAAAGAATTACATTTTAAAATTACAAAATTCTCGAACAGGTTCTTACGACAACAGTTCTCGTAGGGGATCATTTATGAAATACACAGTTTTCAGAAAAGGTTAGATATTCTTTAGCGCAGCTAACCCACCATGCTGTTTCAAGTTAATTAATTTATAGTTATTGGATATTAGGTTTTAGGCTATCGTTTTGTGAATAACACATTTTACATTTCTCAATATTGAAAATGAGTTGTGAATCATTACATGGCTCAGAAATGTGTCAATATTTGTTTGAATGTTTGTGCAACTTTTTCCAGATAGTACTTTATTATAGATAGCAACATCATTTGTAAAAATTCTGAGACTGCTATTAATGTTATCATAAAACACTTCTCAGTGGCGTACCTGAAGTTGCTTGTATAATGGACAGTCAGATGAAAACGGGACAGAAAGGTAGCAAACTGTATCTCATTTCAAAAGTAATCTCCATATCTGTTTATACATATATCCCCACTGTGAAACAAGACAGTCAGTGACTTCATGGGAAAATGTTTGCAGTTGCCTGCAGGACCGTGATTATACGTAGGCATGCACCTCTTCGTCAGAACCAAATCGACGGTCGTGGATTTCTTCAGGACTCCAGAGAATGGAAATCGCATGAGGGAAGATTGGCAATGTATGGAGGATGTGTAAGGGCTTTCCAGAGAAACTTCTGCAGCGTAGTCGAAACAGGCTTGGCAACACGTGGGCCTTCACAGTAGTGGTAAAATAAACAGCAACAGTGGTAGTAAACAATCGCCGCAATTCTAGAGAGCTGAGGAACTTGACCAGAATCTACACATTTATGCATGTCTTCTACACGTATCATAATTTATTAACGCTGTACCAGACGCGTCGTCCGACCTTAGAGACTTAGTGCTGCCCGTACGAAGCGGGGGCGAGTCGCTAGCCGTCCATATTTGCACAACCGAATGGACAAAAATGAAATGAAACAAAACTCTGATCGGTGACCTGTAGGTGGAAGTGTTGTAGCTCGGAACACTTTTCAGACTTTCGACTCTAGCCTGAACTGTAACAGAAATTATATGTATTTTCGTATTCTATTTTTAAATTATGGCATTCACTTTTTATGTGCAGCAGTCTCTTTCTGTAATTCTACAATTACTCCAGAAAATTAAGGTACTTCGAATGAGAGAACGTGTTCCGAGGTACAGCATGATTACGTAAGTAGGAGCAAACATTTTATTGAAAGCATTATAATTGAAAAAAATATTATTTACACTGTACGTCGAAGTCTATCTGTTACAATATTACTCTATTAGATATAAATAACTGGTAAGTGAAATCAAGTAAAGCCGAAGTTCTCTCAGAAATCAGTTAAAAGTTAAATACCTTTTGATACTGAAGCTATTGGAAACTAACACATATTTTCGATTTCAACACAGGTAAAACTGCTTGGACGATAACAAAACTCGGTTACTTTGCACCATATGTACCATAGTAAAAGACCTGCTTTTGTTTCAAGTTCATGACGAAGTACAGTTTAACCGACCACACGTTATACAAATAGTTTTAAAAATATATAGGATTATACTTGCCACAAAAATCTGTAACTGAATGATTAACGATATGTTCCAAATAGCTTTTAACACTTTATATAGCACTTAAATGTGTAGAACTCGAAATATACTTTAAGACAAACAAAAAAAAGATGGACCACGAAGGAATTATCCGAACCAGACGGAAATCTGTGCATGTCATGTACATGTACAGACAAATAAATGATTATAATCTCAGAAAAAATGGAGCATATAAGTAACTCGCTAGTCCACCTCTGGCCCTTATACAAGCAGTTATTCGGCGTGGCACTGAATGACAGAGTTGCTGCAAGTCCTCCTGAGGGATATAGTGCCAAATTATGTCCAGTTGGTGCATTGTTGTTGTTGTGGTCTTCAGTCCTGAGACTGGTTTGATGCAGATCTCCATGCTACCCTATCCTGTGCAAGTTTCTTCATCTCCCAGTACCTACTGCAACCTACATCCTTCTGAATCTGCTTAGTGTATTCATCTCTTGGTCTCCCTCTACGATTTTTACCCTCCACGCTGCCCTCCAATGCTAAATTTGTGATTCCTTGATCTCTCAGATCATGTCCTACCAACCGGTTCCTTCTTCTCGTCAAGTTGTGCCACAAACTCCTCTTCTCCCCAATTCTATTCAATACCTCCTCATTACCAGAATGAGATTTTCACTCTGCAGCGGAGTGTGCGCTGATATGAAACTTCCTGGCAGATTAAAACTGTGTGCCCGACCGAGACTCGAACTCGGGACCTTTGCCTTTCGCGGGCAAGTGCTCTACCATCTGAGCTACCGAAGCACGACTGACGCCCGGTACTCACAGCTTTACTTCAGGATATTGCGGAGACATGGCTTAGCCACAGCCTGGGGGGTGTTTCCAGAATGAGATTTTCACTCTGCAGGAGTGCTAGTTCTGCAAGGTTCGCAGGAGAGCTTCTGTAAAGTTTGGAAGGTAGGAGACGAGATACTGGCAGAAGTAAAGCTGTGAGTACCGGGCGTGAGTCGTGCTTCGTTGGCTCAGATGGTAGAGCACTTGCCCGCGAAAGGCAAAGGTCCCGAGTTCGAGTCTCGGTCGGGCACACAGTTTTAATCTGCCAGGAAGTTTCACCTCCTCATTAGTTATATGATCTACCCACCTAATCTTCAGCATTCTTCTGTAGCACCACATTTCGAAAGCTTCTATTCTCTTCCTGTCCAAGCTATTTATCGTCCATGTTTCATTTCCATACATGGCTACACTCCATACAAATACTTTCAGAAACGACTTCCTGACACTTAAATCTATACTCGATGTTAACAAATTTCTCTTCTTCAGAAACGCTTTCCTTGCCATTGCCAATCTACATTTTATATCTTCTCTACTTCGACCATCATCAGTTATTTTGCTCCCCAAATAGCAAAACTCATCTACTACTTTAAGTGTCACATTTCCTAATCTAATTCCCTCAGCATCACCCGACTTAATTCGACTACATTCAATTATCCTCGTTTTGCTTTTGTTGATGTTCATCTTATATCCTCCTTTCAAGACACTGTTCATTCCGTTCAACTGCTCTTCCAAGACCTTTGCTGTCTCTGACAGAATTACAATGTCATCGGCGAACCTCAAAGATTTTATTTCTTCTCCATGGATTTTAATACCTACTCCGAACTTTTCTTTTGCTTCCTATAATGCTTGCTCAATATACAGATTGAATAACATTGGGGCGAGGCTACAATCCTGTCTCACTCCCTTCCCAACCACTGCTTCCCTTTCTTGCCCCTCGACTCTTATAACTGCCATCTGGTTTCTGTACAAATTGTAAATAGCCTTTCGCTCCCTGTATTTTACCCCTGCCACCTTTAGAATTTGAAAGAGAGTATTCCAGTCAACATTGTCAAAAGCTTTCTCTAGTTGGTGCACTAGATAGTCAAAATCCCTAGGTGGTTGCAGGATCCTGATCATACTGCTCTAAATGATCTCATTTAGGGAAAGATAAGGCGACCTTCATGGCCAAGATACGGTTTGTCAAGCACGAAGGTAAGCTATAAAAAGTCTCTCCGTTTTTAACGGGCATCATATTGCTGGAACATAAGTACAGAATGGCTTGCCGCGAAGGGCAACAAAACGGGGTTTAGAATATCGTCGACGTCCGCTGTGCTGTAAGGTTGCCGCGAATGAGGACGAAAGGGGTCCTGATATGAAAGGAAATGTCAATCAGGTCATCACTTGTCATTGTCGGGCCGTATAGCGGGCGACAGTCAGTTTCGTATCCCATCGCTGTCCAGGGGTCCCCACACACGTCTTTGCTGGTCATTGGGATTCAGTTAGAAGCTGGACTCACCACTGAAGACAATTCCACTCTGTTCAATGAGATTCCAGGCCGAATACATGTCTGGGGATACCAGCCTGATTGTCGCGAGCTATAAGCATCAATATCCTGGAGTCGTGGTCTGTGGTGCCATTTCTTTTCATAGAACGGCACCTTTGGTTGTCATTCGCGGCACCCTTACAGAACTGTGGTACGTCGACAATATTCTACTCCCCATTTTGTTGTTATTAATAGGAAGCTGTCCTGCGCTGACATTTCAGCCAGATAATGCTCGCCCGCGCACGACAAGAGTATCTACTGGCTGTCTTCGTGCTTGACAAACCCTACCTTGGCCAGCAAGGTCACCAAATCTCTTCCCTACTGAGAACGTTTGGAACATTATGGGCAGCGCCCTCCAACTGGTCTCGGGATTTTGACGATCCATCGTGTCAACTATACAGAATTTGGCACTATATACCTCAGGAAGATGTTCAACAAGTCTTATCAATCAGTACCAAGCCAAATAACTGCTTGCATAATGGCCAGACGTGGACCAACGCGTTATCGACTTGCTCTGTTTGTGAAGCTCCTTCTCTTGAATAAACCACCTAATTTTTCTGAAAATGTAATCATTTGTTTATTTGTACATGTAAATCACATCTACCAATTTCCAACCCATTCGGATAATTCCTTTGTGGTGCGTTTTTCACAACAACAACAAAAACTGTAAAATATGGCCGGCCTTTGTGGCCGAGGGGTTCTAGGCGCTACAGTCTGGCACCGCGCGACAGCTGCGGTCGCAGGTTCGAATCCTGCCTCAGGCATGGATGTGTGTGATGTCCTTAGGTTAGTTAGGTTTAAGTAGTTCTAAGTTCTGGGGGACTGATGACCTCAGCTGTCAAGTCTCATAGTGCTCAGAGCCATTTGAGCCTAGACAGAATTTGGCACTATATCCCTCACGTGAAACATGGACGATAAACAGTTTGGACAAGAAGAGAACAGAAGCTTTCGAAATGTGGTGCTACAGAAGAATGCTGAATATTAGATGGGTAGTTCATATAACTAATGAGGAGGTATTGAATAGGATTGGGGAGAAGAGGAGTTTGTGGCACAACTTGACTAGAAGAAAGGATCGGTTGGTAGGACACGTTCTGAGGCATCAAGGGATCACCAATTTAGTATTGGAGGGCAGCGTGGAGGGTAAAAATCGTAGAGGGAGACCAAGAGATGAATACACTAAGCAGATTCAGAGGGATGTAGGCTGCAGTAGGTACTGGGAGATGAAGAAGCTTGCACAGGATAGAGTAGCATGGAGAGCTGCATCAAACCAGTCTCAGGACTGAAGACCACCGCAACAACAACATCCCTCAACAGGATGTCCAATAACTCTTATCAATCAGTACCAAGCCAAATAACTGCTTGCATAATGGCCAAACGTGGACCAACGCGTTATCGACTTGCTCTGTTTGTGAAGCTCCTTCTCTTGAATAAACCATCTAATTTTTCTGAAAATGTAATCATTTGTTTATTTGTACATGTAAATCACATCTACCAATTTCCAACCCATTCGGATGACACCTTTGTGGTGCGTTTTTCACAACAACAAAAACTGTAAAATATGGCCGGCCGGTGTGGCCGAGGGGTTCTAGGCGCTACAGTCTGGTACCGCGTGAATGCTGCGGTCGCAGGTTCGAATCCTGCCTCGGGCATGGATGTGTGTGATGTCCTTAGGTTAGTTAGGTTTAAGTAGTTTTAAGTTCTAGGGGACTGAGGACCTCAGATGTTAAGTCCCATAGTGCTGAGAGCCATTTGAACCATTTGTAAAATATGGCGGAAACTGCTTATAGCTCTTTAGTGCGCATTCCTTTATGTGGCTCTAAAATCAGTAACTAGACTGAAGCACCTACCAAAACCTATGACGTGTTCCTAGGTACACTATTCTCTCCTACCACATAAAAGTATCGCTTGATCACAGAACTTGACAGTGATACGATTGCAGCAGGAAGGACTACGCTGCCGATGGCTTAAAAGAAAGTGTACAGGTAACACATGTAGCCTAGTATCGGTACTGTTTGTCTGGGCTCGAGAATAAGCAAGAGAATCGTACACCAGTAGGTATAAACACAAAAGGCGAGACCATACCGCACGTCCTTTGTGATTGGATGACTGCTCATTGATTATTTGCATAATATGAGTTATTTCCCGTTAATTAATTAGGGCTTGTAGCATTCTCTCCTACTGAATAGTGGGTGCGCCTTTTGGTAAAGTAGTAGGAGTGGATCACTTTCCTTGAACCAGAAAAAACCTCACGGGTGACTCTTAGTTTCGTAGAAGTAGTAGAAATTCTCTATAATAGACTTAATTGCCGATATTTCCTACCAGCATACATGAACGGCAGATTATTATATTCAAAACACCAATTCATATGCATAATACTCGATAGCTTTAGGTATTACTGGTGTAACAGTTGTGATACTAAATGTGACACTTCTGTCACTAAATGTAACTGGGTTTTCTCTTTTGATGCTGTCAATTGTCAGGATGAGCATTCTAAAGCAGTCTGTCAGGGTGAAAATATTAAATAAATTAACTTTTCTCTCTTAACAACATGTGGGCAGGGTGGGTTCTTCCTTGGCTCGGGTATGAGGTCGAATGAAACATCATTTTTACATAAGATAACTTTTATTGAAGATTTGTACAACTGTATCTTACGGAATGTTCTGGTTCGGAGAGCGGCAGCTGTGTCGTTTGTGAAGTCTTCTGCTGCGGCAGCGGCGGCGGCGGCGGCGGCGTCTGATTACGCGTAGCGGTGTGTATCTCGTGTCGCCGTCTCGCCCAGCTGACTGGAGACGCGCAGCGCGAGGTGGCCGGTTTAATTATTGCGAGCGAAGTCGTGCATCGGATGGTGACACCTTGGATGTGGCGTCCCAGTGTTTCTCTTCTCTAAACGGCCGCGTGTGTTGTGCGTCGACCAGCGGAGCGGCGCGGCGGGGCAAGGCCAGTGTCCCGGACTCGAACCACGGACTCCCGCTTGCCAGTCTTCGGCTGTCAGGTCTTCATCCCAGCTCACAGGTGACTGCTGAGGTGAGGCCGTCTCCTTCCCGTCCTCACGAGTCACCCGGGTACGTAAAAATCAGACTTCAAATACCTTTTAACTTCTGTCTTCTGGCACCGCAGCTGCTGCTTGCTATTCCATTACAGCGGCGGACTTGGTTCGTCTGTGCATGATGCAGACTCTTCTTGCATGACTGTCTTCAGCACTGAAACTGACTGAAAACTACTGCTACACTTCTTCACTTCTTCGTCTTCTTCGTCTCTCGTCTCCGTCTCCGTCTCCGTCCTCGTCTTCGTCTCCGTCTCCGTCTGTCTGGCCCACTGCGCCTCGCGCATTTATTCACTTCAGTTTACTGGAGGTGAACGACTTCACGGTCATTGTCTCTTCTGTCACGTTGGAAAGCTTCTCGAAGAATCTTCTTAACGTCGGTCATTGGCTCTTAGATTGTAGGCGAGGGCCTTTGCTCACATGCGACAACTGAGAAACGCGTGAGCCGGTCGGGCGATGCCCTGACGGCTGAATAGACAGCGCACGCTTATGTGGAACTTGCTGACTTCACGGTCATTGTCTCTTCTGTTCTGCTGTTCTGCCCGCTGTTTGCGAGTATGTAACTCTCTAAACTAAACCAAGTTTTTCATTCATATTCTAATTTCTAGTTCACTTTGATTTCACTAATTTATTTACTTAAGTACCACTCAACATTCCTCCACCTTTCGGAGAAATTCGCCCTCGAATTTACCACTCAACACTGGTGTTGAATATGAGAAATATTCATATATTGATAATAATCCAGCGATGCAATGTCTCCTCACTAAAGAGCATTTTGAGTATAAATAGCTTTAAACAAGGCCTTACATATAATAAAATCATTTGCAATACAAGTTGTTTTTGACGGTGAGTAAAGAACAGAAATTACTTTATTGGAGTAATCAATTGTCATTACAATAGAAAACTATTTAAAAGATAGTAAAGGGTGATTGGACACTAATGTGAATCTACTACCTTACTGTTCTATAGCAACGTCAATGGCCTAAGAAACGTATCTATCGTTCACTTGTACCATCACAAGAATGATCTCTCAACGGTAGGTCACGAAGGACCGTTAATCTAAAGAGATAAGCACATGCGTATACAAACAAATGACAGTGAAGCGACTCTGTTGCAATGGTGTATTTATATAACACATCGTAACCTACTCTCTATCTATAGTACGTAAACTTAGTTGACCTAGCACCTCTGATAATGGAATAGCGCCTCGAAATAGCGTGACCTAGAGTCCCCGCTCCCGGCCTCGTTCGATTTCTGTTTACGAATCCCGTGTACCTTGTGAGTGCGGAAACAACCACAGCGAAACAGTCAGACCGCCGACATAGCTAGTGGTGATGTACAGTGCCCGATGGTTGGACTGGAAGCGCTACAAATAATTTTAAAGACGAAAGATTTGTAGTGAACCCACAGGTCTGCCATCTATAGACATCATAGCTTTCTGAGGTACTTGACAGGATAAGTGTTAGGCGTAAAATAAATGTTGTCTGTTAAAAATATAATTTAATTATGAAGATTGTGAACGAGACACTGCCTTATATGTTGATGCGCTTCAGGAATTTCAGTTCAAAATATTTTTCTTTATTGTTATTTCATCACCCTTACTAACACTGAACGAGAGCAGTAGGCAGTCAACGATAACGCTTATAACCGTTCTTCAGCCAGTGAGATCTAAAACGTATATAATAATTAAAAGACTTTAAAAACATCTCAAAATGTATGTTGTTTAAGGTAATACATCTACATATTACTTTTACTTTTTATCACAACGTGAAAACTAATTTTTATGAGAATGTAAATCACATTGTTAACTCCACCTGGTCTTTGGCTTTATTAATGGTGATGGTACACGACTTTGGTCTGTTGTGGAGCTGGGATGGACAGAGAATAACAAATTTTGTTGATTCAAGTAAGTAGTGTATGACGAGGGTTTTTGTGGGAGACTTTTGTAAGAAGGACGTGGTAAGGAAGTAATTGGGAAGAGGGCTCTGAACCAAGCAATTGGAAAGGGGGGGGGGAAGGGAGGGGGTAAACAAGAGCGAGTAGAAGGAGCCCTGGCATGCAGAAGAGAGGTGGTGTTCTGCCAGTTGGAAGGGAGAGTGAATAGGTGAAAGGATGGAAAATTGTCGATTCAACAGCAGCAGAGTATGATGATTGGCATTGCGGGATGAAATGATTGGGTGATTACTGTCGAGTTTGGGGAAGTATAGATAACATGATGGGTTCGATGTGAGAGCGGATAAAAGGAAAGTTAATACGTTCATTTGGGATTCGAATGGGTAAGATTAAACAGATACGGAAAGTGGAGCAGAGGGGATGCATTCCTGGATTTACAGGAAGTGACGCCGTTTCTTGATTAGCGGAAGGCATTCGATGCAGTTCCGCATGGCGCCTAATGAACAAAATACGAATGTTCGGAATATCAGACCAGCTGTGTGATAGGATTCAAAAGCTTCTAGCAAATAGAACATAGCATGTCATTCTCAACGGAGAGAAATCTTCAGACGTAAAAGTAACTTCGGGCGTAATCCAAAAGAGTGTTATAAGATCAATATTTTTCATAATTATGTAAATGACCTAGTGGATAATGTTGAGAGTACCAGGAGGTTTTTCGCGGATGGTGTTGTCGCGTACAGAGAAGTCACAATGCTAGAAAATTGTAGTGAAATGCAGGAAGAACTCTCAAGAATCGACACTTATTACGGGGTTTGGTAATTGCTCCTCAACAAAAAAAGATGCAAAATACTGCGCATGTATAGGTAGAAAGGCCCATTATTGTATGATTACACGATTGTAGAACAGTTACTGGAAGCGGTCACATTCATTAATCTAAGAGTATGTGTACAGAGCTATTGAAAGAGCATAAAGAGAAACAAGAACATAAAACTAATTGGAGGTAAGGCAGATTCCAGACTGAGACTCACTGCAAGAATTCTCAGGAAATGTAGTTCATCCACAAGAAGATGGCTGGCGAAACCAATACCTAAATACTGTTTCTCAGTCTGGGATCAGTACTAGATATGAGTGATAGAGGAAATAGAGAAGATTCAAAGAAGACCAAAACATGTGTTCAAATGGTTCAAATGGCTCTGAGCACTATGGGACTTAACTACTGTGGTCATTAGTCCCCTAGAACTTAGAACTACTTAAACCGAACTAACCTAAGGACATCACACACATCCATGCCCGAGGCAGGATTCGAACCTGCGACCGTAGGAGTCGCGCGGTTCCGGACTGCGCGCCTAGAACCACTAGACCACCGCAGCCGGCAAAACATGTGTTTACGTGTTCATTTAGTAAGCGCGAAAACGATACGCAGCTAACTCCGGTGACAGACTCTGCAGGAGAGGCGTTCTGCATCATGGTGTGATTCACTGTTAATGTTCCGAGGGTATACGTTCCTAAAAGAGAATTAATATATTGCTACATCCCACCAAAAGATCATCGACATAATACTATAGACATTCGAGCTCATACAGAGGCTTACCACCAATCGTTATTTCCGCGAACTATTCGCGAGTGGAACGGGAAAAAGAGGGAAGTGACAGCGGTACAGAACGTACCCTCCGTTACACGCCATAAGGTGGCTTGCAGAGTGTAGATGTAGATGTAGATGTAGAGAGATATAATTATAATAAACCAGAAACGCGGGCGAGATTGATGTACTTGATGGAGGGATGAAATCTCTATTTTCAGCCAATTAGTAAATTTAGTCTACTGTGGGCTTTCTCTTGGATGGTTATTAGATATGATTTTCATATTAGTTTTCTGCCAAGACTTAGTCCGACGTATTTTCTGTCCACATTCGCTGCGAAAGTACCGGGTGATCAAAAAGTCAGTATAAATTTGAAAACTGAATAAATCACGGAATAATGTAGATAGAGAGGTGCAAATTGTCCCACATGCTTGGAATGACATGGGGTTTTATTAGAACCAAAAAAATACAAAAGTTCAAATAATGTCCGAGAGATGGCGCTTCATATGATCAGAATAGCAATAATTAGCATAACAAAGTAAGGCACAGCAAAGTTGATGTTCTTTACAGGAAATGCTCAATATGTCCACCATCATTCCTCAACAATAGCTGTAGTCGAGGAATAATGTTGTGAACAGCTCTGTAAAGCATGTCCGGAGTTATGGTGAGGCAATGGCGTCGGATGTTGTCTTTCAGCATCCCTAGAGGTGTCGGTCGATCACGATACACTTGCGACTTCAGGTAACCCCAAAGCCAATAATCGCAGGGACTGAGGTCTGGGGACCTGGGAGGCCAAGCATGACGAAAGTTGCGGCTTAGCACACGATCATCACCAAACGACGCGCGCAAGAGATCTGGCGGAGATTTTGTGAACTTTTTTTTTTTTGTTCTAATGAAACCCCATGTCATTCTAAGCATGTGTGTCAATTTTTACCTCTGTATCTACATTATTCCGTGGTTTATTAAGTTTTCAAATTTATACTGACTTTTTGATCACCCGGTATAAACCGAAAAAACAGCAAGAGTCATTGCAAGCTATGCAATGAATATACACTGTGTCTCAAACCTTTTCGGTAAAACTGAAATGGGCGATAGCGGATTCAGAACTGGTTGTATGTTATCTGCCGTGAAATGAAATGAGCGTATGTCATCTTTGGCCGGGAGGCCCCATCCGGGGAAGTTCGGGCTCCAGGTGCAAGCCTTATTTCAGTCGACGCGACGCGACTTGAGCGCCGGTGATGAGGATGAAATAGTGATAAGGACAACACCCAGTCCCCGAGAGGAGAAAATCTCCAGCCCGGCCGGGAGTCGAACCCGAGTCCGCTTGCGTGGGAGCCGAGCACGTTACCACCCAGCTAAGCAGGCGGACGGTATCTGCCGTGTTATGGACATACACAGCGTACGTTGCATAACAATAACGTAGCTCACAGTAATTGTTCAAAGTGACGGCAACCAGTCTCAGTGCATGCATGACAAGTTCTGCCACACTTTCTCGCAGACCCATGGCAGGAGACAGCGGGCCTGGGCCTTAGCAAACAGGTCTTCATCCGTTTCTAAGGGGGCTTCATACACCAATGTCTTGATGTAACATCAGAGGAAAGAGTCCAGAGGTATGAGAGCTTCGCGAGAGTGCGGCAGAACTGCACTCTCCGTTGCCATGCATGCATCGAGAGTCTCGGTCGTTACTTTGAACAAGTACCATGAGCTACGTTGTTATGCGGTGTACGCTATGTATGTCCACAAGACAATAAATATGCATTTCTGACGATCGGTTCTTAATGTATTCGGTTGTTGACCCACTATCACCTTATCATTCTGACCCAAAAGGTTTGAGACAACCTGTTTACCAACAGCGAAAACAAAGCAGTCCAGAAATAAAGCAGGGTCGTCGTACGCGTTGCAGTATCACAAGATACGGCACTGAACATGTGACTGCTGGACGGCCGGTTGGCTTACATCGGTGTAAGAGGTGCGGCCCACGTGACTTTCCGGTTCCGTCTATTACGGTGGAGGCGGCGGCAGTCGTGGCGAGGTGCGGCATCTCTGACTCCCTACCGATACCTGCTGTAGGCGGGAATACTAAAGACAGGACGGTTGTAAGGAGTGGTATGAATGTCGTGGGGCAGGAGGGGAGTGAGTTCGTTCTATAATGTTGACTACATCTTGGAAAGGTTATCTTGAAGAGGGTGTTACGGTGCTCGCTTATTTCCAAGTCCGTATCGACCTTAGTGGTGAGTTTTCACTCAGACGGCGCTTTGGCGTTAGGCGGTTGTTTCCGTGTGTGATCGCTGGCCGGAGCTTAGCTGGAGGCGTGTGAGGAGGGAAAAGATGGCTGCCTTGGCGTGAAGACAGTTCGGCTCGGCTGGGGTTGTTTGCGTCTGGACGCCGAGTGGGGTCCGATGGGAAGACTGGACCGTGATTTTACGGTTAATAGTGTGAACAGCGGCGTGGTGTGCCGTTTAACTTGATTCGCAAGGGGAGCAAACTCTCGCCTGTTGTAGTTTGTTGAGCCTGAGTTTGAAATACCTTCTGTGCGACGGGATGTCATTTCGTCCTCCTGTCTCTCCGTCGCTGGGATTGCTATCCTCGTTTACCGTCCCACGGATGTATATCGATGGGGTACGCTGCTCTTCGTACTCTACTAGATGCTGGTGATGGAAGTGCGTCGTCCAGCAGCACGTTAGTCTGGGTGCTTTATGTTTGATCTTCAAGTGCATAGTCTTCGAGTGGTACTCCTTAGAGTTTGCCTTGCGCAGCTAGATTGGAGTTTATTTTGTCTTGTGTTGCTTCCGCTTTCCGTTAACGAAGGTTGAGCTTGATTTGGCACTCCGTACGACGCTTGGCACCTCAGCAGGCGGGTAGGAGCCACCTTCGCGACTAAACGGAAGCCTTTGGACTGAGAGGTCTTGTGTTTTGCATATTGTTCATAAATTGTTGTTTTGGTATTAAGTTGGCTGAGGTTTCTTATGGATTTCCTGGCATTTGGTCTGTTGTCCGGCCCGGGCTAGGTCTCGTTATTTTAAAAGTCGGTCCTTGTTTTGGCGTAGTACGATTTTGGTTTACTGCCTGGTGGTTCTGATAGTACGCCGGGTCGCTGTGGTTGAGTTGCATTTTGTATGGGGCTGTGTGCTCGGAGCCGTGGAGTACCATTTGTGTGAACGGCTTCACTGGGGAGTACTGATCGGACCATTCTTGGTCCTCTGCTGTATGAAATGATTTTATTATTATTTTAAAGTAACATTACTGCTTAAATGATTTAATTCTTGTTGCATTAATTGCAGCTTGGGTACTGAGAAATTTAGTAGTGTAATTACGGAAGATTTAATAGGGGCACATGCCCCTTTACCTGTTTCGTAATCTGTTAATTACCGAAAGACCTAAAGCTCATAGTCATATGATGTGATTTTCTTAAATTATTGTATTTTATGTCATGTTATTGCTTTTTTTAAATTTGCTGATCACTGGTATACTGTTCCAAGTATTAAAATGTTTCAGGTAGCTATTACTTGGGTGGAACGCACGGGACCGCAACGGAGAGAGTAGTTGCGTGCCTTGTGTGTCCGCTGTTGGCCCGCCCTGGTGTCCGTTGTTTGTTTTGGTGCACCTGAGGTAAGTATTGTGTTGCCTCCTCCCATGCGGCCCCGTCGTGTTCTTCTCATAAACATTTCCTTTAAGGCATTTTAGTTAATTTTATGCTAGTATTATTTTAATTTCTTACATTGGTAAAATTGTGCGGCCTTCATTATGCACACTGTTTGTGATAGCGGAGTTGATGTGCCATTGTAATTTCTTAAACTCCATTGTGTGTGCCCTTCGTGATACATATTGTTTGTCATAATAGATTTGAGTATGGCAATTATAATGTCTCATATATCATGATGTTTGTGTGTAATGGTGCAATAAATGGATGATTGTTATTTCTGTTTTTGGCGCCCTTCATGCCTCCCTTCTTGTCCTATTGGTACGCTATCCTTGTACTTGTGTTGGTAAGCCACATCAGAGAGTTTGGTCGTACTAGGAGGTAATCTGGTCGAGAAAGAGAGGGAAGGTGATGTCGTCGGCGAACTGGAAGAGGTGGGCAGAAGGAAAGGTGTTGCCATATCAGCAGTCTAACGGATAAACAGGAATGGAAGTAGGACAGAGCCCTGGGGACACCGATAGTTGGGTGGAAGATACGTTTATAGGCGTTGTTTGTTGTTGCATAGGGTGGGTAATTGGACAAGAAGAATTTAATAAATCGAACATAGTTTACTGGGACTGAATCTGTCTAGCGTCTGTAACATGCAAATTAAAAGGTCACTTAATAATATTGCGAGCAGCATCACATCACATACTTAACAGTTATTATTTTGGTGCATAACTTCGTGACGCTTTTGTTTTGTGCGTTGGCATTCCGGTTGCTATGAGTTTATTCATAGATTCTCATTTTTTATTTGAGTTTACATGTTGTAATGTTGTCGTTTGTAAGTAGTGAGTGGAGCCGTGAACGCGAGAAAATGGAGTGTCAAGTGGAGAAATCGGAACATTTTTGACATTTTTTCTATTTGTGTTCAGTATCGGGGTGACAGCAGCGGAGACAGCCGGCAAAATTTGCACCGTGTGCGGAGATAACGCCACAGGACAGAGCACGGCAAGAAAATGGTTTTCTCGTTTTAAGGAGGGTCATTTTGACATTACTGACTCTCCACGTTCAGGAAGTCTTTGGGGTGTCACGAGGGTCGATTAAACGTGGTAATCCACAATGATCCACACAGCGTACTCGAGTACAGGCTGATGTGATGACCTGTGATCATTCCACCATCGTATGACATTTGCATGCAATGGGGAAGGTTCAAAAATCGGATGTGTGTGTACAACATGCCCTCACCCAAAATCATACAAATCCGAGGTTGGTCATATGTTCATCTCTGATTGCTTGTCATTAATTGGCTCGTGAAAAACGCCACCATTCCTATCCTGTATCGTTACTGCTGACGAGAAGTTTATTTGCCAAGGAAAAAAAGTCTGTTTCGACGATAATAGCAAAATGACAACTACAGTGTCTCACAGGTAGGAAGATTTGACAGAATGGTGATCCCACATTCTGACAAAATTACACAATTAGGATCTTTATAGACAAATACACTTGTATGGAAAATATTCTATGCCAGCTGCAGCTATCCTGAATAACACGAGCATAGGTACACAAAAGCCTGTGCTGGATGCAGTTCGACTGCACCAAAGGAAACAACTTTTTTTTTCATTCATTGAATTTCTGTTCCCCCCCCCCCCCATGAACCCCCGCCCAAGGGGGGCGGGCTGGCAGCAGCTTAGTACGCTGCTCTTCAGCCTACAGAATTTTTAAAACATAAGAGGAAGATAAGAAACATTAAAAACAGGCGATAAAACGGTGACTTAAATTGTAAAACGGCGGAAAATTGTGGAAAGTTAAAACATTAAACAAAGGATTGGCGATGCTAATAAAATATACAGGAAGCAGGCAGGTAAAATAGCAGACAGACAATTAAAAAACACGGTGACAGTCTGGTTTCTGTTCGTAAGAGATATAAAAATCATACCCAGTGACAGTATGATTGCCGTTCGCAACATTTCGGAAAAGATGCACAACATTGAACAGTCACTGGAAACACTGGACTAAAAAGTCAGCACGAAGATGACACATCACAGTCAAGGGTAGATTGGGGGGGGGGGGGGGGGCTGGACAGATGTGGGAAAAAAATGGGGGAGGAGAGGAAAAACGAAGGGGAGGGGGGAACCGACGGAGGGAGAGGACTCATAAGGGGGGGGGGGGGCAGGGCAGATGCGAAAGGGAATGGGAAAAGGTAGAGGAGGGAAATGAAAAAGGAGTTGGGGGAAAGAAGGGAGGCAGAGAGAGGGTAGGCGGGGCATGGCTGTGTTCCTTGGTTGCGTAACGCTACGCAAGGCGGGTGACCTTGAAGCGAGTTCCACTCGCTGCCGCCAGGGCTCGGGGGATTGCGCTCAAGTTTTAACTGAGCACGATCCGCTGGAATAGGTCCTTCCGGTCGGGCGACGCCCCTCCGGCTGGGCGCTGATTGGCTGCCGCGGCACTGTTATCAGCCGCTACATCCGCTGCGGGCCCAGTCTCGCTCGTGAGGCAACAGCAGGCTCATTCTACTCGAGGCAGCCGCACAGTACACATCTTTAATATTATTGGTAGTTACGTATTGTACTGCTTTCATTTGTACTTTTATCAGTACGTTCTCTCTCGTGAGGCAACAGCATGTTTATTTTATTCGAGGCACCTGCACATTCCACACAGCCATGCCTTATTGCAGCTGCAGCATAAGATACAGATGCTATTCTATATTGATGTTGAATATACAGTAGGAGAATGAGAGATATAATTTTGAAAGAAGGATAATGTGACTTATATACAGGAGAATGAGAGATATCCTGGAGGGGAGGGAGAGGGAGCCCAGGAAAAGGACAAAGGAAGGAAGGGGGAGGTGAGGATCAGAGTTGATAGGAGGGATAAATGGAGGGAGAGAGGGCATCATCCGGGAGGAGGAGTCGACAGAAGCCACCATGGGAAAGGAGATGAAGGGTGTAGAGATGGAGGGTAGGGGGGACACAACAGTGAAGGCGCGGCAGAGGGCGGGGATTGGAGAGGAGGGATCAACCAGGGGATGAGGGGGATCAAGGTGGCGCGAGGTGTAGAGTATGCGGATATGTTCAAGGAATAGGAGCAGATGGAGGAAAGGAATCAGGTTGTAGAGGATCTGCATGGGGGACGGGAGGTGTATATGGAAGGCGAGTCGGAGTGCATGGCGCTCGAGGATCTGGAGGGACTTATAGAATTTGGGGGGGGGGGGGGAGGAAACAACGATTAATGCTGAGTACAGTGGTTTTGGTCCCTACAATGAACTTCGAGAACGTCCTAAGACGATAGGTGTGTTGCATCCGCCTAGCGGCTAGGAGGAGCTCTCGAAGCTGGGAGAACTGACCTCTGCAACTCTGGCGCCGACCTTAGTAGCGGCCGGCGGCGGAATACTCGCGGCACAATTTTCTGCTGAAGTGGGTGGCAGACGTGAATTGGTCCCTTGGAAGTGGCGGCCTCTGCTAGGGCTGGTACCGAGGCGTGCAGGGGCCATCTAAGCTGCACGCGTACCCGAGGTGCCCGAAGGATTGCCGATGGCTTTTGTGAAGATCGCAGGTATAGCAATGTCTTTATTCTATGCAAAGATAATGTTTACATCTGGTGGAACAGCAACGGTGTCGTGTACTACGAATTGATTCCCCGAGGTGTAACAATAACTATTTCGTCGCACATAGTTATATCAAGTGGCAAAAGAACAATAGTACTCCACAAAAAGAAAGAGAAACATGGTGAACAGTATGGAGAAGGTCAGAACGCAAAGTTGCGCCTATACAGGGTGTTACAAAAAGGTACGGCCAAACTTTCAGGAAACATTCCTCACACACAAAGAAAGAAAATATGTTATGTGGACATGTGTCCGGAAACGCTTACTTTCCATGTTAGAGCTCATTTTTTACTTCTCTTCAAATCACATTAATCATGGAATGGAAACACACAGCAACAGAACGTACCAGCGTGACTTCAAACACTTTGCTACAGGAAATGTTCAAAACGTCCTCAGTTAGCGAGGATACATGCATCCACCCTCCGTCGCTTGGAATCCCTGATGAGCTGATGCAGCCCTGGAGAATGGCGTATTGTATCACAGCCGTCCACAATACGAGCACGAAGATTCTCTACATTTGGTACCGGGGTTGCGTAGACAAGAGCATTCAAATGACCCCATAAATGAAAGTCAAGAGGGTTGAGGTCAGGAGAGCGTGGAGGCCATGGAATTGGTCCGCCGCTACCAATCCAGCGGTCACCGAATCTGTTGTTGAGAAGCGTACGAACACTTCGACTGAAATGTGCAGGAGCTCCATTGTGCATGAACCACATGTTGTGTCGTACTTGTAAAGGCACATGTTCTAGCAGCACAGGTAGAGTATCCCGTATGAAATCATGATAACGTGCTCTATTGAGCGTAGGTGGAAGAACGTGGGGCCCAATCAATACATCACCAACAATGCCTGCCCAAACGTTCACAGAATCTCTGTGTTGATGACGTGATTGCACAATTGCGTGCGGATTCTCGTCAGCCCACACACGTTGATTGTGAAAATTTACAATTTGATCACGTTGGAATGAAGCCTCATCCGTAAAGAGAACATTTGCACTGAAATGAGGACTGACACATTGTTAGATGAACCATTCGCAGAAGTGTACCCGTGGAGGCCAATCAGCTGCTGATAGTGCCTGCACACGCTGTACGTGGTACGGAAACAACTGGTTCTCCCGTAGCACTCTCCATACAGTGACGTGGTCAACGTTACCTTGTACAGCAGCAACTTCTCTGACGCTGACATTAGGGTTATCGTCAACTGCACGAAGAATTGCCTCGTCCATTGCAGGTGTCCTCGTCGGTCTAGGTCTTCCCCAGTCGCGAGTCATAGGCTGGAATGTTCCGTGCTCCCTAAGACGCCGATCAATTGCTTCGAACGTCTTCCTGTCGGGACACCTTCGTTCTGGGAATCTGCCTCGGTACAAACGTACCGCGCCACGGCTATTGCCCCGTGCTAATCCATTCATCAAGTGGGCATCTGCCAACTCCGCATTTGTAAACATTGCACTGACTGCAAAACCACGTTCGTGATGAACACTAACCTGTTGATGCTACGTACTGATGTGCTTGATGCTAGTACTGTAGAGCAATGAGTCGCATGTCAACACAAGCACCGAAGTCAACATTACCTTCCTTCGAGGAAGTACAGTACATACTGACGAAACTAAAATGAGCTCTAACATGGAAATTAAGCGTTTCCGGACACATGTCCACATAACATCTTTTCTTTATTTGTGTGTGAGGAATGTTTCCTGAAAGTTTGGCCCTACCTTTTTGTAACACCCTGTATGTCAGTAATAATGTGGTAGTGCGACCTCCACATTAGATGAGAGGAAACGAAGATCAGCAAATCGTAAATTAGTTTTTTACATAAAAAATCGCGACGTGAACTGTTTAATAATCTAAAACCAACAAAACTGTATCGTTATAGATCACACAGATGATGCCTTAGAACAAGAAAAAGGCGAAACTTGTCTGGGATAAATAAATTAAGTGGCAGCAGGAAAAGGCGTTTTTATTTACACAACAAATATTTCTATGCTTGCTGCGGAGGATGGCCACGCAAACAAACTTGAGATGTTTCTTTCTAACAAAGATCAGTCATACCAAGTGGCGGAGCTGACTGCAAATCTGATTACGTGCATCTGTATTTTTACCTGACCCTGTTGTAAACAGTCCGTCTACTAGCAAGAAAGCAATACCAGTAAACCCAGACTGATTAAAACCTGTGAGCGATAATGACAAATTAGAGGTAAGTACGTTCATATCTACACGAACATACTACGACCTTGTAAATCTGAATAAGTACAAAACGGATCCCTGTGCGAAAAATCCACAAACTGTGAAATAAATTTATTACCTCGTACTGGTGTCGCCTTGGATAACGCGTTGTTCTGCTCTCAGCACTACTAAACTAACTACTGTTGAAAAAGCCAAAATGCAAGATATTTGACTGAGACACATTTACAATTTCTTTAAATAAAAACTACTTGGAATTGGGAAGAGGAAAACGACTCTGATATCTTACTTGAAAATCTTACTATATTGTGAAACTGACTTACAATTGTTACGCAATATCATAAAAATTACATTTGTTGTTGTTGTGGTCTTCAGTCCTGAGACTGGTTTGATGCAGCTCTCCATGCTACCCTATCCTGTGGAAGCTTCTTCATCTCCCAGTACTTACTGCAACCCACATCCTCCTGAATCTGCTTAGTGTATTCATCTCTTGGTCTTCCTCTACGATTTTTACCCTCCACGCTGCCCTCCAATGCTAAATTTGTGATCCCTAGATGCCTCAGAACATGTCCTACTAACCGGTCCCTTCTTTTTGTCAGGTTGTGCCACATACTCCTCTCCTCCCCAATTCTATTCGATACTTCATCATTAGTTTGTGATCTACCCATCTAATCTTCAGCATTCTTCTGCAGCACCACATTTCGAAAGCTTCTATTCTCTTCTTGTCCAAACTATTTATCGTCCATACTTTCAGAAACGACTTCCTGATACTTAAATCTATACTCGATGTTAACAAATTTCTCTTCTTCAGAAACGCTTTCCTTGCCATTGCCAGTCTACATTTTATGTCTTCTCTACTTCGACCATCATCAGTTATTTTGCTCCCCAAATAGCAAAACTCCTTTACTACTTTAAGTGTCTCATTTCCTAATCTAATTCCCTCAGCATCACCAGACTTAATTCGACTACATTCCATTATCCTCGTTTTGTTTTTGTTGATGTTCATCTTATATCCTCCTTTCAGCACACTGTCCATTCCGTGCAACTGCTTCCAAGTCCTTTGCTGTCTCTGATAGAATTACAATGTCATCGGCGAACGTCAAAGTTTTATATTTACGCAAACAAATGATCTTTCCAAAAAAAAAAAAACTTGGGGTTACACACAAAGCTGGTCCCATTCGAATTCGTTCTATAGCAACAGCGTATAAAAACATGAATATTGAATACCTTGTTGTAGATCGGTGCAATAATATGTAGAAAGATTCTTCATCAAAATTTCATAATAATATTTGAAGCATTTTCTTTATTAATTTTACTTCAAATCTTATTTCTTCCATAAATCATTAATACACAACATTGAAATTATTACACTGAATGTTTAACATTAAGCGACTGCCCACTCCGAAGTATCGCAACGTACACTGCCAGCCTCTGGCGCGCTGTTACTTCTACTCTCGGGCAACCACTTCCTACTACTGTGCGACCTAGCATAAGCTCTTTTTTACACGTACTCTGCCTCGGCGATAGGTGCCTCGCAGCGTTCTTTTACACGTACATCTTTGTAATCGACATATCACGTACGCATTTGGATAATACGTCAAAAATTACAATTTTCATTATATGTACTTATTTCAACCTCTCATACGACAATATTGTGGTTCACTTTGCCAACAGCACAATGCTCGTCCACACATGGGACGTGTCTCTATGAAATGACTGAGTGATTTTGAGGTACTCCCACGGCCAGCAAGATCTCCAGATATGTCCTCTACAGAACTTGTGTGGGACACCTACGGCGTCAACTCCCTCCCAGTGCCAATATGCAGGATTCGAGGACCAATTATAACAGTTGTGGAGTAGCATCCCTCAGTAGAGGATACAACGGTTTTATGGCACACATTCCAACCGAATAAGTGCATGCGTCCATGCCAGTTCTTTCTAAATTTGAGCCAATTTTGTAATCACTGCAATAGCATCACATACATTATTCAATCTTCATTTCGTGTACTGCTCCCTTCTGATTACTTTACTTCATTTTGTCAGGTTATGTATTTTGAGAGTTGTTGCATTTTCCATGAGAGGGTCGTGTTGATATTAATGACATATTGATGTTTCCCTCTTCTTAGCGTTTTGAAGAAAATTATTTGCTAATCGCAGTACCTATCACATGAAATCAATGTGTGATTCAAGTCACCTGATGTTGAGTCGCATGAACGAGTGGGTGAACATAACGTCCATCTTGTGCAGATGAGTTTCCGTCTTGGAAGCGCACTGCATTGTCTGACACCAGAGAGGCCTTCCCGTCACCGTGTTTCTTCACACTTGTCTTTCCCTCGCTGTCAGTTCAGGACGAGTAAGCACTCGTTGTGTTTTGTGGGTTCTGGGTTGACCCCCCCCCCCACGAGAAGTTCCACTCGTTCATTATGTTAGAGGCCTCGGTATAGTGGAATCAGAGAACCGCTGTAGACTCTCTGCATTATATTCATTTAGATGGTTGTTGGTCCGTTCAAGCTGCTTCGCGAACTGGAGATGGGCATTGCATCTGCTGTAAACACTAAAGTATCCCGAGGTAGCAACTATACCTGTTATGCCGTTTGGACTTAATATATCTGTGTCCGTACTCATCAGGGCCCTAGATAAAGTGCTAGGGCCGGCTTTGAGTTCAAGATTAACTGTATATGTTGACGACCTATTGTTGGCCAATGCCACTTGACATGACCATTGTGACCTGTTAGATGAAGTTTTTAGAGCATTGCGCCGTGGCGGAATGACTCTAAAGCTAAAGAAATGCGAATTTGTGAAGCAGGAACTGAAATTTTTAGGGCATGTAATTACCACTGCTGGTATTACGAAAGACCCAGAGAAACTAGAGGCAATAAGGAATTGTCCTCCACCCAAGTCTAGGAAATAGTTAAAAAGTTTTCTAGGGCTCACAGGATTTTACCGTAAATTTGTAAAAGGACAAGTGTTTAATGATGAAAATTTGAAAACCTCTTACGCAAAAATGTTCCGTTTGTGCGGACTGACGGATGTCAGGCCGCTTTCGAGAGATTAAAAGACGAGTTGTTAAGATCTAACATACTATTTCATCCTTATTTATCGCTACCCTTCCATCTGGGAACGGATTCGTCGAATTACGGGGTGGGGGTAGAACTGTTTCAAGAAGTTGGTAAAGGAGAAGATAAGGAACACCGGACGATAGCGTTCGCGAGTCGGACTTTATCAAAAAGTGAGCGAAACTACACGATTTCTGAGAGGGAGTGTCTCGCTATCGTGTGGGGATTCAAGAAGTTCAAGGGTTACCTATGGGACCGTAAGGTGATTATCCATACGGACCATAAGGCGCTCACTTATCTGAAGGATTGTAAACTACTTCACGAAAGACTGACTACGTGGTCGCTGTATTTACAGCAATTTGACTATGACATCTGTTACGTAAAAGGGACCGACAATTGCGTAGCGGATGCGCTATCGCGGTTGCCCGAGTCTAATCAAGATGTATTGAAAGATGAGTCAGATGGAGTGGTCAAATTATACTATTTTAAAGAAGTTGAGGGACGTAAATTAATAGTGAACATCTGTAAGAATCTACGTCGTCATCAGAACGAGGACGGTTGTTTAAATATGGTGAAAACCCGATATGACGGAAGGAGTCCAGCAGGAGAGAAATTAAGGAAGCATTACAAGATATACGATCATATCTTGTACATACGTAAGGGAGAAGATAGTAATATTTGGCGGGTATGCTGGCCCACCAAATACGTCGCGGAAATAATAGACTACTACCATTTGGCGTTGGTCACTGTGGACAAAGAAATGTACGGAATAGCTGAGTGAAGTAGTGCATTTTAACAACATGTTAAAACGCGTTACTGACAGAGTGAAAACTTGTGATTTATGTCAGAAGGTGAAGGTTACCAACTGTATGAGTCGTGGTCCTATGCAAAGTATAAGGCCTAACGACACCTTTGAATTACTGTGCGTGGACTTGTACGGACCTTTGCCCAAGTCATCAGGAAACTTTGCCTACATTTTAGTAGTGCTAGAAGCTTTTTCCAAGTTCATCAAACTATACCCGATTAGGAAAGCTATAGCCAAAGCGGTCTATAGCAAGCTTGTGAACGATTATTTTGTTCATATTGGTAGGTCCAAGGCGATTCTATCAGACAATGGGGCACAATTTACTTCTAAGTTGTGGAATGAAGGTATGGCAAGTAATGGGGTCGAAGTGATCCATATTTCAGCTTACTGTCCGGCTGGAAATCCCGCTGGGAGATATATGCGCGAGCTAGGCCCACTTTGCCGTACCTATTGCCACCACAACCGTAGGGCATGGGGCAAATATGTAGCAGAATTTGAGAGAATTATGAACACCTTGAGACATGAGTCTACAGGATTTTCTCCAGAGGAAATCCTGTTAGATGACGGAAGTAAAAGTTTAGTGGAAGAGATAATCAAATTCCCTCCTCGGACTGACATTAGTATTGGTATGAAAAAAGATCGTTTGCGAGAAATAATGAAGCTAAAAGCCGATGCTCGCATACGTCGTCATGACGCTAAAGCGCGTTTTGCTAAGTTTACAATCGGAGACTTAGTACTTGTAAAATCTCATGGGAAATCGTGCGAGATAGACAATGAAATCTCTAAATTTAAGTTTGTTTATAATGGACCATATAAAGTAATTGGTATACCTCACACAAATGCTTATTGCTTAGAGTACCCAAGCTCTGGAAAGCTATTAGGCATACGGAACATTGAAGACTTGACATTGTACCAACCTAGGATTGATTAATACCACAGAATCGGTAATTTGTACAGTATGTAAATGTAGAGTGTAAGATTTAACGATTTGCTAGATTGCCATGCTTTTGCCTGAGCAAGAGGACATTAAAGAAGTTGTAATTAATAAGTAATCAATTTTGACTAAATGATTTAAGAGTAACTGATTATTAATCAATTGAAAAATCCAAGCTGTTAGTTTAAGTTTTCAGCTGAGTCACAGTAGATTAAAGAATGTAAATATGATTTTGTAACTAGCTGTAAGACTTCATGAATATGTGATTTACTAGTCATTGCCGATGTACTTAGAGGCTGTTTTAAGTTTCAGACTAGTACATGCGTGTGATGATGGACAGTGTTGAGTTATCCACTGTGATAGTGTTAATGGACTCCTTGAGATTACTGGAGAGTGAGGTTGTCCGAAAGAATTCAGTGAAACGGACGTTCTGGAAATGCCTTTACATAGGCGAGTGAGATCAAACGTGCCGCACAGGCGGGCGCAACAATATTGGCGAGGCGAAGCCACTGTCGGCTCTTGTGCCGCTGTCGGCATTCTTTGTACTTGCGAGTACGGAAGGCGGAGTTGTTTTTCTTCCCGGACAGCTGATGTGAAAGAATTCTGCTGTCAATATTTATGTTTTTGTCGATCTGCTGTATATTATTTTCTTGTTTAGCGTTAAGTGGACTCTCATGGCGAGAATATTAATTATGAAAAGATTATATAAAAATGTGTATTCTATGTAATTAATTATTAATTTGCGTATTTTGATCTACCTGTTTTTATGACCATGCACTCTGATTAATTTTGTAAATAGTATTCCATTTCTTGATACTGTTAGGAATTTTGCTGATTTTAGAATAGCTAAACCATTTTCTATGTTTTCTATGAATTTTAATATGTTGTCAACATGTTTTCTTTTGTATAAGATGACAGAGTGGAATAAGGTTAGGAGTGTCTCCACTAAATTATAATGGTCTAAAAATTGGTTTATGGTTAATTAGCCTAATCCTAAATTTTCTTGATATTTTGAGCATATGCATTTCCACTATTTTTTTCCATTTTGGGACATTTTCTGAGTCTGTTTAGGTTACACGAACATCCTCCGACAATATGGGGCACGTGTAACGCCGGAAATGCATATCCTCCTATTTCCATCTATTGTACTATAATTTTTTTTCCTTTATTTGTTACCTGAAGATATGACATTTCTGTGTCTTTATATATCGTAATTGTTTTACTATTTGTATAATTGGTTTGTTTTGTACATATTATTTGTATTTTTTCGCTGGGTCTGGCCTAGGGAAAACTATGCTATCGAACGACTACATCGATAGGTCGTGTGGAGAACCAAAGTGTTTAGGATCTTTGGTAGTGTGAACTCGGCCACGTGGAGCGCGGGCAGAGCAGAGTCTGGCTGGAGTAGGGCAGAGGAGCAGGTGTATTGTGTGACGCTCCCACGAGTTGCCGCGCTTTCGGGGTTTGGCAGCATGTAATTGCGCTCGACTTGCCATGATAGTTTCTGACACGGTGTCGCGGACGGGAAGCATTAGCTGGCGCACATCAAGAGCCCGTTTCGCCTGGTGACCGTGTCGAGAAGAAGGCGCGCCAACATCCAGCTTCTGCAACAGTGACGACCGACAATGAGTGACTGTCGCCACCTCCTCGATCGACGACTTCAAACCTTCAATCAACCAACAAGGAAGACTAAAAGTTTTAGAATTGTATGGCAGACCTCAGCTTTTCAAACTGATACATCACCAAATTACAGCAACGTAGCATGAACCTTTGTTGCTCATTGTCCCAATTGCATTACTAAGCAGGGTCCCTCCCTTTCCCGGAATGAACCCGAGTGTCGTTGGAATTCAAACGCCAGCATTAAAGTAATATCATTCCATTTCACTGCTTTAATTTCAAAGTTCAGTTAAAGTATTCATAGCTGGCTACAATATTTAGATTACACAAGCACAAATTAAGAGTGCGAGTTTTGTTACCATATTTTAGCTTACCTGTGACTGCAGCTCAGTTTGGTATGTACTAAATTTTACTATTGTTAATTGTTCATAATCATTTAATTCAAGTTCAAAGTTGAATCTCTTATTTCTAAATTGTGTAGATTCAAGTAGCTTTTGAAATGATTGTTGAGGTAGCCCAAGACTAACCTTATTTTACTGAATTTCGTAGTGCTTCAGAAACAAAGCTCACTATTAATTTCAGTCACTAAATTAACTTTCACTTTTCCGGTTTTATTAATGCATTGCTAAATTAAGTCAGAGTGTAGCGAAATTTGTTACTTCAGACAAACATTCAGTTTTCACACAACACGTGTCAACCTTCAGTTGCCACGCTTTTAGTGCTAATTATATGTGCATGAATCATTCATTTTCAGTTATTATAGTAGTTGTCCATAGGAATGGCGACCGTAACTCTCCCAAATCTCAAATATATAATTAACGCCAATTAATTGTTAACGTAACGACCGCACATTTACTTTCTTTATTAATTTTACCCTTTTCTGAAAATTAATTTCCACCAATTTCATTTGCATTTTTCCTTTCATTTAGATGTAACCCTTTCCCAAATTTCCATTAGGTGCACGCAGTTTAATTTTTCACTGTCATTAAGGTCGTTAAGTGAGGGTGAGGTTACACGTGTTCAGGTGATTGGGTGTCAATTATGTCATACGTCTGTGTGCGAGATTTCCACACTCCTAAACATCCCTAGGTCCACTGTTTCCGATGTGATAGTGAAGAGGAAACGTGAAGGGACACATACAGCACAAAAGCGTACAGGCCGACCTCGTCTGTGGGCTGACAGAGACCGCCGACAGTTGAAGAGGGTCGTAATGTGTAATACGCAGATATCTATCCAGACCATCACACGGGAATTCCAGACTGCATCAGGATCCACTGCAAGTACTATGATAGTTAGGCGGGAGGTGAGGAAGCTTGGATTTCATGGTCAAGCGGTTGCTCATAAGCCACACATCACGTCGGTAAATGCCAAACGCCACCACGCTTGGTGTAAGGAGCGTAAACATTGGGCTATTGAGCAGTGGAAAAACGTTGTGTGGAGTGACGAATCACGATACGCAATGTGGCGACCCGATGGCAGGGTGTGGGTATGGCGAATGCCCGGTGAACGTTATCTGTCAGCGTGTTTAGTGCTAACAGTAAAATTCGGAGGCGGTGGTGTTATGGTGTGGTCGTGTTTGTCTTGGAGGGGGATTGCGCCCCTTGTTGTTTTGCGTGGCACTATCACAGCACAGGCCTACATTGATGTTTTAAGAACCTTCTTGCTTCTCACTGTTGAAGAGCAATTCGGGGATGACGATTGCATCTTTCAACACGATCGAGCACCTGTTCATAATGCACGGCCTGTGGCGGAGTGGTTACCCAATAACATCCCTGTAATGGACTGGCCTGCACAGAGTCCTGACCTGAATCCTACAGAACACCTTTGGGATGTCTTAGAAAGCCGACTTCGTGCCAGGCTTCACCGACGGACATCGAGACCTCTCGTCAGTGCAGCACTCTGGAGAATGGTCTTCCATTCCCCAAGAAACCTTCCAGCACTTGATTGAACGTATGCCTGCGAGAGTGGAAGCTGTCATCAAGGCTTACACGATAATGTATTCCAGCATTACCGATGGAGAGCGCCACGAACTAGTAAGTCATTGTCCGCCAGGTGGCCGGACACTTTTGACCACATAGTGTATTTTAATAGCATCTTGCCACTGCTTTTGCACGTCTGTCTCAGATTTATTATTAATGTTTTTTGGGGGACAAAATGGATGTTTAATAATAATTTACAAGGATAGATTACAAAAAAGGGCATCAGCATAACAACAGCGAATTATTCTAGTATAGAAATTATGGGAAGCAAAGAAAGAAAAAAATATACTAATTTTAATATCGACTGGCCTGGGCTAGCGCCATTATATGACACTAGTAACAGTGTGGACGTGTAATCTGCGTATGATGCTCTGACTAGAGTATTCTTAAGGTTCTGAAAAATTCTTTATAAAACTGTATCTTCTTATCAGATGGAGTGCACTTTACTTTTTATCGGATTTGAAGCCGCTAACTCGGCTATAATACGGTGCATGTTAATCAATTGCCCACCGGCGCCGCCAGTATTAACAATAATAAGAATATAAATCACTGACTAACGATTAATTATTGGCACTGATATTTTGAGATGTATCGGGTGGGGCCGCATCTCCAAGACGAGAAAATTAATCGACGTCTGCTTTTAGGTATGTTTAGGTGACACTGTGTTGAACTTTTCTACGTACCAGCACAACCTTCAACGTTTATAACTCCCGAATTAAGATTCAGGCTTTATTTTTTTAACGGGACTATATACATCTATTGCGTGTTAAATCTGGTGAGTCAGCAGGCTATTTTATGTTTCCCAAACGACCAATTCAGTGTTCTCCAAATTTTCTGTTAAGGTCACTAATTACCCGTGTAGACTGCGCGGTATATCCGTCTTATGGGTAGCACACGGATGCCTTCTGTCCAGTGAGAGATCTTTCAACAACTGCGGCAGCACATCTCCCTCTTAGGAACTGTAGGCATTTGTGGATGTTCAGGGCCTCGTCAATAAAACAGGAACAAATGACGCTATTTTTGAAAATCAAACACCACAAGTTGACAGACCAAGCCCACGTTTCTGTCAGAGTGACTTTTCAACTAACCGGTCGCGCATACTGAAAAAAACTGAATAACCTATGATTTGTAAACGACGCTTCATTCATAAACAAAATCTTGCATAGAAACGTCACATTACTTTCAAGCTCCCATAGTCACCTTTCGGAGAACTGTAACCGATTTTGAAAGTCATTGCCATAACGCTGTCAAAAGAACGAAATGTGAAAATGATGAAAGCATCGTTCCTTTTTATTTTTTACTTCATTCTTCCAAAATTCTCTTCATACGCTCGCTGCGTTCTCTCTCGCGTCCTTACCTCATTTATTTCCTGTTCTCTTTTCTGTGTGTTTTTGTTTAACTGTATTTTTTTATGTTTCTGAACTGTACCCGACTTCCTGTGTTATCTTGCGTAATCCTCATTTCTTTAATGTCTTCTTCTGTTCCTATGATCCATTTTATCTTGTTTTTGCTTGTCGTGTGAGCCTGTTTCCGTTCATATTGTGAATATGTCTACAAAATTTCATACTTATTTTTCTAAAGATGTCCGTTATTGTTTCAATTATTTTTTGATCTCTCTCGATGGCCTGTTTATTCAAATTCCTTCATGAAAAAGTGGTCCGATTAGTTTGCTTTCCTGCTTTTCCGTCTCTTATTTTTGTGTGACCATGTATCACCATAATTTCTGCATCGTATTGTAATGCCTTTTAGTTTTCCATTGACGGAGACAGATTTTTTTTATTTTAGTGGGTCCACGTGAACTTATATGCTTCTTCTAATTTTGAGATTCTTTCTTGATTGGGTGCTGTGTTCAATCCTGATGGCTGAATGATCTCTCCTAGATATTTAAAGTGCGTAACTTGCGACACTTCTCTGAACAGAGTTATAATAAAAAGGTTATCTGCAGGCTTCGTTTTCGCATATTGAATGTTCTCATAGGAGATTTATAGGCCAGTTTGCTGTGAAAATTCTTGAAGTTTCTCCTGGGGTAGTTTGGCCTCCCCTGTAACGTTTATTAGAACAGCTATGTCATCTGCAAAGGCTAGACAGTTCACGTTGATTCCCTGTTCTTTCTTAATTCAGGAATCCAGCGGTTAGTAGCGTCTGTTCACATACTGATACGGTTGCTACATGCACTTCTTGATCTCAACAATCAAATCGTAGACATGTGATCTTCCCCAGATCATCTAAAAAAAAGTTGTTGTTCTTATATGCTTGCGTATTTTATCATCACACTTCTAGGTTGCCTTTTTAAAAAAAAATGTTGTTTGCAAATCATGAAAGCCTGTCACGATAAGGATATCTGTCAACACATAGCCGAACCTCTGCACTAAGAGATTGGCAACACTGACCATCAACGAACTTATCCACCTTTTCGACTGTCGTATACATTGTGGAAGTCTGAATAGCTACATGAGCGAGTAATCTGATTGCTATAACAGCAGAGCATAGACTAAAGCCTGTACTAGAGCGTGCACTCTCTCCAGGAGAAGTGGCCACGGTGTTCCATGCTGAGATATTTGTTATCAGAGTGTGTGCGGAGGAAAATCTACGTAGGTGTTGGAAGTCTCGTAGCTTCTACATTCATTCAGAGTGCCAACCAACTCTCTCTGTCATCCTTTGCAGTGAGATCAAAGAGGGTCGCTGAATGCCATGAATCCCTTCCGACGCTAGTGTAAAGCAACACAGGATGAACCTGCCGTGGGTCCATAATCACTCATGAGTTAGTGGCAATAAACAAGCTGATAGGCTGCCTAGGACAGGAGCGATGACACCTTTGTTTGACCAGAATCTGTCTTATCAGTCACGAAGGCGATGATAAAATCAATCCTACTTAGCTGGATCGGTAAGCAGCACGGAGAATATGGAAGTAAGATCCAGAAATAAAAACGTGGTAAGCCAATGATGCCGAACCATGTTTTAAGAGAGGTTCTGCAACGATAGGCTTGAACGGGACGCAAATTAAACTCGTGGTAGAAAAAAGACTGGCCATTGAAACTTCAGAAAACACCTGCATTGAATGAATATTCATATACACCTACATCTGCATGATCATCCTGCAATTCACCATTAAGTGCCTGGCAGAGAGTTCATCGAACCACCAAGCTATTTCTCTACCGTTCCACTCTCGAACAGCGCGCGGGAAAAACGAACACTTAAATCTTTACGTCCGAAGTCTGATTCTTCTTAGTCTGTTATGATGATCATTTCTCCCTATGTTGGTGGGCGCCAACAGAATATTCTCACAGTGTCAGGAGAAAGTTGGTGAGTGAAATATAATGAGAAGATACAGCCGCAACGAAAAAACGCCTTTGTTTTAATGATTGACATCCCAATTAGTGCATCACATCTGTGGCACTCTCTCTTTTATTTCGCACTAATACAAAACGAGCTGCCCTTTTTTGAACCTTTTCGATGTATTCTGTCAGATGCGTACCCCGCACTGCGCAGCAATGCTCCAGAAAAGGGCGGACAAGCGTAGTGTAAGCAGTATCTTTAGTAGATCAGATACATTTTCTATGTGTTTCTGCCAATAAATCAGTCTTTGGTTTGTTTTCCCCACAAAAATATACATATATGATCGTTGAAATTTGAGTTATTCGTAATTGTGATCCCTAAGTATTTAGTTGAGTTTACAGCCTTACGAGATTCATCGTGTAACCGAAATTTAGCAGATTCCTATTACCACTTATGTGGATGACTTCACATTTTTCATTATTTAGAGCCAATTATTTTTTTCACTATACAGATATCTTGTCCAAATCACTTTGCAAGTCATTTTGATCACATGATGAATTTACGCAAACGTAAATGTCAGTATCATCTGCAAACAATCTTAGAGGGCTGCTCAGTTTGTATCCCAAATCGTTTATGTAGATCAGGAACAGCACAGGGCCTACAACGATTCCTCGGGGAACGCCAGATATAACTTCTGTTTTACTCGAAGACTTTCCATCAATTATTACGAAATGTCACCTTTTTGACAGGAAATCATGAATCCAGTCACACAACTGAGACGATACTCCATAGGCATGCGATTTGATTAGAAGTCTTTTGTGGGGAACGCTGTCGAAAGCCTTCTGGAAATCCCTGCAGATAGCACTCATTACTTCCTGAGAATAAAAAGCTAGTTATGTTTCATGAGAACGATATTTCCTGAATTCGTGTTGGCTGTATGTCAATGAATGGTTTTCTTCGAGGTAATTCATAATGTTCGAACATAGTATATATTCCAAACTTTTACTGCAAAATCGATGTTAGCGGTATGTATCTGTAATTTAGCGGATTGCTCTTATTTGCGACCTTGGGTGTTAGTGTGACTTGTGCAACTTTCCAGTCTTTAGGTACGGATCTTTCGACGAGCGAGCAGTTATATGTAATTGCCAAGTATGGAGCTATTTTATAAGCGTACTCTGAATGGAATCGGCCGGCCGTGGTGGCCAAGCGGTTAAAGGCGCTACAGTCTGGAACCGCGTGGCCGCTACGGTCGCAGGTTCGAATCCTGCCTCGGGCATGGATGTGTGTGATGTCCTTAGGTTAGTTAGGTTTAAGTAGTTCTAAGTTCTAGGGGACTGATGACCTTAGAAGTTAAGTCCCATAGTACTCAGAGCCATTTGAACCATCTGAATGGAACCTGACTGGTATGTATTCTGGACCGGAGGTCTTGCCTTTATTAAGTGATCTAAGCTGCTTCGCTACACCGAGGATATCTACTTTTAAGTTACTCATGTTGGTAGTTGTTCTTGATTCGAATTCTTGAATATTTACTTTGCCTACTTTGGTAGAGGAATATCGGAAAACTGTGTTTAGAAACTCTGCTTTAGGGGCGCTGTCGTCAGTAACATCACCATTGTTATTGCACAGTAGAGGTGTTGACTTGTCTGTACATCTACGTCACATATACGGATTTCCGTCCTAATCGTGTAAGTCCTTAGTGTTGCATCTTTATTTATATCCTTTACTATCGATCGAACAATATTATCTCTGCTGCCGTCTCATTTTCAGTTGTCTTAAAACAAACTAAAAATGCAGACGGAGATGTACTTTGTGATCTCCTGGTGGATGTTGCACTGAGTGGTCGCACATAGAAGGGCGCTCATGTTTATTTGTTCAATAAACGGTGTACTTTGGGGTGGACTACGTTAATAACAACCTACTCGATGATTTTATCGTTGTGTTATTATTAGGAGGACACAGAACGGAAAGAAAATATTTCATTCGTCAGTCGCTATTTGTTACGTGAGAGACCGCAGAGGAGTCACGTGTTTACATAGTTTTGGAATAGCAGAGCAGACGTTTGTTGTGACCTCTTCTCCTGACGACGGGACAGTGGTTTGCGTACTGCTATTTTGTTGCTATTTGGCAAGTTCTGTACATGTTATATATAAGGGGCAGTCGAATGAAAACGAGACAGATGGAGAAAAGTAATTTTTTATTGTTTCAAGCGTAATCGCCATAACCGTTAATGCATTTATCCCACTGTGGGACAAGATGGTCAGTGCCTTAATGGAAACATATTTGCAGCTGCCTACAGAGCCAAGACTATTCCCAGGCGTGCACCTCTTCGTCCGAGGCAAATCGATGGCCATATATGTCTTTCTTCAGGATCCAGTAACTTGGAAATGGCATAGGGCGAGATCGAGATTGTATGGAGGAAATGAAGGGCTTCGCGGAGAAACTTCTGCATCTTAGTCGAAACAACATTGACATGTGGAGGGCGACTATCCTGCAACAGACTGATGTCGGCCGTTAATATTCCTGAGCGTTCGGACTTGATGGAGCGTTAATTTTTGCTACGTGTCCATTTACTAGCGTGTGTGAATTGGGTCGCCGTGTTCCACAAAATCATTCAGCAGCGGGCCCTTGCAGTAAAAACAAACGGTCATTATGATTTTCCCAGAACTTTAGATTTTTCCGATGAGGGGGAATTCATGTGCTTCCATTATTGGTTCTGACGCTTGCTCTCCGACTCAAAATGATGACACAATGTTTCATTTCCCTCTACAATACGGGACAGGAAACTATATTTTTCATTGTTGTATCGTTCCAGATGCCGCAGTGATTTCTATATTCTGTTTCACTTCTGCTCCTCCTACGGGCTGTGGGGAATCCACCGTAGTAATCACAGAAGGGTTAGTTACACAATGAGCCTTCCCTGGCCGACTGTTGTCTTTCAGGGATACTTAATCTTATCGAAATCGTTTGTCCCACGCAAACATCCGCTCACGTGACACACTGTGACCGTCATACACAGAGACGTTCGGACATGAATTTCGCTTCCTGACACTCCTTCCGCAATCAGAAACCGCACTACCCCTAACTATTTCTCTTTCTCGGCCTCCACAGTGAAGTCGGACGCACACGTGGCTCACGGACCTCACCTCGAGCACGTCTAACAAATGGCACAGCAATGAAGGTTCGCGCTGTTCCTGAGTCCCAATAGATGGCACTTCTGTACTCACACCTGTCTGAGTTGCCAACGTCCGCGCCATGCTCGTTATATAGTCTGTCTCGTTTTCATTTCACTTCCCTTATAGTTTGAATTCATCTTGGAATGCTCTTCCCAAAGACACAAGGAAAGTGTTAAGTTCCATTTTAAAATAAATCGGTATCGTAATTAAGCAGATACAGAGTTTAAAAATTATATGCGTACGTCAGAATATTTGCTAGCCTGTACGCTTTAACCTAGCGAAAATCGCACCTCGATATCGTCTGTCAGTCAAAATGTTTGGAGACTGGATAAATAAAAAGGAGAAAATTTAAGCTGCTGGTTTCAATGCTTCAGATGTTGTACATAGTCTCCCTCAACTTGAGTACAACGTACAAAGCGTTCACGTAACCAGGTGAAACTGCCAGAAAAGCACTTCTTTGATATGTTGTTCAACTTGCGCGTCACATTGACTTTAATGTCAGTTCAAAAATGGTTCAAATGGCTCTGAGCTCTATGGGACTTAACTGCTGAAGTCATCAGTCCCCTAGAACTTACAACTACTTAAACCTAACTAACCTAAGGACATCACACACATCCATGTCCGAGGCAGGATTCGAACCTGCGACCGTAGCGGTCGCGCGGTTCCAGACTCTAGCGCCTAGAACCGCTCGGCCACTCCGGCCTGCCTTAATGTCAGTAATGTCTCGAAAGCGTAGACCTTTCATGTGAATCCTACTCACTGTTGCTTTGTGGTAGGTTCGCATTGATAACACAAAGTCTCGTCACCCATGATGATTCTTTTTAGAAAAGCATTGTCCGCGTTTTGCATTTCAATCAAGTCGTGGGAGGCGTCCACGGAACGTTATTCGTTCGGAAGTCAAAGTGTGAGAGACAAACTTTACACACACTGCTCCCTTCTTCAAAACATTCTGGAGAATCATTGCTGAGAATTCTACGCACCAGTTATCGAACGTGTGATAATTTACCATAACATGTTTCGTGACTACATTATCCCATTATCAAGTGCTGTAAAGCAAGGAAACAAATTCTTGAGAATCGGCCACAAACTTGTTTAAAGTGTGGCGTTAGGTTTAATGTTTTCTGTTGGCCATTATACATGGACGCACACATTGCGACACAGGTCCAGTGATGGTTTTTCGAATTCGCAAGGACTTGACATACAACGTTCAATGATTTTACGATAGACAATAGCATCGTTGAGAGCTGCGATATATGCATCACAGGATAATATTGTCTTTTGTACGTGAAGGCAGCTGCCTATACTTTCCCACTGAGCCTTGTGAGAGTATTATCTACTAACGTGATATGTTCAAAGAGTAGCTTTATTGTTGACAATGCATGTTTACTGCTGGATTTTTTCTGTTCTCGGTGCGTAGAAGCTTTAAGGTATGTTGCACTACATTAGTATATAAATATTTACATCGGTGTCACTAGGTGTAATCCTGCGATGCATTGATTAGTTTCCTTGTTTTACAAGACTTGATAATGGGATAATGTAGTTCCGTACATTTTGTTTTGAGAACTGGTCCATCAGATTCTCATTACTGATTCATGAGACAGTTGCTCTGTGTCTTCACAACAGATATTCTGAAGAACGTCTTGAACACATGATTTAGTAGCAACAGCAATTGAGGGATTCATACCTCATAAATTGGTAAGAGATGGAACTGATACCCCATGGTACACAAAACAGGTCCGAACGCTGTTGCAGAGGCAACGGAAAAAGCATGCGAAGTTCAGAAGAACGCGAAATCCTGAAGATGGGCTAAAATTTACAGACGCGCGAAATTTGGCACGGACTTCAATGCGAGATGCCTTTAATAGGTTCCACAACGAAACATTGTCTCGAGATTTGGTAGAAAATCTGAAGAAATTCTGGTCATATGTAAAGTACACAAGCGGCAAGACGCAGTCAATACCTTCGCTGCGCAGTGCCGATGGTACTGTTACCGACGACTGTGCCGCTAAAGCGGAGTTATTGAACGCAGTTTTCCGAAATTCCTTCACCAGGGAAGACGAATGGAATATTCTAGAATTTGAAACACGAACAGCTGCTAGCATGAGTTTCTTAGAAGTAGATACCTTAGGGGTTGCGAAGCAACTCAAATCGCTTGATACGGGCAAGTCTTCAGGTCTAGATTGTATACCGATTAGGTTCCTTTCAGATTGCGCTGATACAATAGCTCCCTACTTAGCAATCATATACAACCGCTCGCTCACCGATAGATCTGTACCTACAGATTGGAAAATTGCGCAGGTCTCACCAGTGTTTAAGAAGGGTAGTAGGAGTAATCCATCGAACTACAGACCTATATCATTGACGTCGGTCTGCAGTAGGGTTTTGGAGCATATACTGTATTCAAACATTATGAATCACGTCTAAGGGAACGATCTATTGATACGCAATCAGCATGGTTTCAGAAAACATCGTTCTTGTGCAACGCGAAGTAATGGCCGCTATCGACAGGGGATCTCAAGTTGATTCCGTATTTCTAGAGTTCCAGAAAGCTTTTGACACCGTTCCTCACAAGCGACTTCTAATCAAGCTGCGGGCCTATGGGGTATCGTCTCAGTTGTGCGACTGGATTCGTGATTTCCTGTCAGGAAGGTCGCAGTTCGTAGTAATAGACGGCAAATCATCGAGTAAAACTGAAGTGATATCAGGTGTTCCCCAGGGAAGCGTCCTGAGACCTATGCTGTTCCTGGTCTATATAAATGACCTGGGTGACAATCTGAGCAGTTCTCTTAGGTTTTTCGCAGATGATGCTCTAATTTACCGTCTAGTAAGGTCATCCGAAGACCAGTATCAGTTGCAAAGCGATTTAGAAAAGATTTCTGTATGGTGTGGCAGGTGGCAGTTGACGCTAAATAACGAAAAGTGTGAGGTGATCCACATGAGTTCCAAAAGAAATCCGTTGGAATTCGATTACTCGATAAATAGTACAATTCTCAAGGCTGTCAATTCAACTAAGTACCTGGGTGTTAAAATTGCGAAAAACTTCAGTTGGAAAGACCACATAGATAATATTGTGGGGAAGGCGAGCCAAAGGTTGCGTTTCATTGGCAGGACACTTAGAAGATGCAACAAGTCCACTAAAGAGACAGTTAGAATATTGCTGCGCGGTTTGGGATCATTACCAGGTGGGATTGACGGAGGACATCGAAAGGGTGCAAAAAAGGGCAGCTCGATTTGTATTATCACGTAATAGGGGAGAGAGTGTGGCAGATATGATACGCGAGTTGGGATGGAAGTCATTAAAGCAAAGACGTTTTTCGTCGCGGTGAGATCTATTTACGAAATTTCAGTCACCAACTTTCTCTTCCGAATGCGAAAATATTTTGTTGAGCCCAACCTACATAGGTAGGAATGATCATCAAGATAAAATAAGAGAAATCAGAGCTCGAACAGAAAGGTTTAGGTGTTCGTTTTTCCCGCGCGCTGTTCGGGAGTGGAATGGTAGAGAGATAGTATGATTCTTGTTCGATGAACCCCCTACCAAGCATTTAAATGTGAATTGCAGAGTAATCACGTAGATGTACATGTAGAGATTTTGCGCCATTGCAACTTGTGACACAACAACGTTGACACACTAAGGTCTCATGCCTACGACTTAACACTGTATGCTCACAAATGACTGGTCGAACGCACATCTTTTGTTTACAGTTGTTAGTTCAAGGTGCCACCATAGTTACTATGTTGACGTCTCTTGTACGCCAGGAATAACATCAGTCTCGGAACTATTTTGGATGTCCTGTCTTAGCTGCCTCACCTTGTAGACTAAAGCTAACGCCTTGGAATGAGTGACAATTACAAGCACTTCAGAGATGTAAACAATACTATATTCTTGCATTGCATTTTTGAGTGTTCATTTGTAAACATAATCCATCTGATTTGGTATTCTTACAATTAAGTTACGCTCATCGATTTCACTTGCTCTTCTTCTTAACAAGTATCGCATTCGAGTGTCCATCGAGATTTATTTGTTAATGTATTTATTTAACCTAGCAATATTTAGGTGACCGCCGACATGGTTCCTGTGAAAAGGACGCGATCTATTTACTTGCCTGTCCTCCTCCAATCTCAGCTTGCATTCCGTCTCTAAGGAGCTTGTCGTCGGCTGGGCGTTATATATATAGTGTACCACTGTCGGGCGTGGCCGCATATTAACAGACCGCAAGAACAAAAGGAATGAAGAGCACACGCTTGAACCGAGCAGGTTCGACGAAGAAAATGGCTCATTTCCTGTTCAAAGAAACCACCGCCTGCGTTTATCTACATAAAAAAAGAAAACCGAAATCTCGGTAGACTCACTGGAGTTTGAACAGCGCTCTTTCCGAAGACAAGTCCAATGTCTTAAGGTATACGTTACAGTTTGTTTTAATAGCGCCTTTATCGCCTTATTTTCTTTATTAATTTGTTTTCTTTCTTCGTACAATGAAATCAAGTTTTCTGTACAATGAATAACATTAAAAATTAAAAATAATAAATAAACTGCACTTCAAAAAGCTTAAGCCTTAAACAGTCTTCTTGAGAGCCAACTCTAGTAAACATGAAATACTATGTTTTCTCGAAAACTAAAATTCCCCAGGAATCTAAATGTTCTAGGAGGCTAAAAGCCCGCTTTTGGCCATCTTTAAAGCAATAGTATTCTCAAATCAAAATATAATTATGCACTTACTACGGTGTTAAAGCTATCAGTAGGTAATTCTGGAATTTGTTTTTATATTTGTCTCTCACTGTAAAATAAAACCGGAATGAGGTGAAGCCTGTGCTTTTTATGCGCATCTATGACTACATCGTACCATGCAGCACTGAAATTTGCAGGCAAGGCACAGGAGTGAATATTTTTCCGTGATTGAGACCAGTATATAAGAGAGTATTTGAGACGCGTATGATGTCGTGGGATGTTCCCAGTCTGTATTTGATGAATCTACGCTGTTGCTAGCTTCGATTCTCGAAATCTCTTCTCTGATCTACGAGAGCGTGCTGAAAAGTTCCTCCGAATTTCTTGTGTGAAAACTCTTAAAAGCTTTTCAAATTAAAAAAAAAAAACATTATTAACATTCTAAATCTTAATTATTCGTGTCTATATATTTGTTGCCCTCTGCCACTAGAAGGCTTTCCATTGTGCGTGTAACATAGCGTTATGTCGGTGCGTGAGGAACTGTGTGCTGCAATCGAGTTTCAAATTCGAGATCGTCCACACGTGGGGCACCCTCTCCTACAGCATCACAATATCAGACCACACACGAGCGCTGCGACATCTGCAACAATCCGACGGTTTGGGTTCACTGTCACCGAAAGTCTTTCATAGAGTCCCGACTTGGCCCCATCCGATTTCCGTCTGTTTCGAAACATAAAGATCACCTTCGAGAACTTCACTTTCATAGTGATGAAGCTCTGCAAGCAGAGGTGAGGTTGCAACTCAATCAATAAAGTCAAACATTCTACAGTGACGGTATCAACAAATTGGTCTCACGTTCGGAGAGATGTGTTCGTCGACATGGTGGCTTGTTGAGAAATAAATGTGTAGACGCGAAGATTAAAGAAGGAGAACGTTAATAACGTTTGTCTTATTTAAAAAGCTTTAAGAGTTTTCACATTAAAAATTCGGAGGCATTACTTCTCAGCACGCCATAGTAACTGGTTTAGTATCCCATTGAGTGGGTGATGCAGGCAAGAAGAGAGACGTTACCAGGTAACCACAAGCAGTAGAACAATGACACAGATACTACACAAAAACTTTTGGCTCTGGATGGCTACTGAAACGGTTTCAAAAAGCAGGCAACTAAAATATCTTCTCGATCCGATGGAAGTTTGTCATTAACGCAATAATTGTTCTTCGGGGTACAGCCTGAGTTTACTGTCGGCTACCGTAAGAAATACTGTCTTAGAGAAAATCTGTACATGTGGCACTGGCGATGTTTTAGCCTTAAACTCGGACTGACAGGCGAGCTGCTGCGTATCGCCCTTATAAGAACTTCGGGTGGAGGAGCCCTGGGGAGTTATGTGCCTCACAGATGCGAGCTCCTGCTAACAGTGTTGCATCCCCAGATAGTTCAGCGACTGTCACAGGCACGAAACTTAAATAACATCTTCCAGAACTTCATTTTCGTAGTGATGAAGCAGTGCAAGCAGAGGTGAGGTTGCAACTCCATCAATAAAGTCAAGCATTCTACAGTGATTGGCGGCGGCAGAGTTGGAGACGCCTAGCCAGGGCGGCAACCCACAGCACTCAGTTATTTGGGGTGTGGCAGGAACGTCAGGCGCCAGCTAGATGTCACAAATGGAATCTAGGTGGAATAGGCCGATATAACTGGCCGCTCCCCTCTAGAGACTGGCATCTGTTGGTCCTCTGGTATCTGTGGGCGGATGGAGATGGAGCAAAGTGATAACAACCGGATCTTGCAAGTATTTTAGATATACAGGGTGAATCACCTAAAACTTGCACCGCAGATATTGCAGAAATGGAAAGTGCTGTTGCTGTGCGGTTTTCACGAAATGGAGTGGTAGTCAGCTGCTCGCATTGTTAGCCAATCAACGGATTGTAATAACACTTAGAAAGTGTATTTTTGTGCAAAAATGCATCTTTTTTAAATGGAATAATAACTATTGACATTAGCAAACTAAAAGTAGGCCAGAATAAGAATATGATTAGTGTTTGTTGCAGAATTCTAGTGCGAGTCGGTTACGAGATATCGGACCTTAACAAGTTTCCACACCGATACTTGTACAGTCCCTATGGTAGCACACACTAAACAAAGACATAAGTGTATACACCAGTTATGTGAACTCTTAACTAGTAACGAGACAACCGACCATCGCCGTTTGTATTCAAAATTACCACCGGCAGCGGCGATACACGCTTCCGGTCTGGTATATAACAATTGCTGCATACATGATAGCATTTCAGTGGAGATGTTCGAACAGGCTGCAGTAATACGTCGTCGCTTACCATCGGGTGTATTGGTATATCCTTGATAACGGCGTCTTTCAGCTTTCCCCACCGAAATAAAAGTCAACTGGCGTCAAATCAGGGGTACGGGCCAACCAAGACACAGGTCCCCTGCGTCCATTCCAACTATCTGGAATCAGACATGCCGTAGTACTTCGTGCACTACAGGCTGGACAGCCGTCGTGTTGGTACCACAGGTTCCTCCTGGTCTGCAGAGGAACGTCTTCTAGCATCCGTGGAAGATGGTCTGCGTTCAGTGTTCCGTCTATGAATAACTGACCTATGACCTGATGACACACTACCCCACAACACATGTTTACACACCGTGGGTACAGACATTCCACCTGTCGGAGCCAACAAAGACTGTCAATAGACCAACAGCGCATGTTTCGGATTTACCTGACCATGATTGGTAAATGTGGCTTCACTAAACAAGATACATGACACATTCGTAGTATCTTATCGTAATACCCAAGTACAGAAGTTAACGCGGTTCTCGTAATCGTTTCCACGCAGGTATGGAGAGAGATGTGATAGGGATGGAACCTATGTCAGTGCAAAGCGAGAAGGGCTTTTGGCTGACTGATGCCACTTCCTCATGCGATTGCGTTTGAGCTAACGTGCGAACCAACTGCAACAAAATCAAGATCATTAATTTCTTCCTCTTCTGTCGTCACTTGTTTCCTTCTGTTACATTGTCAAATCGTGAAACTCACGGACTTCGAACGTGGTCAGGTGAATTGGTGTCACTTGGGTCATACGTCTGTACGTGAAGTTTCCACACTCCTAAACATCCCTAGATCCGCTGTTTCCGATGTGATAGTAAAGTGGGAATGTGAAGGAACACGTTCAGCGCAAAAGCGTACAGGCCGACCTAGTCTGTTGACCGACAGAGACCGCCGACAGTTGAAGAGGGTCGTGATGTGTAATAGGCAGACATCTATCCAGACCATTACACAGAAATTCCAAGCTGCATCAGGATCCACTGCAAGTACTATGACAGTTAGGTGGGAGGTGAGAAAACTTGGATTTCATGGTCGAGCGGCTGCTCATAAGCCACACATCACGCCGGTAAACGCCAAACGCCGCCACGCTTGGTGTAAGGAGCATAATCATTGGACTATTGAACAGTGGAAAAACGTTGTGTGGAGTGACGAATCACGATACACAATATGGCGATGCGATGTCAGGGTTTGCTTATGGCGAATGTCCGGTAAACGTCATCTGCCAATGTGTGTAGTGTCAACAGTAAAATTCGTAGGTGGTGGTGTTATGATGCAGTCGTGTTTTGCATGGAGGGGGCTTGCACGCCTTGTTGGTTTGCGTGGCTCTATCACAGCACAGGCGTACATTGATGTTTTAAACTCCGTCTTGCTTCTCACTGTTGAAGAGTGGTTCGGGGATGGCGACTGCATCTTTCAACACGATCGAGCACCTGTTCATAATGCATGGCCTGTGGCGGAGTGGTTACACGACAGTAACATCCCTGTAATGGAATAGCCTGCACAGAGTCCTGACTTGAATCCTACAGAACACTTTGGGATGTTTTGGAACGCCGACTTCGTGCCAGGCCTCACCGAACGACATTTATGCTTCTCCTCAGTGCAGCACCTCGTGAAGAATGGGCTACCATTCCCCAAGATACCTTATAGTACCTGATTGAACGTGTTTTGGAACGCCGACTTCGTGCCAGGCCTCACCCACCGACATTGATACCTCTCCTCAGTGCAGCACTCCGTGAAGAATTTTATGCCATTCCCCAAGAAACCTTCTAGCACATGATGCCTGAGAGAGTGGAAGCTGTCATCAAGGCTAAGAGTGGGCAACACCATATTGAATTCCAGCACTACCGATGGAGAGCGTCAAGAACTTGTAAGTCATTTTCAGCTATGTGTCCGGATACTTTTGATCACATTGTGTATGTCGAGGCGACAAATCACTTATAGTCGGAAACCAATCTACAGAAATTGTTCATAAACACATGTCTCTTGGCCACAAGATTAAACTAGGGATAAACAATCAAAAAGCTCAATAAATTTGAGCTGGGCAGCCTTCTGGAAATAAGATGAATCCCTACCAAGAAGGATTTTCTAAATAACCCGAAAGGTGAGGTCTGTAACACGTGCATACTAAGATCTGGAAACTATGACTATGGCAGGTGTTCGTAAACAACAGGGCACCCAACGAGCCATGGGGCGACAGATGCTAGGAGTCAGCCTCAGGGATAAGATTCGATCGGAGTGCATTAGAAGGCGAACAAAGGTAACACACGTTCTGTAGAGTATTGCAAGACTTAAATGGCAACGGGATTGACGCATAGATCGACAAGATTACAGTAGGTGGACCACTAGAATTGTTCACTGGAGACCATCAGACCGTGAGAGGTATTCGAAAACCACAAAAGAGATGGTCTGCTAATGTGACGTTTGTGGCTGGAACACGACGATACCAGGTGGCTCAAAAGCGAAGATTCTACTCCCCGGTTTGTTTCTCTTCATGGCAAGCCATCCTGGGCTTACATTTCAGCAAGATAATGCCCGCCCACAAATGGCGAGAGTTACTACTGCTTGTCGTCGTGCTTGCCAAATACTGCCTCGGCCAGCAATGTCGCCAGATCTCTTCCCTATTGAGAACATTTGGACCATTGTGGGCAGAGCTTTCCAACCAGCTCGGGATTTCTACGATCTAACGCTCCAGTTGTACAGAATATGGCACGATATCTCTCAGGAGTACATCCAACAACTCTACTAACATATGGAGTACATATGGAGAAGGCCTATATTCGGCAGTGGATTGAGATAGGCTGAAGAATAAGATGTAAACAAGATTGGGGTGGTGGAGTTGTATCATAAGCAACCCGAGAAATAATTAACTGTAAAGGATCGAAGGGTTCTGGAATCCTAGAAACTGTTTGTGAATTGCAGATAACAAGCGGAGGAAGCCGTTGTGCTCGCACTGTGGTCAGAGGTCAGTTTCTTTGCGTAACCGCGGGCGAGTGGACTCAGTCGTAGTAGTGTGACGTCACGGAAAATGACAGCGACGAGGCGAATGTGGCAGTGTGCAGCCGCGGCACAGATAACGCGGGACTTTGTCCGGGGATGAGGGGTGGCCTCCGTCCAGCACTTGGCGCGCAACCACAATACGAGGCAGAGCCGGGCAGTGACTGTTAATTTCTGCAACGCCCACAAGCAAAAGCGCCGTTATAGTCCAGTGAACAAAGGAAAATTCGGGGAAAAAGTTCTTGTAGTCGCAAATTTTTGTGCAGTTGTAGGAGGGAGTGCCATGAACGACATACAGAAAATCCTGACCGGTGAAGTGTGTGATGAGAGTGGGGGGAGCGGGGCGGTTAGCTTTTAAAGGTCACTTTTTTATGTTTTTCAAGAATAGCTTAAAAACCGCAGCTTTTCCAGTAAAAAAAATAAACTACATTACATTTCATACAAAAAAGGTCCTGTTAATTTTTCCTCGAGGCTACTGGTTTCCTCGTTCCAGGGGATGGAAAAATAGTGTTTTAATGGTATAAAATTAATGTTTATTGTAACATTAAGTGGGTTAAAAAATATCAAATGTACGTATCACATCTATGTGCAGCAGAACCTTATTAAGGGATAAATTTGTTCTGGGTGAGTAACAAGGTTGTTATTTTGTCTACTCTCATAAGAGACCTGGGCAGCAAATGCTGGGGACGTAAAGTCTATCAATAAACCGAAAAGCGAATGACGCTCGTGGTGTGGGAAGTCGCCTTTCGCGGAAGAACACTACATCTCAACACAGGAGGCCTAAGAATCAGTTTCCCCTCTAGTAGTTTAGACCAGCGTGCAGAGATTTACGTAGAATCTGCACATATGCTTTTCTTGAATTTGTCTCATTAGCAACCCATGTCTGCATTCAACGTAGTGCTAAAACACTTTTTGGAAAATATACGTCCCCGGCGGTGTCTGCGGACTGCGTCGCCAGTGATTCATAAAGCAAGCTGCGGAAGGGTTGGCATAACTTTATAAAACACCCTGCAGTTTCTTCTTTTTTTTGTGACGTAGTGGGGTAGAGAGGGTGAGGACTCGCCAGCACGCTCTTCTGCCTGCAGACCTACGAAGGAGGGAAATTCATGACAACGATCCGGCGACCTACCATACTTTACAATTTAAAATCCAAGCACCCTTTCCCTTCCATTATTTTGCACCACCAAGAAACAATGTTTCCCTTAATAGGGCTCTGCTGCACTTAGATTTGGCACACAAGTGTAATATTTATTCTTAACCCACTTCATTCAGCAATAAATACTAATTTTATACGATTAAAACATCCATTTCCTGCAACGCATAAAGTGTTAGTTCTAAAGAAAAAAACTGGCCACGTGCAAGTAGCATTCGCGTTATCAGCGTTCCAGACATACTTAATTATGTATACAGACAGTTCACACATCCCGGGAGTCGAAAATCTCTGCGTCTTTTGCCTGTTATCGACATCGACACTGGGAAGATAACGATCCCCGGAATATCAAGACTTCCGAGAATACTTTGATTTTAAGTTTGAAGTTGGGTAACAAATGACAGTAGAAATATTGTTTCTGTGATATAATCACAAATTAACAATTTTATGATTTTTTTATTTAGTTGTACTGAAAAACCTTGCTTCTTTCAGATTTCGTGTTTATAGATCAACAGGGAGACACCTTTAGGTTTTAATGAGTGAGTTTGCGAGTGTTAAAATATGTGATATAAATGGCCGTTTCTTTTGATTGCACTGACTTAGAAGCCTACGTTTTCTATACTGCCAACGGACCATACCCCTTGGTATGTTACACGAATTTCAACTTGATACGTTTATACGTTCCTGAGAAAAAGGAAATCGATGAGGCTTAGTGAAGCGAGCGTTGTAGTGCCATCACAATTCACAACGTAGGCTATACGAACGGTCGGGCGGATAAGCCGGAAGTTCCGTGATAATGTTCGAGAAGATAGCTGTTGCCATAAATGCAAATGCAGCATCAGGGAACTGATGCCACAACCCATGCGAAATCATACCGTCCAAGACGGTACAAGCAAGCCTATTTTTATTCGGTTTTGCACAGTATATTGCGACTGCCCATAGCACAGGACGAGATCGATTATAAAATTGGGAACTCGAAGAAGTATATACTGGTAAGTCGACGACATTCTACTCCACGTTTGGTTTCTCTTCATGGCAAGCCATCCTGGGCTTACATTTCAGCAAGATAATGCCCTTCCACACATGGCGAGAGTTTCTACTGCTTGTCGTCGTGCTTGCCAAATACTGCTTTGGCCAGCAATGTCGCCAGATCTTTTCCTTATTGAGAACATTTGGACCATTGTGGGCAGGGCTTTCCAACCAGCTCAGGATTTTTTCGATCTAACGTTCCAGTTGTACAGAATATGGCACGATATCCCTCAGAAGTACATCCAACAACTCTACTAATCAATGCCAAGCTGAATAAATTCTTGCGCAAGGGCCATTCCTAGACCATCGCGTTATTGACTTCCTCAATTTGTGAAACTGTTTCTCCTGAATAAATGGTCTAAATTTTCTGAAATTGTAATCATTTCTTTGTCTGAACATGTACTTCACATCTACCGATTTCTATCCCATCCGGATAATTCCTTCCAGGTGCGTTTATTTTGTCTTAGGATGCATTTATGTTTTATTCCGTTTTGTTTAGTCAAAATCAAGAAAATATGTACACTTCATTCTGTAAGCAACTCGAAGATGTGTGAAAAATGTGGACCGAATGCGGGTCTAAAACAAGCAGTAGCAAAATAAGTCAATATTGTAATTAACTAGATTCCTTACATGGAGCCGAATTCCATTATCTTACTTACGACAAATTTTAGTTCAACTGAGTGTAGACGAAAGGTTCAGATCCGTTTGAAGTATACAGTGCATCATCACAAGCGGCAAGAGCATTGCAGTTTCGCTGAGTCCATTCATGGTCCAGACAAGCACAAGTGTGTGATATAGTAGTCGTGCTCTATTAAACCTTAGGTTAATCTCTTTTAGAGTAAAAATATAGCCACGTGCTTCGGATTCCACGTTAAACTGTAGGTCCCCTTTCCCCGGTAGAATTACTGGCATAGCTCAGGGACATGCAAGTCGCCGAATTGGATTCCAGGCCGTTCAGGCACCGAAATTATTATTACATCCTCTCCTCTCACTATATAAGTTATTTTTTTGAAACATTTCGTAATGTATGTCGTTTCCTAGTCCGAAGAAGAGCCGTACGGCTACTGCAAGCAAAACTGAGAGACATTGCTAAACAAACAGAACAAAAACAACCTCAGAATGTACAGTAACTGGTTTAAATTAATTAGTTGTTCATCCAACAATGCCATACGACCTTATTATTTCATGAAGAGCATAGCATATCTTGTTATCCCCTCTTTCAATTATACAAGTAACTGTTTCAATACATTCCATTATGTATGTCGTTTCTTTGAAAAACATTCGTACACCTGCTACCAGAAAAATTGATAAGCATTGCCACACAGAACAGAACAAAATCTCAGACTATACAGTAACTAGTTTAAAGATAATCAGCTAAACAAGGAATACAAACTTGAGAATGGAATTTTTAGGTCAGGTGCTCCGACACTTAAACTGCTGTGTGTAAATTTTAACTCTAAAGTCTAATTTGGAACCATCTCACAGACCCTGTATGTATTAACTACCGACGGTCATATACTTGAGTTAACTTGGAGTATAAGTGAGTGAGAACGTGTCGTTCGACTCGTAACATTCGTTTTCCATAGCCATGTAACATACTGCATAGTGTTATGAGATAGCTCTTCTGAGACAAAAAAGATGAATAAAATGGTTCAAATGGCTCTGAGCACTATGGGACTCAACTTCTGAGGTCATTAGTCCCCTAGAACTTAGAACTAGTTAAACCTAACTAACCTAAGGACATCACAAACATCCATGCCCGAGGCAGGATTCGAACCTGCGACCGTAGCGGTCTTGCGGTTCCAGACTGCAGCGCCTTTAACCGCACGGCCACTTCGGCCGGCATGAATAAAACAGAAGAGATTAGCCGAGCTGTCTAATGCGCTGCAGTCGTGGACCTTGCGGCTGGTCCTGGCGGAGGTTCGAGTCCTCTCTCGGGCATGTGTGTGTGTGTGTGTTTGTCCTTAGGATAATTTAGGTTAAGTAGTGTGTAAGCTTAGGGACTGATGATCTTAGCAGTTAAGTCCCATACGATTTCACACACAATTGAACTGGATTGAAAACAGAAGAAAGCGGTAAGGTGTTTGCAGACATCTTAAAAACAGTGTATCCTGCCGGCCTCTTTTCGAAAACTGAGTACTATGACAGTTTCCTCATTATTTATACTCCATTAACTACTATGCACAAGAGAAAATCAACTTAACTACAAAGTAATACACATCACAATCGAACCATTGAAGGTTTAATAAAACGCAAACTCAGCTTCGAATTAAACGTTTCAGTTCGCTACGTTTCCAGACATAGGTTGTGCCATAAAAGATTTTCAAGACTGTAATACAAAACTGACTTCTAAAAAGTGGTCAGATGCGAGCCAGGAATTCCAAGACTTCCGAGAATCATTTAATTTCGAGTTTGAATTCAGATAAATATTGACAAAAATATTTTTTTCGTATGGTATTACTATAAATTAACAATTTTCGATTTTTTTCCTTTGGTTGTAGCGTGAAACCTTGCTTCTTGGCAAATTCTATGATTCTAAGTCAACGGTAACTACCCGTATGTTTTGATGTCTGAGTCTGCGATCATCGAAACATGTGAGATAAATGGCGGTATCTTCTGATTGCATTGACATAGAAGATTCATTTTTTTACATCGCCAAGGGACAGTAGGTATTAATATTGAACACAAATTTCAATTTCATCCGTCAACCCGTTTCTGAGAAAAATGATTTTGAACAGTCGGACAGACAGACCTCTAAGGGTTACGTTGTTACCCGTGGCACTGTGTATTGTTTACTTTGTGCAAACTTTAAAGAGATCGGTACCGATTGCTTTTGTAGTGCTCCAAGATGAAAGAATAAATTAAATTACCTGCTGCAAGGAAGCCGTTGGCGAGCGCATGCGCCATCTTTCCGGCGCCCAAGAACCCGAGGCGCAGCATGCTGACCACTGGCTGTTACTGCCCCTGGCCACTGCCTGCTGGCTACTGCTGGCGCTCTGCAGATAGACCGCTATCGCACTCTGCCGCAGCCACAGGCGTCGGCCGCATCTGTCGCAACTAAGCCTTTTGTTTACTTCATATTTATAGTGACCTACACTAACATGACGTTCACAAGTTTCAAGGACGGTGGTTTCCTCGAAGAGACGGATATTTCTATGACTTTCCTATTCGTCATGTTTCGGCGAAGTGACTCATTGATTCTTCGCGCCTTTCAGAGGAATCTACTCGACTAGAAGCCCGGAAGTGTCTAAGTGCAGTCAGATACACAGATGATTAGTTTTAAAGAAATCTACGGTGTCTTTCAAATCATGAAATATTCATATACAGGGTGTTCAAAAAGATGTGTCCAATACTTTGAGAGGTAGTAGTACTCATCGAAACAAGAAAAATAAGTCCAATAAACATGGGTCCGAAAACGTGTACTTTCCGAGATAAACGCGTATTTATACGAACGGCTGCCCGACGCTTGGATGCGGTTATTAATAACACAGTCGTTGCGCTGGCGCTCCGTTAAATGTGTCGTCAGGGTATTGTGTTGTCTTACTCACAGTACTCTGCCTACCATTAGATGATCTGCTGTCATTTGTGTGGTTCGAGTCGTGTTGTGCGCTACGTCAGTTTTCGTCGTGTTTGTGTGCCTTATTGTGCAGTACTGTCAACCCTGTTGTTGTTAGAAGACGAAGCCTACTACTCGACAAATGAAATGGCGGATATGATCAGTCTGCTATGATTTAACAAATGGACATAGTCTGCGAGGCTATGCCTTCTACGTTAAAAAAAATTTCTCTGATAAGCTGTTCGGCAGACTTGTCCAGCGTCTGAGGGGCGTAGGTACCATTGCACCTCGGAAACTGACAGAGGAAGGCCCCACACAGTTCGTACGCCTGACATGGAGGAGCGTGTGCTACATACAGTGGAAGAAACCCCTGGGACCAGTGTGCGATGATTAGCAGCAGCAGAAGACGTGTCTCACTCTCTTATTTGGGGGCACTTTATGAACAATTGCTGCACCAGTATCATCTACAGCGCCTTCAGGCCCTAAGGTCACAGGATCATCATGGCAGACGGCGAATCTGTTAACGGCTGTTGAGCGGATCCGCTGTTCACATCCAAGATTTTATTTACTGTTGAGGCAGAGTTCACAAGAGATGGTGTTGTGAAGTTCCATAACCAGCATATGTTGGTAGACGTAAATCCTCAAGCAATTCAGGAAAGAGTGCATCAACGCAGACTCTCAACGTATGGGCAGGCGTACTTGGCGACAGATTATAAGGCCATACGTACTACCCCAAAGGTTAACTGGGGCACATTATCTGGAATTCCTCATTAATGTATTGCCTACTTTCCTGGAGGCTGTGCCATTCCAACAACAAACACAAGTACAGTTCATGCATGATTGTGCACCAGCACACTTTCGTCACAAAGTGCGTGAACATCTAACGCAGACATTTTAGGACCGCCTTGGCGTGCTCGTTCCCAAGACCTCAGTCCCCTAGAATTTTGGTTATGGGGACACTTGAAGGAATTGATCTACGCCACGCCAATCAACGATGTGCGGACAAGGTCGCGTCTTGCCAGCAGGTACAACAACAACAGGGTATACTTCAAAGGGTGCGTCAAGCCCTCCGCCGAGGAGCAGAGGGTTGCATTGTCATGAATTGACGCCACATTTAACACCTGTGCACACTTGTTTATTGCAGGAAGTGTGCGTTTCCGGACTCATGTTTATTGGACTTATTTTTCTTGTTTGGATAAATGCTACCACTTAGCAAAGTATTCGACACTTCTCTTTGAACACCATGTATATGTATTACACAATGTTTTGCATAACGCCGAGATCCTGCATTAAACTCCACAACCCTCTGCAGTACCTCATGGAGCGAGGTGACGTTGTTGATTGTGACCCATCCATCGGTGCGGAAGTTCAGCCAATGTATAGCGTGAGTCGACAGAAATATGAAATGAGTGTAGGTTAAGTAACAAGGAAAATTCGTTGTGAGATTGCAAGGAAACTGTGAAGCGTGAATTATTATTATTAAGAACTAAGTTATCGTACTATTAGAAAATAATACAAAATCGATAATTGGTGCAGGGAGCGACGTTTGACACTGAACATAAGTAAACGAACCTACGAGTCTTAAGTGGGAAAAGAGTGCCATCACAGTTCGATTACACCATTGGCAATGAATCAACCGTAAAGTGCCTACTAGTAACCGTTAGCAGCAACCTAAAGTGCAACGATCATACAAAACTAGTTTTAGGAAAAGCAGACGACTGCCTGACATTCCGTAGAAGAATCTTAAGAAAGTGTAACTCGCCGACGAAAGAAGTCATTTCGTGAGACGTTTGTGAGAGGAAGTAACATGTTGCCAGACTCTTCTTGGAACGTATGTTCTCGGATTTTCAGCAGGAAATCTCCCCGTGATCCACAGCATCCCTGTCGTAGCGTCTGTCACTCAGTATTGAAGAATCATTCGAAAGTGACTTCTCTCGTACATGAATTAAATATCCTTAATATGTTTCCAATGTATCTCATCCTGGTATCAACTTCTGCTACAATTAGTTTTATGCTGTCATTCTACTTTAAATCGTGTCGGGGGCCACTATTACAATTGTGGAAAACAGAATAAAGGCAGAGTTCAAATGAAAGTAATAGTACAATGTCTGAAGCATAAGTGTATCGAATTTATTGTGAAAGCCGTAAATACACTCCTGGAAATTGAAATAAGAACACCGTGAATTCATTGTCCCAGGAAGGGGAAACTTTATTGACACATTCCTGGGGTCAGAGACATCACATGATCACACTGACAGAACCACAGGCACATAGACACAGGCAACAGAGCATGCACAATGTCGGCACTAGTACAGTGTATATCCACCTTTCGCAGCAATGCAGGCTGCTATTCTCCCATGGAGACGATTGTAGAGATGCTGGATGTAGTCCTGTGGAACGGCTTGCCATGCCATTTCCACCTGGCGCCTCAGTTGGACCAGCGTTCGTGCTGGACGTGCAGACCGCGTGAGACGACGCTTCATCCAGTCCCAAACATGCTCAATGGGGGACAGATCCGGAGATGTTGCTGGCCAGGGTAGTTGACTTACACCTTCTAGAGCACGTTGGGTGGCACGGGATACATGCGGACGTGCATTGTCCTGTTGGAACAGCAAGTTCCCTTGCCGGTCTAGGAATGGTAGAACGATGGGTTCGATGACGGTTTGGATGTACCGTGCACTATTCAGTGTCCCCTCGACGATCACCAGTGGTGTACGGCCAGTGTAGGAGATCGCTCCCCACACCATGATGCCGGGTGTTGGCCCTGTGTGCCTCGGTCGTATGCAGTCCTGATTGTGGCGCTCACCTGCACGGCGCCAAACACGCATACGACCATCATTGGCACCAAGGCAGAAGCGACTCTCATCGCTGAAGACGACACGTCTCCATTCGTCCCTCCATTCACGCCTGTCGCGACACCACTGGAGGCGGGCTGCACGATGCTGGGGCGTGAGCGGAAGACGGCCTAACGGTGTGCGGGACCGTAGCCCAGCTTCATGGAGACGGTTGCGAATGGTCCTCGCCGATACCCCAGGAGCAACAGTGTCCCTAATTTGCTGGGAAGTGGCGGTGCGGTCCCCTACGGCACTGCGTAGGATCCTACGGTCTTGGCGTGCATCCGTGCGTCGCTGCGGTCCGGTCCCAGGTCGACGGGCACGTGCACCTTCCGCCGACCACTGGCGACAACATCGATGTACTGTGGAGACCTCACGCCCCACGTGTTGAGCAATTCGGCGGTACGTCCACCCGGCCTCCCGCATGCCCACTATACGCCCTCGCTCGAAGTCCGTCAACTGCACATACGGTTCACGTCCACGCTGTTGCGGCATGCTACCAGTGTTGAAGACTGCGATGGAGCTCCGTATGCCACGGCAAACTGGCTGACACTGACGGCGGCGGTGCACAAATGCTGCGCAGCTAGCGCCATTCGACGGCCAACACCGCGGTTCCTGGTGTGTCCGCTGTGCCGTGCGTGTGATCATTGCTTGTACAGCCCTCTCGCAGTGTCCGGAGCAAGTATGGTGGGTCTGACACACCGGTGTCAATGTGTTCTTTTTTCCATTTCCAGGAGTGTACATATAACACATAAACAATCATGACGAAATTACACAATTTCTTTCATAAGAGTAACAAAACAAGGCGTTCGTGATTATTGGATGGAAATTGCTATAAAGGCACTCGGTTTCCTGTTGTGTTATTGCATTGTTTGTAATTTGACTAACTTCCAAGTACTTCAAAAATTCTATTCGTCATTGATTTTGTTAGGGTTTGTAGTTCTTGCAGTGCACTTGCCGCGCACTCTTCTCATATCGCTCTTTTCAGCTCCCATATGGTCTCAAAAAGTCTTCCATTGCAATAAACATACCTTGCAGCTATCCCCAGACGTTTTCTACGGGATTAATATCAGAGTTACGTGCAAGTCTGGGCAAGACATCGATATCTTTATCTTCGAATCACGTTTTGACTGTAGCAGAAACATGCACGGATGCTTTATCTTGTTGAAACTTCAGGCTTTCGTGCCCTAAGTTCTCGTACATTCTTATCAATTCTGTTACTAGCATCTCACTGTAGTGTTCAGCCAAGTAATATGATTTAGCTTTAGCGGAGGAGGCTGCCCAAATCATAACACTTCAACCACCAAGATTTCTGCACATTCTTACCTGTCGCTCTGTTCTCATATCATACCAATAATACTGAAATCCCCCAGCCCATCGAAATTAAACTTCTCCCCATCACTGAAGATCACCTTATCCCCAGTCCATGACATATGTTTTGCAGCAAACTCCAATCTAGTCTGTTTACTTTTGGGTGTTAGAGCAGGTCTCTGCCGTCATGTCATGTAACAAATTTTGTCGTACACTTTCGGCAAGTAGTGGCAACTGTAAATCAGAAAAAAGTAGATAATAGTAACGGCTGTGACCCTTGATTTGCGCAATTGTAACCCTTTAGATGTCTCAGATATTTCTTTTACATTGCCCATATTTTCCGTTCTGTCCATATTGTGTACCCAACCCAACGAAATTATCAATCACAGCACCTGAATGGTTCAACTACTTGGCAGTTTGATGATTATAGAGTCCCATTTCTTAGAAAGCACCAATTTTTGCTTTTTTTAAATCACGGAATAACTGTCTTCCGTGTAGCATTGTCACAAGCATGGTTTACATACACATCACGCACTGTCATTAATGGTGTGTGTTTCCTATCTGCAGTAAAGCCGCGTATACACACACTAACACCCCACAGAGCCGAGTGTATTTACGCAGAGTTCCACCTTCTATTATCTGAGACGTTGACGTTTTGTTATATACTACACTAGAGTCATCAAATGCAATACCATTTGACTACATCTGTTGGCATGTGGGATGTAGTACTATTGCATATTCACGGTGCTTAACTATTCCATCCGACAATGTTAATTTTCTTACAAATATCCATGCCTTCATACTGATTCCCATTGCTGTGGGCAGTTTACTGTTATTACCGTTTCCAGTGAATTATTGGCAACAGTTCAAATGGCTCTGAGCACTGTGGGACTTAACATCGGAGGTCATCAGTCCCCTAGAACTTAGAACTACTTAAACCTGACTAACCTAAGGACAGCACACACATCCATGCCCGAGGCAGGATTCGAACATGCGACCGTAGCGGCCACGCGGTTCCAGACTGAAGCGCCTAGAACCGCTCGGCCACATCGGCCGGCTATTGGCAACAGTGTAATCGAACAATAATGTCTCTCTCATCATATTTATGGGTGAACCATTACTTTTGTTTACATTCAAGATCAATTGAAGGACTTATTTCAATAGAAAGAACTAGTCATTACCTCCACTTTTTCTGCTTATAATGCTTCTGAAATTAATGATACAAACAAACAGAAAGAAAAGTTCATCTCTAGCAAGAAGCCATATGCTTGAATATTTATGGTATCTCAACTGCAGAATTTTCAGCGCTCATTGGCAGTACATGCACAAATCATCAATCCCTTGAAAATATTCCTGCATTTCGCTACATTTCGGGTTTTGCAACGTCCATATAGACAAAACAGTCGTCCATGATCATCTACAAGGAACTTTCGACGATATATTCTACAGCAGTTACACATATTTCAACAGCAACGCACTTGCAGCACACCCTTGTACTAGTCCGGTAGTTAATTTAACCACTATTTCATCATGTTAAGAACGAAGAATGGGAGGACTTGGCTCAGAATGCATTGCCGTCTGTGGTGATCACACACCCTGTTAAGAACCATGTCCCGCCGTTCCAGGGGACCACCATGAATCGCGTGTCATTTCTGTTCTTCTCGTTGGGTATTTCTTTCATTTACCTTCTGTACTACACAGTAACAGTTCTTTATATGCACAGTATGTTCTAAGTTTCACTGCGCTATCTTATTTGGCAGTGACTCGTCATGTTAAAGTTGCTTTCTTTCTTACGTTTCACACACCAGTCTATTTTGTGACCAAATCAGATCTCAGACCTATTTAGCTCTCGTTATATTGACGGCAGTACTAACTGCGGCCCATCGACAGACAATCTTATTGTAATATTAAGGAATATATTCTTGTTTGAACTAGTGAAGAACTATTCGGTTTTCAAGAGTCGGTAACGTAACACTACGTTTGAGGCTGTTTGACTCAGACCCGTTAGTAACAGCTGGATCGCACGACAAAGTTGATACGCACTGCCTCGGACCGATTTCGTGGATGGCTACTCTCGGCAGTGGCACATATTGCGTTTTTCAACTTTGCAAAAATTTCATAGAAATGTAACAGGAGGGGACGACGTCTGAGGGAGAACACACGGATTCATTGATATTCACAACTACTTGATTTAAACCACGTGAAACTATTTCTGAAATTTGCTTTTTAAGTTTTGTTGATAGCACAAAGAAACGCAATATTCATAGCCGTTTCTGATTGTTGCCAAAGTACGCTCGCCTATGCAGATTTCAAAATGATTGAAACACACACACCAAAATGTGCGGAGCAATTACTGGACTCGAAGTCCTGAACAATGGATATTATCGTCTGTAGTACTGTCTGTTCGAGAGAGTTTATCGGCAGGCAGTGGTGCGGTTGTTTGTACTGCGTATCGCCGGTAGCGTTGGCGGAAACATGCATGTTGGCGTGCCCACTCATAATGGAAGGTTTTCAAATGATTGGAGCTGGGTTTCTCCAGTGGCTGAGTAAGCGTAGTCCCCCACTGAAATGGCTACCAGTTACCCTCCCCATCACGAGAGAATCCCAGACTTTCAGACAGTGAGTGTGGCAGCTACTATATAAAATCACACTCGTCACTGTTTCCTCAAGCTGCCTCTGTAAGCAAATACCAGTCCAGTATGTTGTTGTTGTGGTCTTCAGTCCAGAGACTGGTTTGATGCAGCTCTCCATGCTCCTCTATCCTGTGCAAGCTTCTTCATCTCCCAGTACTTACTGCAACCTACGTCATTCTGAATCTGCTTAGTGTATTCATCTCTTGGTCTCCTATGATTTTTACCCTCCACACTGCCCTCCAATGCTAAATTTGTGATCCCTTGATGCCTCAGAACATGTCCTACCAACCGGTCCCTTCTTCTTGTCAAGTTGTGCCACAAACTCCTCTTCTCCCCAATTCTATTCAATACCTCCTCATTAGTTATGTGATCTACCCATCTAATCTTCAGCATTCTTCTGTAGCACCACATTTCGAAAGCTTCTATTCTCTTCTTGTCCAAACTATTTATTGTCCATGTTTCACTTCCATACATGGCTACACTCCATACAAATACTTTCAGAAACGACTTCCTGACACTTAAATCAATACTCAATGTTAACAAATTTCTCTTCTTAAGAAACGCTTTTCTTGCCATTGCGAGTCTACATTTTATATCCTCTCTACTTCGACCATCATCAGTTATTTTGCTCCCCAAATAGCAAAACTCCTCTACTACTTTAATCGTCTCATTTCCTAATCTAATTCCCTCAGCATCACCCGACTTAATTCGTCTACATTCCATTATCCTCGTTTTGCTTTTGTTGATGTTCATCTTATACCCTCCTTTCAAGACACTATCCATTCCATTCAACTGCTCTTGCAAGTCCTTTGCTGTCTCTGACAGAATTACAATGTCATCGGCGAACCTCAAAGTTTTTATTTCTTCTCCATGGATTTTAATACCTACTCCGAATTTTTCTTTTGTTTCCTTCACAGCTTGCTCAATATACAGATTGAATAATATCGGGGAGAGGCTACAACCCTGTCTCACTCCCTTCCCAACTGCTGCTTCCCTTTCATGTCCTTCGACTCTTATAACTGCCATCTGGTTTCTGTACAAATTGTAAATAGCCTTTCGCTCCCTGTATTTTACCCCTGCCACCTTTAGAATTTGAAAGAGAGTATTCCAGTCAACATTGTCAAAATCTTTCTCTAAGTCTACAAATGCTAGGAACGTAGGTTTGCCTTTCCTTAATCTTTCTTCTAAGATAAGTCGTAAGGTCAGTATTACCTCACGTGTTCCAACATTTCTACGGAATCCAAACTGATCTTCCCCAAGGTTGGCTACTAATAGTTTTTCCATTCGTCTGTAAAGAATTCGCGTCAGTATTTTGTAGCTGTGGCTTATTAAACTGATTGTTCGGTAGTTTTCACATCTGTCAACACCTGATTTCTTTGGGATTGGAATTATTATATTCTTCTTGAAGTCTGAGGGTATTTCGCCTGTCTCATACATCTTGCTCACCAGATGGTAGAGTTTTGTCAGGACTAGCTCTCCCAAGGCCGTCAGTAGTTCTAATGGAATGTTGTCTACTCCTGGGGCCCTGCTTCGACCCAGGTCCCTCAGTGCTCTGTCAAACTCTTCACGCAGTATCGTATCTCCCATTTCGTCTTCATCTACATTCTCTTCCATTTCCAGAATATGGTCCTCAAGTACGTCGCCCTTGTATAGACCCTCTATATACTCCTTCCAGCTTTCTGCTTTCCCTTCTTCGCTTAGAACTGGGTTTCCATCTGAGCTCTTGATATTTATGCAAGTAATTCTCTTTTCTCCAAAGGTCTCTTTAATTTTCCTGTAGGCTGTATCTATCTTACCCCTAGTGAGATAAGCCTCTACATCCTTACATTTGTCCTCTAGCCATCCCTGCTTAGCCATTTTGCACTTCCTGTCAATCTCATTTTTGAGACGTTTGTATTCCTTTTTGCCTGCTTCATTTACTGCATTTTTATATTTTCTCCTTTCATCAATTAAATTCAATATTTCTTCTGTTACCCAAGGATTTCTACTAGCCCTCGTCTTTTTACCTACTTGATCCTCTGCTGCCTTCACTACCTCATCCCTCGTAGCTACCCATTCTTCTTCTAATGTATTTCTTTCCCCCATTTGTGACAATTGTTCCCTTATGCTCTCCCTGAAACTCTGTAAAACCTCTGGTTTAATCAGTTTGTCCAGATCCCATCTCCTTAAATTCTCACCTTTTTGCAGTTTCTTCAGTTTTTATGTACAGCTCATAGCCATTAGATTGTGGTCAGAGTCCACATCTGCCCCTGGAAATGTCTTACAATTTAATACCTGGTTCCTAAAACTCTGTCTTACCATTATATAATCTATCTGATACCTTCTAGTATTTCCAGGATTCTTCCATGTGTACAACCTTCTTTTATGATTCTTGAACCAAGTACGGTGTGTGAAAAGTGACCGTGCACGTCGAAAAGCTATTTTTCGAGCAGAGCTAGCATGGGTGCGAAGCGTGGGCATTGAGAAAGACAAAAATGAAATGATCGTATGGCATTGTTGGCCGTGAGGCCCCATGCGGTTCCCCGCCGTATTGCAAGACCTTAAGTTGACGCCACTTCGGCGACTTACGAGTCAATGATGGTGAAAGACACAACACCCAGTGATCACGAGGCCAAGAAAACACCTGACCCCGCCGGGAATCGAACTTGGGCCCCCAACGCTTCCACAAGACCACGAGCTGCAGACTGGGGAAGACAGAAATGACTCGATTAGAAGGCATTGAAACGCGTGAGTGTTACAGGAGACTGTCGAAGATCAGGTGGATTGATCGTGTAAGAAATGCAGGGGTCCTGTGGATGTCAATGGTAAATACTGCCTAATGGAGACAACGTTGAATCGAAGGGACAAAATGCATGGGTGCCTACCTCGACACGAGTTGCTGCTGAAAAAGTGTGTGAAAGGAATATGTCGCAGGGACGGGCCTGGCTTATAACGAAATACGGCAGATCGTTACGGTATGGACCGAGGAAGCGAAGGGAGCGATGTGAAACAACAAACCTTATGTTGACGAGCAAGGCAACAAAAGCGCACATACTGTGCACGAGGCGATCCTAACCAGTTAGGCAATGCTCGTGGATTCTGGTAAATACAATTTCTGACAAAGAAAGTGAAGAACCCAGAAGACATGGCCGGATTTCAGTTTAACTTATAAACGTACGCACCATCGGCGGATTCGTAAATGATTCTGAGTTGCAGTTCTCTGTGACAGGTAAAATGGCCACCAGAGTGCATTGGTGTTGAGGTGTTTAGTGTTGTTATCAAGTCTGATAGGGTTGAGTCATCACTGTCAAGGACACGGAGATGCCGCATTCTCGTGTGAGACACGACAGAGCTTGAAAGAGATCTCAGTGTGGGTCCCCATTGGGGCAGTTGGTCGAATTGTGCAATTTCCAAATTTGTGGGGCATTAGGATGTGGCAGCGGTCCGATGTTGGTCTGCATGTGAATGTGAGGGCAGGTATACCCATCGTCAAGGTTCCGGTTAACGCCTCACAACTGCACCTGCCACCTGAAAACAAGTAATGCAACATTCTATGCCATTCGCACCATTGGTCGGAGAGCAGCGGCAGCTGGATTACGCAGTTACCCTCCCATTCGTAGAATGCAGTTTACCTAACAACATAAACTGCTGCACTGGATGTGGCGCTGTGACCGCTAAGTGTGGACTGCGGGAGATGGAGTAGTATTGTGTTCCGCGATGAATCACTGTTCGATACTACCACAAGTGACCATCGTTGGAAAGTATGGCGGCGAGTAGGGGTGAGTGCTGTTCTTCCAGTTTTTTTTTAAGAGACACTCCTCACTCTTTGCATCATCGGGTATGAGTTTAGGTCATGGCTGGTAATGTTTAAGAGAACTTTGACGGCACATCCTCATATGCGACCTCCCATCTGATAGTATTGTGGTGCCATTTTTCAACAGGACAGTGCCCGTTCTCACATAGCACGTGTATCTATGAACTGTTTGTGTGATGTTAAGGTACTTCTGTGGCCAACAAGATCCTCAGATCTGTCTCCCGTAGAACATGTGTGAGACTAACTCGGACGCTGATGCACAGTATCAGTGACCAATTACGGCAGTTGTGATCCAGCTGTCGCCAGGAGAGGATACACTGGCCTTATGAAACACTTCCCAGCCGAATCAGAGCGTGCAGCCAGAGGCCAGAGAGGATGCAACGTCATACTGATAAGCAAGCTGATACAACCAAGTTCTTTGTACATTTGACTCGATTTTGTAATCACTGAAATAACATCATAGCCCTCTGAAACAGCGAAGTTTCATTTCATTTCCTCCTTCTCTTCTGGGTGCTTCACTACTTTTTGACATGCATTGTACATCTCATTTTTTCCCTAGATCAACATTTTCCATTGTAATTCATGTCACCTCCACTAACAACTTTAAAGTAAAATTAGACATTGTTCTACTTAAAAATGTACAATAAACATCTTCAGCAGCATGCTAATAGGCAAATAAGTAAACATTCATATTACACAGACGCTATAGTCTACATTATTGTATAAAATGACATTCATTTAACATTTTCGTTACGTTGAGTATCAGCTGTTGAGTTAAATGAGTTGTCAAACTGATCTGATTTTAGTTAATATGTAAAATTATTTTCAGGAGTACTTGGTTCAAATGTTCAAATGTGTGTGAAATCTTATGGGACTTAACTGCTAAGGTCATCAGTCCCTGAGCTTCCACACTACTTAACCTAAATTATCCTAAGGACAAACACACACACCCATGCCCGAGGGAGGACTCGAACCTTTGCCGGGACCAGCCGCACAGTCCATGACTGCAGCGCCTGAGACCGCTCGGCTAATCCCGCGCGGCGGAGTACTTGGTTCTTCATATTGTAAAGTATCGCAAAGGTTACATTCCTCAGTACTTCCGACATCCTTCTAAGGCTGGCCTTTCAGAGACGTGATTGATTGTTGACAACCAACTTCATAATGGCAGAAATTTACAGTCAGTTATTGTCGTTATACACAGTTACGTACGTAACACGTTGTCCAAAGGGAGACACCACATATTACGTATTAAACTGTCTGAGCAATACAGACTTACTGTGGGGTGTTTACCTTGATGTCGTATATCGCCCCGTTACATGAGGCCCCCAAAACCGGATTTTGCAAAGCGATTTCCCAACACCGCTTTTGGTTGGTCATGTAAACACTTCTGGAAATACGCTTCTAGTTGCCAGTTTTCCAATTCCGCAATCCATTTTCGCTCCCACGTAAACGCAACAGGTTTTGGAACGTGCTTGGGCTGTCAGGTTCCGTCTTCTTTTTAAAAATTTTCCGCTAGTATGGAGGTGGTGACTTTTTGCACAGTGAAGGATAAGCTGAAATATTAACTGAAGCTGTTTACCCCTCGACTAACTGAAGAGAAATAGCGATTCTGTTGACTAAATCAGAAACTATGCTGCGGTCGCAGGTTCGAATCCTGCCTCGGGCATGGGTGTGTGTGATGTCCATAGGTTTGTTACGTTTAAGTAGTTCTAAGTCTAGGGCACTGATGACCTCAGATGTTAAGTCCCATAGTGCTCAGAGCCACTTGAGCCATTTGAAACTATAACAGCTGTTTTACAGGTGCCAAAAATAACAGAGCTAACAAATCCGCGTCAGACCTTAACATGTAAACACGACAAACGTTTTCCAAATTCGGTTTTCTTCTTTCGGAAGATGTGTCGCATGTAAACGTAGTGTATGTAAAGTAATCTGTTTCAGATACAAGCAGTCATGACAACTACAGCACGGATACTGATATCTAAATTGTTACTAACAGCACAGCAAAATAAAATCACAATAGAGTGCAGAACATGGACTTCTGGTTTTCGTAGGATTGTTGGATCACCTGACCCGAAGGAGAACGCCTGATCAACGATTCGGTAGCCCAACGTATCCCAGCTCTCTCGAATTGTCTGTCCAGATTTTTGCCAACGACTGTCCTCCGCCCTTTCGTACAAGCGTGCCTGATAGAGTGAATATGCCTCAGCTACAGCTTTTTATGTGAAAACAATTATTTGGTCTCTTACTGTCAGACATCACAATTTAAGAGCTTGCGCTGTAAATTAGCATTTGTCCATTTTGACACGTATTGTTTAGGACGCTCCAACACATTGACATAGAGTTGTAGATTCAACTTACTCAACCTACAACACATGTTATATTTAGATCTGACGTCCGGTTTGTTATTAGCTTGATACTACTAAAGATGCATGGTTACACTTCTTGATATAGGTTCATACCTAACTTACAGTATATGTGAAAATGTCTACATCAGTTCTTTCGTTAAATTCAACATCAAAGTTTTCTATGAACCGTTTATGGATTCATACGCAATTTCGGCTTGATGACCAAGAACTCGACTAGTGAAAGGTGATACAAATTGTGTAATTCACCGACTTTGTTCGACTTAATTAATTTTGATAGTGATTCCCCGTACCTAACAATTCAGTAAGGTGTATTTTGAGGAAAACGACATGGAGAAATACAGAACTAATTACCGAATGGCAACTTATTACAGTGCCTTTGTGAAGACTTAATTATTCAAACCGTAATTATAAAATAGATCAGTCAGCTGAAATTATGGCTCAGCCTCTCAGTGAAGTACTACTTAAATAGTGTGTTGGCTCTATCAACGACCTATATAAACAACAGTGTAGTTTATATACCTCCTTGGGGTCTATAACTACGCTTCCACGGTTTTGCAATAGATAGCAGTAGCGGCAGGTGGTGGTGCAGTTGGTAGGTCGTAAGCGTCGAGAAGTAGGCTTAGGATTGTGTGAACGTAACAGCATAAAAAATATTGGTCGATTTGTGATTGCATCATAAAGTTATTATCGATTGAATATATCAACTTAGGACCTCAATTATCATCATTTGCGGAAAGTTTTAACTTTCTACTTTGAAATGAAGATATCTGAGACTGAGGCTCATAAAATGCCGGGTAAGACCTATAGTGAGGCAACTGTTAGTGCAAGTACGGTTACAACGCTGCAAGAACGGTGATTTTGTCTTCGAAAACCGGCATGGTAGTGCATGAGGGAAGGTATTCGAAGATACTAAAATCGATGGAAACTATCGTAGGAGATCGTTACCGAAAACAGCTGATGCGTTGGAGCCCAGAACTGAAAGCAGACGGCCATAATACAGCGATAGACTGGAAAGATGATTTTGCAGCATGACAGTTGCCCGACCCCCTCTCGCAAAACACGTCAACACCTACTTAGAGATATTGAAATGGGAAGTCCAACCTCACCCACCGTATTCTCCAGGCATGAATAACACTTTTTTCCATCAACGGTACGGGCCTGGCTGACTAGCACTTCCGGTAATACACTCCTGGAAATTGAAATACGAACACCGTGAATTCATTGTCCCAGGAAGGGGAAACTTTATTGACACATTCCTGGGGTCAGATACATCACATGATCACACTGACAGAACCACAGGCACATAGACACAGGCAACAGAGCATGCACAATGTCGGCACTAGTACAGTGTATATCCACCTTTCGCAGCAATGCAGGCTGCTATTCTCCCATGGAGACGATCGTAGAGATGCTGGATGTAGTCCTGTGGAACGGCTTGCCATGCCATTTCCACCTGGCGCCTCAGTTGGACCAGCGTTCGTGCTGGACGTGCAGACCGCGTGAGACGACACTTCATCCAGTCCCAAACATGCTCAATGGAGGACAGATCCGGAGATCTTGCTGGCCAGGGTAGTTGACGTACACCTTCTAGAGCACGTTGGGTGGCACGGGATACATGCGGACGTGCATTGTCCTGTTGGAACAGCATGTTCCCTTGCCGGTCTAGGAATGGTAGAACGATGGGTTCGATGACGGTTTGGATGTACCGTGCACTATTCAGTGTCCCCTCGACGATCACCAATGGTATACGGCCAGTGTAGGAGATCGCTCCCCACACCATGATGCCGGGTGTTGGCCCTGTGTGCCTCGGTCGTATGCAGTCCTGATTGTGGCGCTCACCTGCACGGCGCCAAACACGCATACGACCATCATTGGCACCAAGGCAGAAACGACTCTCATCGCTGAAGACGACACGTCTCCATTCGTCCCTCCATTCACGCCTGTCGCGACACCACTGGAGGCGGGCTGCACGATGTTGGGGCGTGAGCGAAAGACGGCCTAACGGTGTGCGGGACCGTAGCCCAGCTTCATGGAGACGGTTGCGAATGGTCCTCGCCGATACCCCAGGAGCAACAGTGTCCCTAATTTGCTGGGAAGTGGCGGTGCGGTCCCCTACGGCACTGCGTAGGATCCTACGGTCTTGGCGTGCATCCGTGCGTCGCTGCGGTCCGGTCCCAGGTCGACGGGCACGTGCACCTTCCGCCGACCACTGGCGACAACATCGATGTACTGTGGAGACCTCACGCCCCACGTGTTGAGCAATTCGGCGGTACGTCCACCCGGCCTCCCGCATGCCCACTATACGCCCTCGCTCAAAGTCCGTCAACTGCACATACGGTTCACGTCCACGCTGTCGCGGCATGCTACCAGTGTTAAAGACTGCGATGGAGCTCCGTATGCCACGGCAAACTGGCTGACACTGACGACGGCGGTGCACAAATGCTGCGCAGCTAGCGCCATTCGACGGCCAACATCGCGGGTCCTGGTGTGTCCGCTGTGCCGTGCGTGTGATCATTGCTTGTACAGCCCTCTCGCAGTGTCCGGAGCAAGTATGGTGGGTCTGACACACCGGTGTCAATGTGTTCTTTTTTCCATTTCCAGGAGTGTACGAACAAGTGCAAAATTGGATCGATTCACGGATCTCCTCAAAAGACGACAAGTTCTCCGCCGCGGGATTCGTATGCCGCCCGAAAAATGGGAGAAAGTGCTGGCCCTTCTCTGTACACGTTGAATATCCCCTGTTAGTCCTATAAGGTGCGGGTCCCACAGATTTGCGTTTTGCAAGCAATCTCCTTTGCAGACTGATAGCATATTTCTAGTATTCTGCCAATGAACCGAAGTCTGCACCTACTCTACCTACGACAGAGCCTATGTGATCGTTCCATTTCATACTCCTACGAAATGTTTTACCCATGTATCTCCAAGAGTTGACCGAACCCAACTGTGCCTCGTTGATAAAGTAGTATTTGTTTACTGAAGGCCGCAAATTTATGTTTCTGAACGTCTAAAGCTAGTTGCCAATCTTGCACCACTTTGAAGTCGTATCAAGATTCGACTGAATGTTTGTGCAACTTTTTTAAGCTTTTAGTAGACGGGTGTGACCTGTGCTTTCTTACAACTGCGGGGAACATTTGAAAATAGAGCTCAGCATTTCTACTTTTGCTTTGCTAGCCTCAGTTTCAGTTACTGTCTCGTCCATGAGTGTCTGACAGCCTTTACATATGAAAATAATTTTTTGGATTTGTGGGGGCTCCTTTAGATATTCTGCTAAGGTAGTCGTTGAAGGTTTCACGCAATGCTCTCTCCACAGTCAAACTTGTCTCAATCAGCATCATCCTATGTGTAGCCATAGTCTTTGTTTTAGACTTCATCATGAACTGTTCTACTAGACATTTATTTGTGAAGGGCATGGTCAACTATTCTTCTAAAACTGAGCCACACTTCTGAATGCTCTTCTCCAGGTTAAAAAGTTTCCCACTCCTTATTGAGATACGATAGGCTACTACCGCCGCTAACCTGAATTACCACATACAGAATCTTCTACTTGTTTTAGTTGCCGATTGTACTTCCATAATCATTGTTGCTACATCTGCCTCATGATCATTGATACCGGTTTCTAACAAAATGTCAGAGGTGAAGTCTATTTGTTAATTTAAAGAAAAGTAATTATCCAAAGATGGCGGTGAGTAGGCTATAGAAGTACTGATTAACGGTTCCGTAAATAATTATGATTTCTTATGTCTATATAGTGAAATGTTTAAATAGGTACTCTTTCACGCTTGGTGCAGGAGTTAGCACACTGTACTCGCATTCGGAAGGACGATGGTTCAAATCCGCATCGGCCATCGTGATTTAAGTCTTCCGTGATTTCCCTAAATCTCTCCAGGCCAATGCCAGGATGGTCCCCATTTTCTTCCCTATACTTCAAATATACCGAGATTGTGCTCCGTCTCTAATGACCACCGATGTCGATGTGGTGTTTCTTCTTCTTCTTCAGTAGCTCTACAGCCCTTGGTGAGCCTTGGCTTCTTCAACAATCTTCCTCCACACTTCTCGGTTATTTGCTGCTCTTTTCCACCCCCGGACTCCCATACTGGTAAGATCCATTATTACCTCGTCGATCCATCTTCTTCTAGGTCTCCCTTTTCGCCTAACTGAATGGATCATACCTTTCATCATTTTCTTTGGAGTTCGATCCTCTGCCATTCTCTCCAAGTGTCCTAGCCATCGTATTCGCTGTGATTTCACAAATTTTACTATGTCCCTGCCTTGTATTAACTCTTGTAATTCGGCATTGTAGCGTATTCTCCAGCCTTCTTCCTCCCTTATTGGCCCATAGATTTTGCGTAGTATTTTCCGCTCAATGCTTCTTAGAGCATTTTTATCGTGTTCTGTCAACGTCCATACCTCTGAGCTGTATGTGATAACTGGGCGGACTAGGGAATTATATATTAGCAGTTTAGTTTTTCTTGTAACAAGGTTATTTTTGAAAAGCTGCATATTTGCAAAGTAAGCTCTGTTTCCTGCTTGTATTCTTTCCCTTATAGCCTTTCCAATACTGTTATCATTTGTTATTAGGGCTCCCAAGTAGTTAAAAGAGGCCACTCCTTTGAAGCATTTCCCATTGATGTTTAGGTTTTTAGTGGTTCTTCTGGCCTCAGATTGTGACATTACCATATATTTTGTTTTGTTTTCATTTACTATGAGGCCAATTTTTAAGGCTTCTGTTTCCATTGCCTGGTATGTTTCTAGGAGTGTATTGGTATTTCTTCCTACTATAGCAATGTCATCAGCATATGCACATATCTGGCTAGTTTTCATAAATATGGTGCCTCTTTTGTTGATTTTATTTGCTGCACTATGCAGGGCTATGTTGAATAGGACAGTGGAGAGACTATCCCCTTGCTTCACACCTTTATTAAAGTCAAAGCTATCACTTGTTCTGCTAAGGACCTTTACTTTTGCTCTTGTCTCTGTCATTGTCATTCTGATTAGTCTTATTAATTTAGCACATATACCAACTTCTTTCAGTACTCTGTATAGTTCTTGCCGATTTATGCTGTCAAAGGCTTGTTTGAAATCGATGAATAAGAAATGCAGATCTATATCATATTCATAGAACTTTTCCATCATTTGCCTTATCACAAATATTTGATCAGTTGTTCCTCTGCCTGGTCGTAAGCCACACTGATATTCCCCTAGTATGCCTTCTGCACACTTTTGTATTCTTTCGTTTAATATACTTGTGAAGATCTTATAAGCTGTACTTAGGAGTGTTTCCTTCCTTTTTACGCAGAAGTGGATACACTAGAAGTGCACAAAAGATTGTAAACAATAAACTCAGTTTGTGACTGTGGAAATAAGCTAACTTCTGCAGTTTGCATGACTCAGTAATAGGTAAATGTAATAGCAACGCGAACAGTGCTTTTGAAACGTTGCACTGCAATGTAGAAGCAGCGGAAATGTACATGCGCTTGCTCGAAACAACGATAGAGAGCCTCACAATATCCAAAGCAACAAACTTTCAACCAAAAATAACAGTTTTATTAAGCGAAGAAAGGTTCATCAGTTGACGTACTTTTCATGAACTCAAACAATTCGATCAGATTCGTGTCTCTGCCTCAAGATTAGAGCATCACAAAAGAAGTAGAATAAGAAGAATGAAATAAGTATTAGTGTCAGTGGTGTTGAGGAACAGCTGAAATCGTTAAAACTGAACAAAGCTCTAGGACCCGATGGAATCCCTGTCAGATTATATACTGGATTTGCTGTTGAGTTAGCCCCTCTTCTAACTGTAATCTATCGTACAGCCCTTGAATAAAACATCGTGCCCAGTTCTTGGGAAAACGCACAGGTCACACCTATCTACGAGAAAGGTAGAAGAAGTGATCCACAAAACTACCGTCCAGTATCCTTGACATCAGTTTGTTGTAGAATCTTAGAACATATTCTGAGCTCAAGCGTAATGAGGTATCTTGAACAGAATGACCTCAATGCGAAACACCATGGATTCCGAAAACATCGATCACGTGAAACCAAACTTCCACTTTTCTCACATGACATACTGGTACTGAAAGCTTTGGATCAAGACAATTAGGTAGATGCAATACGAGGTGTGGCTAGAAAAAAACCGGACTAGTACTGGTGAAACAATAAAACGAATGCAATAAGGCTGAAAGTCGCGTGGCCTGTCACGTGACTCTCGCTCCGCCTACTGCTCGAGTTTCATCTGCCTCCTGCACTCAGTCTGCCCGTGGCGTCTGTTTTAAGTAGTTGACGTTTTGTCTGTGCGTCGGAAAATGTTGAGTGTACAGAAAGAACAGCGTGTTAACATAAAATTTTGTTTCAAACTAGGAAAATCTGCAAGTGAAACGTTTGTAATGTTACAACAAGTGTACGGCGATGATAGTTTATCGCGAACACAAGTGTTTGAGTGGTTTAAACGATTTAAAGATGGCCGCGAAGACACCAGTGATGACACTCGCACTGGCAGACCATTGTCAGCAAAAACTGATGCAAACATTGAAAAAATCGGTAAACTTGTTCGACAAGATCCCCGTTTAACAATCAGAGCAGTGTCTGAGTTAACAGGAGTTGACAAGGAAAGTGTTAGGCAGATTCTTCATGAAAGTTTCAACATGAACAAAGTGTGTTCAAAAATGGTTCCAAAGTGTCTCACAATTGAACAGAAGGAACGCCGAAGAATGATTTGTTCTGACATCCTGGAAAACATTGAACGTGATCCCACCTTCTTACAAAATGTTATTACTTGCGATGAATCGTGGTTTTTTACTTACGATCCCGAAACTAAACGCCAATCGATGCATTGGAAAACTCCTGGTTCTCCACGACAAAAAAAAAGCACGAAAGTCAAAATCGAAATTCAGGGCAATGATGATTGTTTTTTTTTTGACATCAAAGGGATTGTGCACATTGATTGGGTACCAGAGGGACAAACAGTGAATCAGCATTACTACATTAGCGTCCTGGCTACCCTACGTGAGCGAGTACGGAGAAAACGGAACGATTTGTGGAGAAAAAAGTCATGGATCCTTCACCAAGACAATGCCCCAGCTCACAGTGCGTTGTCAGTGAAGACGTTTTTGGCAAAACACAACATTCCCATCTTAGACCATCCACCCTACTCACCTGATTTGGCCCCCTGTGACTCTTTTCTTTTCCCTAAAGTCAAGTCAGCTTTGAAAGGAACTAGATTTGAGACTGTTGAAGCAGTAAAAGAAAAAGCGACGGAAATAATGTATGGACTTACCGAAAATGATCTGCAGCATTGCTATGAACAGTGGAAAATTCGTATGGAGCGGTGTAGAGACCGAGGAGGAGAGTACATTGAAGGAGATAACATGAAACTGTAAATAATAGTAAATAAATGTTTTTTCCAGCATCAGTCCGGTTTTTTTCTAGCCGCACCTCGTATTTCTTGTTTTCAGAAAAGCATTTGACTCAGTCCCATATATACACTTATTGTGAAAAGTTCGATCATAGGGATTATCATGTGAAATTTGTGACTGGAGTCAGGACTTTGCGTTAGGCAGGACACACCATGTTATCTCGAATGGGGAGTCATTGTCAGATGTAAAAGTAACTTTGGGTGTACCCCAGAGAAGTGTGTTGCTGTTCATGTTGTATATTAACGACCCTGCAGGCAATATTAATAGTAGCATCATGCTTTTTGCAGATCATACACTCATCTGTAATGAAGTACTATCTGAATGAAGCTGCATAAATATTTAGTCAGATGCTGATAAGATTTCAAAGTAGTGCAAACTTCATAAAACGAGAAAACATAGTATACTGTGACTATAATATCGACAAGTCGCTGTTGGAATTGGCCAACCATACATATACCTGTGTTTAACAGTCTGTAGGGATATGAAATGGAATGATCACATATTAGGCTGTAGACATTGGTTTATTGGTAGAATACTGGGGAAATGGAATTGGTCTGCAAAGGAGATGGCTTATAAATCACTCATGGGATGCATCCTAGAATATTTCTCAAGTGTGTGGAACCTGTACCAAATAGCACCAACAGGGTCTATTGAAAGTATGCAGAGAAGGCAGCACGAATGGTCACAGGTTTGTTTAATCCCTGGGAAAGTGTCACAGAAATACTGAAGCAATTGAACTGGAAGACTCTTGAACATAGACTTAAATTATCCAGAGAAAGTCTACAAAGTTTCAAGAATGGCTTTAAATGGTGGCTCTAGGAATACACACTGAAACACCAAAGAAACTGCTATAGGCATGCATGTTCAAATACAGAGACATGTAAACAGACAGACAATAAGGCGTTGCGGTCAGCAACGCCTGTATAAGACAACAAGTGTCTGGCGCAGTTGTTACTGCTGCTACAATGGCAGGTTATCAAGATTTAAGTAAGTCTGAGTGGGGTGTTGTTGGCGCATGAGCAATGGGATACAGTATCTCCAAGGTAGCGATGAAGTGAGGATTGTCCCATAAGATAATTTCACGGGTGTACCGTGAATATCAGGTACCTGGTAAAACATCAAATCTCCGACATCGCTGCGGCCGGAAAAAGATCCTGCAAGAACAGGACCAACAACAAGTCAAGAGAATCATTCAGCATGACAGAAGTGCACCCCTTCTGCAATTTGCTGCAGATTTAAATGCTGGACCATCAACAAGTGTCAGCATGCAAATTTTTCAATGAAACATCATCAATATTGGCTTTCAGAGCTGAAGGCCCACTTGTGTACCCTCAATGACTGCTTGACACAAAGCTTTACACCTCGCCTGGACCCATCAACACTGACATTGTACTGTTGATGACTGGAAACATGTTGCCTGGTCAGACGAGTCTCATTTATAATTGTAATGAGCGGATGGATGTGTATGGGTATGGAGACAACCTCATGAATCCATGGGCCCTCCCTGTCAGCAGGGAACTGTTCAAGCTGGTGGAGGCTGTGTAATAGTGTGGGACGTGTGTAGTTGGAGTGATATGGGACCCCTGATACACCTAGATATGACTCTGACAGGTGACACGGACGTAAGCATCCTATTGGACAACCTGCATCCATTCATGTCCATTGTGCATTCCAAAGGACTTTGGCAATTACAGCAGGACAATGCGACACCTCACACGTCCAGAATTGCAATAGAGTGGCTCCAAGAACACTATTCTGAGTTTAAACACTTCCGCTGGCCAAGGAACTCCCCATGCTTGAACGTTATTGAGCATATCTGGGATGCCTTGCAACGTGCTGTTCAGAAGAGATATCCATCCCCTCGTAATCTTACGGATTTATGGACAGCCATGCAGGATTCATCGTGTCACTTTCCTCCAGCACTACACCAGACATTAGTCGAGTCCATGCCACATGGTGTTGCGGCGCTTCTGCAAGCTCATGGGTACCCTACACTATATTAGGCAGGTGTACCAGTTTCTATGGCTCTTCAGTGTACTACAATACCCTATATATTGCTGACATAGGGACCATGAGAATATGATTAGAATAATTATTGTGCACACAGAGGTATTCAAACAATCATTGTTCCCACACTCCGTATGTAGAGGGAACAGGAAGAAACCCTAATGGGATGCACCCTATGCCATGCACCTCATGGTGGTTCGCAGAGTATAGCTGTAGATGCAGATGAAGTAGAGAAACAGTGACTACAAATATCAGCATGCATAGTAGAATATATGGTAGGAAGCCGCACCACTGTTGTCAGAGTGACCCCAACCTGTGCTCTGTATCCCGCAGTTGCAATAATGTATTGTGTTGTAATTGTGTTTATAAGAAAAAACGGGGTTGGTTAAGCCAGTGCGAATTTTTTAGTGACTTGTAGATTGTAGATTGTATTTTATTGGTCCTGTTGTCTACATAGCAGCTTATGCATGACACATTGGACAAGTCAAGTTATAAATATACAGGCTGAAAGTCATTCCAAGGAATACATATTGAAGCTTACAATAATACACTTTACATGTAAGTATTTATATAACTCATTTAAGTATTCTTCAATGGAGTAAAAGCAGTGATGCTGTAAATATGACTTTAGAGATTTTCCAAATGTATTGATCTCAGTGATAGCTTTTATGTTTTCAGGAAGTTTGTTATAAAGCTTAACTCCCATGTGAAAAGTTCCTTTTTGGCACAGTGCTGTGCTGATTTGAGTCATATGTAAGTTTCTGTTTTGTCTGGTAAAGTGCTCAAGTATATCACAGTTTTTTTTGCAGTCTCCGGTCCTTGCCTATTACATTTAATTTAAAGAACAAAAGGGTTTCCATAATGTATACACACGGTAATGGAGGAATACCAGATTTCTTAAACAGGGGTTTACAAGAGTCTCTAGGCTTGCACCCAAACAAGATTCTAATGGTCCTTTTTTGTAGTTTAAAAGTGCTATTAGCTGTTTTAGCGTTTCCCCAGAAGGTGAACCGATATATAAGACGAGAATGAAAGTACGCATGATATGCATTCAATACTGTTTTCTCAGTACAGCATGATTTTAATGAACAAAGAAGGTAACATGTTTTGCTCAGTTCTGCATTGAGATATTCAATATGCTTATTCCATCTGATGTTACTCCGCAGCCAAAGTCCTAAGAATTTGGTTTCAGTATTGTTATCAACTGGTTCATCATTGATAGAGACTGATGGGATAAACATGTCCTTGTTAGGAACATTGTGGCATTTTAGAGCAACGGTTTTCTTACTGTTTATTACAAGCTGATTACTCTGTGCCCAGCTGCTAAGTTGTTTCGTGACTGTGTTTACTGTCTGCTGTAACTGTTCATCGTCGTCTCCTTTTAGTAGAATCATGGTGTCATCTGCAAATATGATTGTTTTGTGTGCACCAATATTTAAGCTTAGATCATTTATGTACAGAAGAAACAGAAGGGGTCCCAATACTGATCCTTGGGGTACACCACATTTTATTTGTTTATAGTCGGATAAGTGATTAGATACAGTTTTTAGTTCAATATTTGTGTGCTTGACGCACACTGCCTGCATACGATTAGTCAGGAAGGAACTGATCCACTTGTTGGACAGACCTCGAATACCATATCTTTCTAGCTTTGATAGCAGAATTTTATGGTCCATCATGTCAAAAGCTTTTGTCAAGTCAATAAAGACTCCTATTGTTTCCTGTTTTTTGTCCATCAGGTTTAGGATGGAATTGATGCGCTCATAGACAGCAGTTGTCATTGACCTCTTATTTCTGAATCCATGTTGTTCATTACATAGGATGCTGTTTTTATTTATAAATTTCATAAGTTTCTCATACGTAACTTTTTCCAGTACTTTAGAGATGCAGGAGGAAATTGTGATGGGTCTGTAGTTGTTTACATTGTCTTTATCCCCTTTTTTATATACAGGAATAACTTTTGATGTTTTCAACACATCAGGGAAAGTGCCTGCCTGAAGTGAGCAGTCGCATAAATGTGTGAGTACTTCAATTAGGTTTGATGCGCTCTTCTTTAACATTGTTGCAGGTATACCATCAATACCTGCCGATTTGGAATTTTTTAGTCCTTTTATTGCTTTAGATACTTCATCTTGTGAAACAGAACTGATGTACATTGATCCTCTACATGCACTTATTTTATATTCTTTTGCCTGGGTGTTTTAAAGTTTGATTGTAACATATTTTCAGCAACACATGTGAAAAAGTTGTTAAATGTGTTAGCTACTTCTAAGGGGTTTGTTACTTATTTATTTTTATGTGATAGTGTTATATTTTTGCAAGGTTGTCTGTATTCTCCACATTCTTTTTTTATAACACTCCACATAGCCTTTGATGTATTTGCTGAATTATAAATGATTTCATCATTATGCATTGTTTTTGCTGCTTTTATTACTTTTCTTAATATTTTGGGGTATTTTTTTATAGTATGCGCATACTACAGGTAAGGAATTTTTTGAGTTATATATTTCATGAAGTAGTCTTTTCTTCTGGCATGAAACCCTTATTCCCTTTGTGATCCAGCTGTTCGTTCTAGAGTTTCCCCGTATGGTTAATGTTTTCAGTGGGAATGCAAGTTCAAAGAAATGGGTTAATGTATCAATGAAAGTGTTGAATTTTTCATTTATATCGTTCATTTTGTACACTCCTAGCCATTTTTCTTTCTGTAATAAGTTGTTGAAGTAGTTCACATTATGCTGATTATAACTTCGATATGCTGTTCTGAAAGACATGTTGTTAATAATACTGCCTTGTACTTTTATGCTTAATATTTGAGTACAGAGTTATGTCGTAATTACCATTGTGTTGAGGGATTTTTTAGTATGAGTTATAAGAGAAAAATAATTGTTTGCTGCTTGATCACCAGTTTTATTAACCACAACAGTCAAGTTAGTAAATTAGGAATTATGTTTCATATATTTCCTAAAAACAATGAGATGAAACAAAAATGGGTAAATGCTTGTAAATGTGCTGATTTGTTTACAGTTTAAGTTGCTCATGTCCGCTCAGTACATTTTATTGATTCAGATAATGAAAGGGATTTGAAAAGTAAACTGTCGAATATTCCTTCCACGCTAATGACTGATGCTGTTCCATCTGTAAATCTAACATCATCTGGTGCTGATTTAGGGCATAGTAATGAACCTAATAAAGACAAAAATATTCCTGCACAAAAAAGGAAGCCACCATAAAGAAGTAGAAGATATTTTACAGGTAAATGTATTACCACCTAATGAAGAAATTACTACTAGACAAAAATTTAACCTTGCTAGTAAACACTGCTGACAATTAGAATTCATGGAAACAGAAATAACAGACTTTAGGCAAATGAATGCAGGTTTACGTGAGTTTCTCTCCTGATGTAGTGCTCAGTTACTGAAATAAAAACATTCAAAAAGTGATTCAGCGCTCTTTTTCTGACTGTCAGCACAAGTGGTTTTGAAAGGATGGGGTACAAACTGGTCATCTGAAGGTATTGCGAAGGTTGTGACTTCTTTTTGCCTATTTTATAAAGCATTATCTTCTGTCAGGATTGTACTGAAACATCCTCTTCATAATGAAGGCAATATTAACAGAAGACAGCCAGTTCAGTGTTCCACCAGGTTTTATTGATTTAAGCCTTAGTATTTTGAAAACTAAAAGCTATTAACAAAATTAGAAAAAGACATAATTCTTAGCTTTGATGAAGTGAAAGTAAACAGTGGTTTATATTTTGACCAGGCAAGGAGAAAAAAAGAACAAGAAAAACTTGACCAGCAAATTTGTAGTATACCAAAAGGAAATGAGGAAAAAATAAAAGAAAATAAATCTAATAATATAGAGCTTGTTTATTAAACCAGGGGCCTAGAAATGATATAGAGGCTTTGTCCCACCATGGCCCTCAGTCGTCCACAACCTCACAATAGGCCACAGCTGTCCATCCACCCCACCACTGCCCCACACCGAACCCAGGCTTATTGTGCGGTTTGGCCCCCAGTTCACTGTTTTTCTGAAGAATTCAATCTTTTCTGTGTTTTGTACAGTGTTAACTCATTTATCTAAAAATAAACGCTGCCCGGATGAATCTGCACACTGCCTTGCCACACATTTAAAGTCCATGCCAGTGAAACTTTGTGAAGCAGCCTGTATACGCGCCTTGTGACTTGATGGATAGACTGAGTGGAGACTCACCTGCTTGCTCATGAGTTTACAGACAGACTATATCACTGACTAAGAAACAAATAAATCTTCAGGAACAAAACCATGATCCAAAAGGGAAAAGTAATGGAAGAGGAGAGTGTGGTATCTTGAGGACAATGTACCTCGGAACACATAATGTTCCCTGGTTAGTGCCCCCATCCAGTGACCAATTTTAGGAGCACAGGGAGTATTTTGTTTATGTGAGAGATGAGGTTGTGCTTTACGCAGCATTTGTAAATATATTGATACACAAATTTAAATGTTGTATAATTTGTTAAAGCTACTTGGTATTTATTGTTTATTCTTCAGTGCAAATTTTTATGGGCAGTAAAATTTGATACATTTTTAGAACACGTTAGGTATCGTGTGACAGTTAAGCCATACTTCACTGATCGTGCACCATCTTTTATCTTAAAATGGAAGAAGGTCTTTCAACATGGAACACTGGTATTTACAAATGAACTGAGTTTCATTATCATCTTAATGATTTCAGCTGTCTTTATAATGGAAATTCTGTCATTTTACGTAGCTTACACTTTAAAATTATCTAACTTTTACTGTTTTCTGATAATACTTCTACTTCATTTGACTCCACTTACTAATTATGTATGGGTGTGTAGTAGGGTAATAATGTAACAAACTATTAAATACAATATTGGCAATATTTTGTTGACTGCAGCACTTTTAAATTTGAATAGAATATTTATTCCAAGGTACATGACCATGCACATTGGAGCATTTTTTCGCATTGAGAAAAATTTTACTTTTCATATTAATTTTTGTAATTTCAAGAAAAAACTACACCATACAGGAAGTGAATGTTATCATTTAATAAAGAAATAATAAAATATACTAAAGTTCTATTACAAGTCTGGCTAGCGGTGAAAGTCTGAAAAGAGTTCCAAACTGCAACACTTTCTCCTACTGGTCATTGATCAAAGCTATGGTTCATTTCATTGTGCCCAGTCAGTTGTACAATATGGAAAACAAGCAACTCACCACAGCTTCTCACAGATATCACTAAGTCTGTACAGCTGGACGACTTGTCTGGCATAGAGGTAATAAATTATGAATGCAAACCTTCCTTGTGAATGAGTTTACTTGTTAGTGAAAATTGTATCAATATTCCTACAGTGGCTTCTGAAATTACCTTCACATACAGACAGAAAAATTGGGTGATGGACTTTAATATGATATGAGCAGCGTTCAGTAAATAATGCAACACATTCTTTTTCTCGGCCAATTTCAGTTTAAAAAATGCAGAATTTGTTGAGGGACATAGACATGACTTCTGCAATGTTGGAATGTGCAGTCATGCTCGTTTGAGATGATCTAACAAATGGCTCACTGCTCAACTGGACGTCTCTGTTGATACTGCTGAGACACTCATCCATCAGTTTGGGTACTCAAAAGTTTGTGCCCTCTGGGTTCCTTGCAGCCTAACAGAAGACCGTAAACAGCAACAAAGCACCAAATGTGCAGAATTGCTTTCATGCTACAAGACTGATCATGATTATTTTTGATCAAAGACCATTTCAGGTGACTAAACATAGGTTCATCACTTCTGGAAACAAAACGGCAATCCATAAAATTATGCTACACCACTTCCCCTCTGAAGAAGCCTCACCATTAGTTGGTAGGGTCATGGCAAAAGTCTTCTGTAACTCAAGCAATTATTGTGTTTGATGTACTCCCTCATGGCACAACAATCAATTCTGAAGTGTATTATGTTACCCTCAGGAAATTGAAGAAATGATTTCAGCATGTTCATCGCCACAAAGATGTAAATGAACTGTTCCTTCTCTGTGACAATGCAAGACCTCACACAAGCCTGTTGCCTCACAACCTGTGAGGAGCTCACAAAACTTCATTGGACTGTTCTTCCTCATTGATCCTACAGCCTGTATTTCACATCTTATGACTTCCATCTGTTTGACCCACTGAAGGATACTCTCTGCAGGAAGCATTACACGGATGATGGTGAGGTTATCAATGTAGCAAGATGTTGGCTCTGACATTGACCAAGCAGGCATACAGGCCCTCCCAGTAAGTTGGCATTAGACTATAGCGTTGAATGGATTATGTTGAAAAATAGGGTTTTGTAGCCAAAAAACTGAGAAATAATCTGGTATATTGGAGTCTTGAATAAAACCAACCTGTTTTTAGAAAAAAAAATGTGTTCCATTACTTACTAAAGCCCCTTGTAGTTGGAGGAGTGTTGAAGGGACATGTTACTGGGTACACATTTCCACATTTAAGCACCATCAACATGCCTGTGAAGCTACAAGGTGATTCATTTGTGCATCTTTTCTGTTTGAGTTATTTTGTAATATGGGATCTATGTGTTTTGCAGTGACAGGTCTAGTACGTTGTTCTTATTTTGGACCTGCACCTACTCATTGTGACGCCACAAGTTTATTCCAGGTCATACGTGTAATATTTTGTTTCGTGTCTTTACGTTCAAATACTGTCCCATTGTTTCATGATGGGATAGTGCTATTGTACCCTCACTGTGTCATAGATGTGGTTGTGGTGTGTGGCGAATGCTGTGGTCGTGTTTGGTGGTGAGGCTCTGCATTGTCAGTGGTGTGAGAGATCCCTCTATGTCGAGATATGTGTAAGCCACGTTTTTAGCAATGGTGCACATAGATTATGTGCATTTGGGATTAGAGAGTCTCCGTTGTGTGTGTTTTTCTCTCATGCTGGTCCATGGTCCCCTTGTTTTGTAGCAAATATCACGCACACCATGCTCAAGCTTAATCAGTTGTGGTCCTACACCTGGGTCATAACAACAAGATGATTGACAGTTGAGTTATTGTCATGGCAGCAACATAATGACAACCAACCAGAGAATGAGCTTTCTGTGCTTTTGGTTCTGTTCACTGTTGTCATACATCCCTCAACTATATTAGCTGCCAGTTGCCACAGTCAGTTGCAGATGATGCATGCAGTCAGTAACATAACAATTGTGCTCCACTTTTATTGTTTGCATTGTTTCTGTATGTGGTGGGTTTATTTTTCCTGCTAAGCTAATGCAATAATGGACTTAAATGGACAACATGTGGATATTTACAGAACGAAACATGCACCTGTTACTACTGCAGCCATATTGAGGGCACAGACAATTGCAAACTCTTCAAGGTCATTTTTTGAGGGACAAAAGGAGTAATACTTGCAAGGGGAGAGATCATAACTGTAGGATGGGTGCTTGTGTTCTCCCACTTGATTTGGCATAACTTCTGTGTTATGACATATACAGTATATGGATGTGCATTATCATGAAGTAACAGCACCACTTGTTCCACCATTCCACAATGGTGCTTTTCAATAGACATGCTGCCCTATATGCGTTCTTTATTCTCCAATGTATTTCTACCAGTGGTTGTTCTTCAGCAGCCAAGGAAAGAATAACAGCACATTGGTCCTGTTTGGATACATTTGGTAATAATGTTGCCGTAGTTCATGTTTCCACACCTAGGTGCCTCACAACCTCACAGATAACAGGTAAGTTGCAGCAAAAATGGCTCTTCCTCAGTGGCTCTTATGGATGTCAAAAGAATAGCTACAGCAAGTGATTTGTAATGAACAACTGGAGAACAGGACTCCACCGCAGCTCTGGTATAGGTTACGCGCACTAGCTGATTACCAGCAGATACTGGACCACACACTTTGTCAAACTTCCATTGAAAGTGCAACTTCCCATCATTGCTCATGAATGTGAGTAGTTGGATAATAGGCTCAAGCAGCAGATAGAATCTGCTCCGTATTCAAACACTGAGGATGCCTGCTCCATCACTGCAGCTGAGCCTGGCTAATCACTAACAAACTCTGCCAGCTGTGGCATCATGGCCTCTGGCTAGTACAGTGACCTTCATGCAAATACAACAACCTCCAACACATCTGGCAGCCACATTTCTTGTGCCATGACATCCAAGTGGGCACAACTTTGCTGGTTTCACATGCAGTTTGGCAACACTGTCACCCAACTTGCAACTACCTGAGAGAGTTGTGCAGTCTTTGATAGATGCACTGGACCTTGGAGGCTGTTCAAGTCACCTTATCTCACACCATGGGAATAAATCGTCGGTCATACCACTGCAACAGAACAATAGCAGATTTCAATCCTGACCACACATGCCAACAATATTATCTCATTGATTCAGTTCTTAACATGAATATTTCACCTCCAACCCATCTTCTTACATCACCAAGTAGTTCTACTATGCGTCTCCATGCAGCAAACAGCTCTGTGACCACCAGGCTCCAAGTCTCACACACTGGATCTGGCTCTCAAAGATGCTATCACATGGAGCTTCCTCATCACAGACATCAGTGAAGCTGTTCTTGGCAGTGATTTCCATCACCATTTCTGATAACTACCAGATTTGGCTAGCAGTACATTGATTCACCAAGACAGTGGCCACTCCATTGTTGGCACTATTGGCCACACCCTTACGGCAGCACAGCACATGCTTGCTGCATCACCTTTGGATGACATCACACTTTGATGGACGATCATTGTCGCTATCTACAACAGTGCATTGTGTCACACATTAAAATGCAACAAATCCAACTACTTTGAGACACATCTGTATTCCTTGTGTGTACAGCAAGAAAATGGCACCACATGATGAGCAATCCACTAGATGTTAGAGGAACTCACCACGGCATGGCGCCATCTACAAATTTATTAAAGACAAAAGTCACCTCCACTTACCCATGACAACTTCGTCACACCATCTCAACCTGATCTTGACATGGCAATGGCTGTCTCCCAGGAAGTGCCTCTGTCAACACAATCTTCACTCATCAACAAAGTCAGTAATGCATCTCCTTCTCTTGTGTTTCCTGCTAATGCCCCATGCATTCCTGCAACCCTAGTCTCTCCATGAGTGTTGTTTACACAGTGCACTATCATAAATGGAATGGTACACAAGATTACCTCCACACCAGGTCCTCCAGTCCACCAAAAACTGCACATGTTATCACCAACACACTCCCTGCTGCCAAGGTGGTGGCCAATGAACCTTTAATAGCCACAGTTGTGAGAACTTTGGACAGTTCATTGGCTACACCCATTAATTTAGTGCCCTAGAAGATGGGACTGTATTTTATGTGGAGACTACATAGCCCTTAATGCTCGTACGATAACTGACAGTTACCTGATACTGGACATTCATGATTTCACCCTGTTCCTTGTGCATACTTCAGTTTTCAGTGCAAACATATGTACCTGCAAATACCAAAGAGTGTGGAAGATGTTCACAAGGCAGTGATTATCACAACTTTCAGCTTATTCTAGTTCTTGGTAATCCCATACAGCCTCAAACAAGCAGCTCAAACCTGGTAGCAATTTATTGACAGTATTTTGTTCAATCTAACTTTCTGCTACACCTACCTAGATGACATCCTCGTTTTTTCCCCATACAAGTACACATATGAATTGCAACTGAAAATGTTTTTGACTTGCTTGCTGAAAACGTGTCACAATTAATGAAGACAAATACCAGCTTTTACAGATTCAGGTGATCTTTCCTCGACATGTTACCAACACAGTCAGAATTCATCCTATGACACAGCAAACAGAAGTCATCCATCAGCTCCAGCCACTACAGGGCTTCCAACAACAGTTATGTCAATTCCTTGAGTTTATTAATTTCTATCACCATCACCTTATACAAGCAGCCACCATTTGGGCCCCAGTCACAGAGGCTGTCGTGGGATAGAGTACTACAAGTAAACATAGGCTGGCATGGACACCCCTACCCCACCCCCTTCCCCTGCATGCTGTTTACCTTTGAACAGCTTAAAGACTGCCTTGCACAAGCCACAACTTTAGCAATCTCACTTCCTCGTGCTCAACTCACTGTTATGTCTGATGCAGCTGACTTTGCTGTTAAAGCAGTTCTCCAGCAGGAAATGGTAGATGTACAGCAACTATTTTGATATGTCTTGAGTAAACTGACAGCTTCACAGTGTAAATGGTCCACCTGAGATTGTGAACTAGCGGTTTTGTGAAGCAGTTCCCCAAATGAAAGATAATGTGGAAGGTAGAACACTATGGTAGTTATTTCTACAGAACACCGATTGCTAGTGGACTCAGTGTGGTATGTGGCATAAGACATCTGCCCCAGGTAATTCCACCACCTGGATTATATTGCACAGTTTATGACACATGTCCACCACCTGAAGGTTGTGGACATTGTTGCAGACTGTTTCCCGTGGATAAATGCAATATTCACACAAGCTGACTACGATAAGTTTGTGGAGGCACAGCTGAAGGATCATCAAATACACCACCTTCTCCATGATCCCACTGCCAACCTCAGACTTGAACATCCCTGACACCATGCATGACTAGATAAATCTTATGTGATGTGTCACAAAACTGAAATCACCCCCTCGTCCTTAAGCCACTTCAGAAGATCATCTCTGACCAGTTTCACAACTTTTTACATCCCAACATCTGCCTGATGACATGCCTCATCACAGATTGCTTCAGTACCTCTCAGTTTGAATGCCCTGTGTCCTATAACCGCTGATCAAGGGCAGCAATTCAAATCTTCCCTATTTAGTGAACTATGCAATCCTTGTGGCACTCATCGATATTGGATGTCTGCTTACCATGTTCAGAGCAACAGCCTCATTGGATGGTGGTACCATACCTTGAAACTGGCACTCAAGTGGCACTGAGGCCAATGGACCAAACCCCTGCCCTTGGGTGCCATTGGGCGTGTGCTCGGCACACAAACATGACTCAGGCTCTTCTCTGGCAGAGATTCTGTATGGTGAAACTCTCTCCTTACCAGCTGATTTCTTGCTTTGACAAACACTGGTTGCAGCCACTGACCTGCCCACTCTCTGTGCAAGTGTCAAACGCCATATAGCGCACATCTGCATCCCTCCTTCACAGATGCAGAGTGTGCCACAAATCTTTACACAAAAATGCTGGCTCATTGTGATTTCATTATGCTCAGCAATAACACAATCCGGTCAGCTTTTCAGCCATTGCATATGAGCCTGTGCAAAGTGCTTAGATGAGGCGTAAACACTTTTGAGATATTACTGGATGGAAACCCCTATGATAGTGACAATAAACTGTCTCAAGCCCATTTGGACACTGCACAACGACCCATCCACCAACAATGCACTGCCTTTCACTGAACATGTCACCAAAGTGGCATCACCTCAAAAGACTTGCACCAGACGATCAGGTCTACCCACTGGGAGGCCCTCGCCACATGTTTCATTTTCACTGCTTCCTTCATGGCAGCCAGCCCCCTGCCACTCAGATGAGTGGCCCAATAGCACATGCCAATGCCACCAATGACATCAAGGTATGCTTTGATATCCAAAACTTCCTACCAGATGACCTGAGCATCATATTTGTAGACAGTTTTCTGGTCCTTGAGGAACAACACCTGGAACGGCACACCGTGATGATTTCACCGCTTGTCTCTTCACACGTCTACATCCTGCCGTGTGATGTGGACTCACTGCTGTTACAACATGCCTGTCACCAGATGGCTACTTTATTATCACCACACCCAGAACTTTGCATCCACTCAACACCTCTTCCAAAGATTCTGTAACTTCCATCACACAGTGTGACCCAACAGGCTCTACCCCAACAACTGTAACCTATGACCAGTCCCACTAATGCTATACTTGGCAACCACCAGTACATCTTCAGGACTATCACCTCTGTACAATGACACAAGAATTTCTCCCATGTGTGGATGTTCCAGCCAGTGTGAACACTGCTTTGACCAACATCTCAGATCTCAGGATGCCTCTACTGCCGTACAGGTGTCTTACAATTTTGGCATCTTTGAATTATGGTGGTCACCTCTCCCGAGTACTCTGCACTAATGGCAGGGTGGGGGAGCTCTTTGGGGATCCTGCAACACATTGACCTCACTGACTATTTACTGCAGTCTCACACAGATGAACGGTGACAGCACTTTAGTTTGTTGTGGGAATGTCTGTTGTACGGGTGTGATATTGTATTGTGGTTATTTGTGTAACAGCAGGAGTGCTATCTCATATAGGCATGTGTTATCTGTCACCCTGATAGTATCCCAGGGTAGGACTCTACAGTAATTACCTCCCCTTTCTGATGGTGCAATTAATTTTATTTGCAACTTCTAACAGAATTTAAATTTGCATTTGTTTTTAATTACAAAAACATTAATAAATGCAAAATAACCAAATAAATCATATCAGATATGTGATATAAAAACAATATGTGGTGAAGATTTCCTAGCATGCACTGCATTGCTAGTATGTGTAGGCTAGCTGTCTAGCCTCATTAATTAAACCAGTTTTTAAATACTTGTATTTCAAATCAACTTTTTGACAACAGACGTGAATACCTCAAAAATGTGTCTCACTGAATTCTTTCATCTGACACACCAACTGTCTTTGCAGTTCATTTGCTTTAGTTACTAAATTAATAACGTTTGTTTGATACACATTGTTTTCTTGTACTGAAGTAAATCTGCTTTACATAGTACAGACACAAATGCAGTACAAAATTGTTCAGCATGTTGGCTGCCTCACAGCATAAGTAATGTTCTGCTCAGTCAGATTTAACATTACCACATGGAGTGGCCCTTATTACTTGTGTTGTCTCATAGCTGGTTCAGGTAAACATCCTGACTGTTGAGTGACAAATCTCACAAGAATTGTTAGTGGGTCCTCTCTTGTCCTTAACTTGCTTCTAATTATTTTAAAATAGGATTCAAAAACTGTGATGTTTGCTGATGACAAGCACACTAATCATGGGTCTAAATTCAACTCTACCAGACAGCACTCATGTGTTACCTGAGCAGGCCTAAAACTGGTTCAAGTGAACAATCTGAATCTTAATCTCACAAAGACTCATGATGCACTGTTTTAGACAAGCAGAAAAAGTCTGCTAGCACTAAAAGAACACATTAATTGTCATACAGTAGAATGGAACACTGTGCATAAAATATCTTAAGGCCTAACTGGGAACATGTTAAAATGGAGTCACCATATAGGTAAACTAATTAAAATTCTCAGTCTACCATGTTTCACACATAGAAATCTCTTTCGCTATGTGAATCTAAAGATTAGAGTGTTTGCGTATTTTGGATATTTTCACTCACTGTTGCCTTATGGACCAACTGGTACAGCATTAAATTATGTTTCGCATTCTGGCCCTAGACAGTGTGGTTGAGCCCAACTGACCACCATGTCGTCCTCTGCCAATGGCGTCATTGGAGGGCATGTGGTCATCACACCACCCTCCTGGTCATTGTCAGGTTTCATTATCTTTGAACTGCTACTAATCAGTCAAGCAGCTCCTCAGTTGGCCTCATGATACTAAGTAAACCCAGTGTCAGTCCTCTCACCAAAGAAACATTCCTGACAGAACCAGTAATTGAACACGGGCCCACCACATGGCAGTCAGCTGTGCTGGTCACTCAGCTATAGAGGCAGAATTTGGTGCAGTGTGCCTACACTAAATATATTCAGCAAAAGTGAGTAGTAAGAATGTCGTCCAAAGTAGATAACCACACACCTTGCAAAGGTCTCTTCAAGAATCCTGATGTTCTTGCACACATTTTCCAAGTTCATTTAGTTTTGTAGGAGAAATAAATTTCATGGAGTTGTTTGCATTCTTGTTGATGTGCCAGTAAATTATAAAGTAAAGAACAATTAAAATGAGTCGCTTGAGAGTTTGTCTATAGAATTAAATGGTTTGAGTACAGGGATTATAGCAATCTATAGAATTCCTGCAATTTTAGTAATAGTACTTCAGTAGGAAAGTGAGCAAAACATTATGATTGCAGCAGACTTCAACCTAAACATGTTCATTGCAAGCAGTGAACTCATAAAATAAAGTGCATTAATTTAGAAATCTATGTTAAACTTTTCTGAAGGTGCTAGATTAATCAGTTAACCGCAGTGATAATTTATTACAAACTTCCAGTTTTCTCATGTAAGTAAGTACTGCTTAGACTTAGATATTTCTGATCAATAAGCTCTGTTTTTTCAGCATCTAAATGCAGACAAGCTGATGTCTCAAGAAACGCACGTAAAAAATTCTACACATGTTATAGTGTTTATTCTGCAATAAACTAAATGTCCTAAGCTGGCTTATAGAGCACTACAGTTCAAGTGTTCCCTTCATTTAATATAGTAATGAATTCTCAAGGACATGGAACACCTCAAGATCACAATTATGTATATTTGTATGTATACTAACCTGCAGCTGTCCCTGCTTACAGTAGCTTTGCTATGATGAGTGAAGGTGAGTACGTAAGCTATTGTATGTGCAATAATGTCAGCGGCCATCTTGTGTCTACCATTTGTATGGAGGGGCAGGCACAGGAGGGCACATCTATGCATCATACTATTGAAGTAGCAGTTCAGTGTACAACATTCATATTATGTGACAAATTTAACAATTTTTAACATCGTTTATGTTCACTGATCAAAAAACGATATTCCACACCCTAATTCACCCTCTTAGGGGCTTTTTTCTTTAACAATAGAATAGCTTTTCTTTTTTTTTTCCCTTCAGCGTTCAAGCTATCTCCATACCAAATTTCATCAAAATCAGTCCAGCAGATTACTTGTGGAAATGTAACAGACAGAGTTACTTTCACATTTATAGTATGAGTTTGGAAGTATGGATTAAACACACTGAGGATTGTGATTGTATAAGCATTATATTCATTATGCTGACTCATATTATTTGAATATTTTGACCAATAAAAGCATTTTCACAAACATAATAAAGTTCAAAGGTCAAAGATTAAATATTTTCCCTACTTCATCTTATATTCTTCAAATCAATAAATATCTTCTGCTGCATACCTTCTAAAATAGCCTATTTTCTTCTTCATCATTCAAGCTATCTCCTTACCAAATTCCATCAAAACTGATTATGTAGTTTAGTTGTGAAAATGTAACAGAAAGAGTTACTTTCACATTCATAATATTAATATGGATTAAATCACAATTTACTACTCAACAGATACTACTGTAGTACAAGTAACACAATAACTCTTCAATAGTGACATGTTTGGAACAATAGCAGCATTTGTAGACACAGTTGTTGTCACACTAGTGGGCAGTTGGTTCAATAATTCAATATACAATAAAAATACAATTGCATAAGCTTCTGTAACCAGAGTTAGTTGACAGCATTTTCTGGGTGATATATCATGTCTTATTACAAAAACCTATAACTGGTGAAACCAATTTTTTGGCCACAGTTACAATCGTCTCCTTCTGGGTCTGGGTTGGTTTCACCAGTAATTGTTTTTATAATATAACACAGTACCACATATCAGCACTACGCAATAGTTGAATGACAATAACCTAATCTACATGAAATACTTGCATTAACATTTGGCAATCATGAAACTGTTCAGCTATATTTTATTTTAAGTAAGCTCTCTTTCACAAATTCCTGAACTTAGTAGAATTAGTGATTCAATACAAATTGGCATAGCTTACTTTTGAAAAGGGATTTACTATTATTTATGTTTCAGTATCATACATAAGAACTGCTGAATTGTTTCCAAAGAGTGTAGGGCTTATAAAGGGACATCATCCTCTAGCACTACTTTCCCTCAACAGAAGTAGTCGATACCAGAAATATTTTTCGAATTTTGGACAGGTCAGTACTATCTCAGCTATTTTTCTGAAAAATTTCATATAACTTTCATATAATTTTATATATAATACATTATATTTCAAGCTAAAATCTATGAAACAGAATTACTTTATTTTCATTGTTACGATTGATATGTACTAGCTCTAAATGTACAGTTAAATTTTTTTAAGGAACATTTCAAATTACAAAATATTTGGCACACTTAAAATTTGATTACACAATCTGATACTATTTATTATGTTTATTTCTGGATTCATTTATAAAAAAATAATCTAAATTAACAGAAATTCATTTGTGAAGAAAATTTGTAAACCCTTCAAAATATTGTTATTACTGCAGAGTGAAGTCGTAGTAAGCATGCTCTGATGTGATCAGACATATTTTTGTAGTTTGGATGGGTAATGTAATTTCGGCTCTGTTAATATGAAAATTCAAAAGAGAGTGAGATAAAATATGACACAATAAATCATAAAAACAATTCTGCACAGACACTCTTCAAATTTATTTAGATCAATTGGACTATGAGAACCTAAAATGTGAGAATTTCAGCTTCAAGAATCATACCCCTAGATATGAAGAATTGGAACCAAATGTGCAAGAAAAGATAAGTAAAAAGTTCATCTTAAATCTTACTCCTCTCGAATCTTATGAAAAGACTTCATCATCGCAGACAGGACCAACAACAAAGGAGGGAGGGATAGATTACAAATGTGGGCATTGTCTGGGATCAATTGACTTATAATAAAGTTTTGTCTGTTGCAGAAAAGAAAGTGACTTGTTTCATTTACAATTTATACATGAATAAATTTCTGATCACATGAAGCAAGAAAACCAAAAACTGCTCAACAAAGCAAATCATACCAGCAGTGACAATTTAGTACAAATAATGATGGACCAAATCAAATGAAAGAGGACTTTACAACTTCAAACAGGGACATCAAAAAGGAAAGATAAGTACAAACTATTTGTGAAGCTAATTTGCTTGTGGATTCATGTGCTTGTTAGCAAATTGAATAGGAGTGAGGGTAGGAGCGAGGTAGAAATGAAAGCTGTAGGATTCAGTCAGGACATGTCTGAGTCGACTGAAATTGTAGTCAGTAAAGAAACAGTAAAAACATATTTTGCAGTTAATTTTGGCAAAAATAGGGGAAATAAAGATAGGTAACAATAGCAAATCAGACTAAGCACAAGATCAGATTGACCAACTTAGTAATCACGTTTCAGAGATGAAAATGTGTTGTCAGAGGGGTTAAAAAGTGTGAATAAAAAAGTTGATGTTTGAGAAAAAAAATTATTGTTTTGGAAAATGAGTTTGTAGCTGAGTTAGCAAAATAATCAAAGAACGTTGACGATGTCAGAGCTGAACAGAAGGCCATAGCAGAAAAAATGGAACAGAATATCGCCAGTGTAAGCCAAAAAATTTTAAATGTCAAAAACAATATGCAAACTAATGCAACTGTTTTAGATCAAAAAATTTCAGCTGCTCAGAAAATGTATGTGAACCAAAGTCTGTGTGCAAAGAATGGTATTGCGTGGTACAACACTCCTATCAAAAGTTTTCCATCAGACAATTTATATCCATTGGATTTTCTCCACCACTGCAGAGATAGTTCTGTGTCAGGCATGAATGACAATCAAATAATTAAATTTGTTAAAAGATGTCTTGAAGGCAAAGCTCTGTCATGAGTAAATTTAAATTTAAGCCAGTGGGACACATATCAGAGTTCTGAGAAAAATTTTAAATAAATTTTGGTCTAACGGGGGGGGGGGAATAAAAAGTGAATTTTTTAATGGTCCTATTATAGGAATAGGGACAGCACTTTGAAAGAGTTTAATAGAACCAACTTAAAAAATTAGCAATTCCTTGACAAACCATTTGACGAAATGACCTTGACTGATGTACTTAAAAGGAGATTGCAATATAGATTGCACTGGGATTTAGTACACAGATCTGATGATTGTGCTGAAAAATTCTTACATGTTAACAGGCTGGATAGGGCAGTAGAAATGAGTATGTACCATAATAATCAGAATGATAGAAATCGCAGTGGGAGTCAGAATGACAGAAATTGCAATGGGAGTAATTACAGAAACAGAGATAATGGTAACTTCTATGACGATCAAAGTGTTAATAGAGAGAGAAATTTTGAACATCAGCAGGATAGGAATGAAGTGTATAACCATGGGCATTTTAATAGAAGAAATAATCATAGATGACAATGACTTTTGTTTTTCCACTGACGAAACTGCCTATATGAATATCTGGTGGCACAATTGGTTTCTCCCACCATCTTTACATCTTGGGCCTGTTGAAACTACAAAATTTCTGGGGCTTATGCTCGATAGGAAGCTCTTGGTCCCCCCCTGTGTCTTACCTGGCAGCCCGCTCTGTGTGTTTCCTCAATGTCCTATATGTCCTCAATGGTACTTCCTGGAGTGCAGACCAAAACACTCTCCTCTGTTTGTACTGGTCCCTTGATTGTTTGAAACTAGACTATGGGTGCTTTGTTTATGTCTCTGCACATCCATTCCTCTTATGCCGTCTCAACACTATCCACCATCGTGGCTTCTGTTTGGCCACTGGCACCTTTTAAACTATCCCAGTTGAGAGTCAGTATGCCCAAGCTGCTGAACTGCCACAGTCCTACTGCCCTGACTTTCTCCTCAGCAGAACAGCTGGTGTGGCTGAGCAGTTCTAGGCAATTCAGTCAGGAACCGCGTGACCGCTACGGTCGCAGGTTCAAATCCTGCCTCGGGAATGGATGTGTGTGATGTCCTTAGGTTAGTTAGGTTTAAGTAGTTTTAAGTTTTAGGGGACTAATGACCTCAGATGTGAAGTCCCATAGTGCTCAGAGCCATCTCCTCAGCAGGTATGCATGCCATTTGTCTGCCGTGCATGGCCATCCATCCTATGCCTCCTTCTTTGATGACTCCTTTGATCACCAGTATGGGGCACATCCCTCTTCTCTGTTACCTCCTGGAGTCTGCTTTTGGCACTGGCTCCAGTGGCTTCACTTCACACTACCTTGCAACTTTCCCGGTGGGTGTGAACCCTTCACCACCTTGGCTTCGTGCAGCAACCCATGTTCACCTTGGATTTCATTCACTTCCTAAGGACACTACTCCAGCCTTGCTCTATCACCTTCAGTTTCACCACCTTTGCATAGAACTTCATGATAGTACCTTTCTGTACACTGATGGCTCTCAGACTGACCATGGTGTCAGGTGTGCCTTCGTCATTGGCACCGATGTTTTTTGATATTGGCTTCCAGCACACTGCTCAATGTTTACAGGCGAGTTCTTCACCCTGTGTCAGGCCATGAAGTACATCTGGCGACATAGGCTTTTCAATTGTGTCCTCTGCTCAGACACTCTCAGTACTCTTCAAAGTCTCTGTGTGCTGTACACCACCTATCCGTTAGTGCAACAGGTACAGGAAAACTGTCACATGCTTCCTCTTGCTAGGGCCACTGTGATGTTTATCTGAGTTCCTGGTCATGTCAGTCTGCCAGGAAACTGGAAATTTATGGTAAGGTCTTATGGGACCAAACTGCTGAGGTCATCAGTCCCTAAGCTTACATACGAGGTGCGGCTAGAAAAAAACCGGACTGATGCTGGAAAAAACATTTATTTACTATTATTTACAATTTCATGTTATCTCCTTCAATGTACTCTCCTCCTCGGTCTCTACACCACTCCACACGAATTTTCCACTGTTCATAGCAATGCTGCAGATCATTTTCGGTAAGTCCATACATTACTTCCGTCGCTTTTTCTTTTACTGCTTCAACAGTCTCAAATCTAGTTCCTTTCAAAGCTGACTTGACTTTAGGGAAAAGAAAAAAGTCACAGGGGGCCAAATCAGGTGAGTAGGGTGGATGATCTAAGATGGGAATGTTGTGTTTTGCCAAAAACGTCTTCACTGACAACGCACTGTGAGCTGGGGCATTGTCTTGGTGAAGGATCCATGACTTTTTTCTCCACAAATCGTTCCGTTTTCTCCGTACTCGCTCACGTAGGGTAGCCAGGATGCTAATGTAGTAATGCTGATTCACTGTTTGTCCCTCTCGTACCCAATCAATGTGCACAATCCCTTTGATGTCAAAAAAAAACAATCATCATTGCCTTGAATTTCGATTTTGACATTCGTGTTTTTTTTTGTCGTGGAGAACCAGGAGTTTTCCAATGCATCGATTGGCGTTTAGTTTCGGGATCGTAAGTAAAAAACCACGATTCATCGCAAGTAATAACATTTTGTAAGAAGGTGGGATCACTTTCAATGTTTTCCAGGATGTCAGAACAAATCATTCTTCGGCGTTCCTTCTGTTCAATTGTGAGACACTTTGGAACCATTTTTGAACACACTTTGTTCATGTTGAAACTTTCATGAAGAATCTGCCTAACACTTTCCTTGTCAACTCCTGTTAACTCAGACACTGCTCTGATTGTTAAACGGGGATCTTGTCGAACAAGTTTACCGATTTTTTCAATGTTTGCATCAGTTTTTGCTGACAATGGTCTGCCAGTGCGAGTGTCATCACTGGTGTCTTCGCGGCCATCTTTAAATCATTTAAACCACTCAAACACTTGTGTTCGCGATAAACTATCATCGCCGTACATTTGTTGTAACATTACAAACGTTTCACTTGCAGATTTTCCTAGTTTGAAACAAAATTTTATGTTAACACGCTGTTCTTTCTGTACACTCAACATTTTCCAACGCACAGACAAAACGTCAACTACTTAAAACAGATGCCACGGGCAGACTGAGTGCAGGAGGCAGATGAAACTCGAGCAGTAGGTGGAGCGAGAGTCACGTGACAGGCCACGCGACTTTCAGCCTTATTGCATTCGTTTTATTGTTTCACCAGTACTAGTCCAGTTTTTTTCTAGCCACACCTCGTACTACTTAATATAACTTATACTAACTTATCTACATCTACATACATACTCCGCAATCCACGATATGGTGCGTGGCAGAGGGTACCTCGTACCACAACTAGCATCTTCTCTCCCTGTTCCACTCCCAAACAGAACGAGGCAAAATGACTGCCTATATGACTCTGTACGAGCCCTAATCTCTCTTATCTTATCTTTGTGGTCTTTCTGCGAAATGTAAGTTGGAAGCAGTAACATTGTACTCCAGTCAGCCTCAAATGCTGGTTCTCTAAATTTCCTCAGTAGCGATTCACGAAAAGAACGCCTCCTTTCCTCTAGAGACTCACACCCGAGTTCCTGAAGCATTTCCGTAACATTCGCGTGATGATCAAACCTACCAGTAACAAATCTAGCAGCCCGCCTCTGAATTGCTTCTATGTCCTCCCTCAATCCGACCTGATAGGGATCCCAAACGCTCGAGCAGTACTCAAGAATAAGTTGTATTAGTGTTTTATAAGCGGTCTCCTTTACAGATGAATCACATCTTCCCAAAATTCTACCAATGAACCAAAGACGACTATCTGCCTTCCCCACAACTGCCATTACATGCTTGTCCCACTTCATATTGCTCTGCAATGTTACACCAAAATATTTAATCGATGTGACTGTGTCAAGCGCTACACTACTAATGGAGTATTCAAACATTACAGTATTCTTTTTCCTATTCATCTGCATTAATTTACATTTATCTATATTTAGAGTTAGCTGCCATTCTTTACACCAATTACAAATCCTGTCCAAGTCATCTTGTATTCTCCTACAGTCACTCAACAACGACACCTTCCTGTACACCACAGCGTCATCAGCAAACAGCCGCACATTGCTATCCACCCTATCCAAAAGATCATTTATGTAGATAGAAAACAACAGCGGACCTACCACACTTCCCTGGGGCACTCCAGATGATACCCTCACCTCCGATGAACACTCACTATCGAGGACAACGTACTGGGTTCTATTACTTAAGAAGTCTTCGAGCCACTCACATACTTGGGAACCAATCTCATATGCTCGTACCTTAGTTAGGAGTCTGCAGTGGGGCACCGAGTCAAACGCTTTCCGGAAGTCAAGGAATATGGCATCCATCTGATACCCTTCATCCACGGTTCGCAAGATATCATGTGAAAAAAGGGCGAGTTGCGTTTTGCAGGAGCGATACTTTCTAAAGCTGTGCTGATGCATGGACAGCAACTTCTGTGTTTCAAGGAAATTCATTATATTCGAACTGAGAATATGTCTGAGAATCCTGCAACAAACCGATGTTAAGGATATTGGTCTGTAATTTTGAGGATCTGTCCTACCCTTATTATATACAGGCGTCACCTGCGCTTTTTTCCAGTTGCTCGGGACTTTACGTTGGGCAAGAGATTTGCGATAAATGTGAGCTAAGTAAGGAGCCAATGCAGTAGAGTATCTCTGTAAAACCGAATTGAAATCCCATCAGGACCTGGCGATTTATTTATTTTCAACCCATTCAGCTGCTTCACAATCCCACAGATGTCTATCCCTATGTCCTCCATACAGGAATCTGTATGAGACTCAAACGTCGGTATGTTTGTACGATCCTCCTGCGTGAAAGATTTCTCAAATGCTAAATTTAAAATTTCAGCTTTCGTTTGCTGTCTTCTGTTGACAGGCCAGACTGATCAGTGAGTGACTGGATGGAAGCCTTCAACCCGCTTACCGATTTTATGTAAGACCAGAATTTCCTTGGGTTTTCAGCAAGATCTTTTGCTAAGGTATGATGGTGGTAGTGGTTGAATGCTTCGTGCATCGCTCTTTTTACAGCAGCACGAATCTCTACTAACTTTTGCCTGTCCTCATTCTCTCGATCTTTCTTGTACCGTGAATGCAGCTGCCTTTGCTTCCTGAGCATTCTCTGAATTGTGCTGTTAAACCACGGTGGGTCTTTTAAATGCGTAACCCACTTTTTCGGCACATACTTGTCTAATGCGTGATTTACAATATGTTTAAAATTTGCCCATAATTCTTCCACATTCATCGTACCAGAAGTAAATGAAGTCAAATCATTTACTAAGTGGGATGCTAACAACTGCTTATCTGCTCTTTCTAGTAAGAATACTTTCCTAGCCTTCTTGACCGACTTTTTAACTTTTGTAACCATAGTCGTAATGACAACATCATGATCAGTAATCCCTGCTATGCTATGCTATGAACAACACACAAACCCATCCCTGAGGGAGGATTTGAACCTCTGACAAGGGGGAGCCGTGCTGCCTGTGACAAGACCGCATGGCTACTCTGTGTGGTCTGCCAGGAAACAAGGCTGCTGATGCTGCTGCTAAGGCTGCAGTCCTTGTACCACAGTCCGCTAGTTCCTATATTCCCTCCAATGATCTCTGTGTTGCCGTCTGCCAGGAGGTGGTGTCACTTTGGCATCGCCATTGGTCCTCCCTTCATGGGAATAAACTACAGACTATTAAGCCTCTCCCAGCAGCTTGGATGACCTCTTCTCGGCCCTCCCATATTGGGCACTGCCTTTTTAGCCATCGTCATTTGTTAAGTGGTGCTCCCCCACCACTTTGTACATATTGCGCCCAAGTTTTAACTGTCCACCATTTCCTGATTGAATGCCCATTTTTTAACTGTTTACATTCTTGCTTGGGTTTGTCATCTGAGTTACTGTCTGTTTTGGCAAGGAACATGCGGGCTATCAACCGTGTTTTACTTTTTATCCGTCATAGCAATATAGCGAAAGCCATTTAATTTTTAGTTCTGGTCCTTCATTTCTGTATGGTGTCTTTTATAGACCTTACTCCACGTCCTCGTTTTTAGCTGTCTTCTCTTATGTCAGTTAGGACTGAGATATAGTCATTTTTATAACTCTTCTCTGTCTTTATGTTCTGTAGTTTTGAGTTGTGTGCATATGACCCCAGTTATTTTTATGCCCTAAAACAAAACAAACAAACAATAGAAGAAACTACTTGGTATATGGCAGTTTGTCTCAATGAAGGTCTACAGTTTTGCAGCAAGGAAACATAACAGGCATAGGACTCCCAAGTTATACTTGCAATTAGACAATAATAACAGTGTTAATGATACGGCACATGTATCTGAAATTGAACAGAAGGAATATCAGATTTCTCATTTATGTTTTGATAAAAAGTTTTGGGATACTATGTTTAATTATGGTGATGTAGGGGCTAATCACAAACCAGATTGTGAGAGTAGTGAGAATTTTCATATAGTATGTACCAATGATTTTTTCTCTTGGACGGAAAACATTGTTTTTGATGTATGTAAATCAGGTGATGACTGTATTGGATCTGAACTACATGATATTTTTGATGTAGATTGAATGAGAGCTGTGAAATAACCGAGGCTGGTAAGTCTGAGACTGGTGGCTTATTGCAAATGGAGGTAGGTGAGGTAAGTGACTTTGATGGAGATGACACTTTTATTGTTAGTGATGTTGTTGATGAAGTAATTTTGGAGAAATATGATGATGGTGAGTGTGGTGTCACCGCTAGACACCACACTTGCTAGGTGGTAGCTTAAATCGGCCGCGGTCCATTAGTACATGTCGGACCCGCGTGTCGCCACTGTGTGATCGCAGACTGAGCGCCACCACACGGCAGGTCTCGAGAGACGTACGAGAACTCGCCCCAGTTGTACGGACGACGTTGCTAGCGACTACATGGACGAAGCCTTTGCTCTCATTTGCCGAGAGACAGTTAGAATAGCCTTTAGCTAAGTTCATGTCTACGACCTAGCAAGGCGCCATTAGCCTTAGATAGCTTGTATCTAAAGAGTCTCACTTGTATCGCCACAATCTCCAGATGTCTCATCAAGAACGATGTATACAAGGATGGATTAAAAGTTAAGTAGTCCAGAAGCTACGTACTTTTCTTTATAGCATTCATTAAGTCTCCTGTTTCAGACCTCACTCCATCCTTCGTGAGTTAGTGCGTGCATCTTGGCCGCCTCTTTCAATTAGTGTGCGTAGTGTTGGCAAGTCTGCCGACACTACAATCTTGGTGATGAGAAAAAAAAAAAAAAGAAAGGGGTCTTGTTCTTTATTCTTGCTTTGCTTACATTACTTGTGTCATGGCTTTGCCAGATGTACTGTCCGAATTTTATCGCTTGCAGAATCAGCAGATGCAGGCGTTATTGGATGCCCTTGGACAGCTCGTCCAGGGTCAACGTGCGCTGCACCCCGATGCGGCCGCCGCCGCTTCATCGCTACCGCAGCCACACCAAGCAGTTGCACCGTCCTTCCGTCATTTTGATTCAACCCAAGAGTCGTGGACTGAATGGGCCCGACAATTTGGCTTCCATCTCGCCGCCTACAGAATTCAAGGTAATGAGCGGCAGCCGTTTTTGCTTTCTTGTGTCGGTGTGTCCACCTACCATGTGATAGTGAAATTGTTTCCCCGACGCAACGTAGCAACTCTGTCATACGAAGAAATTTTGTCTGCTTTCGATGCCTATTTCAAAGAAACAGTCAATGAAGTTGCAAAACGGTATACGTTCTTTCGTACAAAACATACGGCCGGTCAGACTAATAGGGAGTGGGTTGCAACATTGCAAGGACTTACTAGGGATTGTGATTTTGCATGTGAATGTGGACTTCCGTATTCAGATACTATGGTGCGTGATGCAATAGCACAGAACGTTTCTGATGTTCGCATACGGGAACAGATTTTGAAACTAGTTAATCCCTCCCTTCAACAAGTGATAGACATATTGGATAGGCAAGACACACTTGACTTTGCTCAGGCATCATTTGAAACTTCGCCAGCAGTGTGTCGCATTGACCGGCCCGCCGGGCGCGCAGCACGGGACTCTAAACGGCCCTCGCGCACCTCCGCACAGCTGCAGCCTAGCTCGCAAACACGTGTACCGCATAAGCATGCCAATGCAGTTCTAAAATCATGCCCGCGGTGTGCAACTAGACATTCGCGTGAAAATTGCCCGTCACGCCAAGCCATTTGCTTTTACTGTCATAAGAAAGGCCATGTTCAAAGTGTTTGCCAGAAAAAGCTCAGATCAGACAATCAAAACCATTCCAGGCCCTTTGCTTCGCGCCGGAATCGAACCAGGGACAATCAGGCTCATGGACCTTCGCCCATGGACATTCATGTCGTTAATTCCACCCCGTCCAGTTCCACTTTATCTAACAGTGACTGTGTTCGTCCCATAAAAAGTGTGCGTCGACGTCGCCGGAAATCCCGGAAGATCTTTTTGATACACTGTGCCCGGGTAAATACTTTTCGAAATTGGACCTAGCAGATGCGTACTTGCCAATACCAGTGGACGAAGAATCCCAGCGCGTCTTGGTGGTTAACACGCATCTTGGTTTGTACCGCTTCAAAAGACTGCCATTCGGGTGTGCATCCGCCCCTGCACTGTTTCAGCAATATTTACAAACTGTTTGTGCATCGGTCCCTACTGCTGCGAACTATCTGGACGATATAGTGATCTCCGGCAAGACAGAAGCCGAACATTTAGCCAACCTACGAACGTTATTTCAGGTCTTGCGACAAAATGGTCTTCGCTTGAGGAAGGACAAATGTGTGTTTTTTGCTCGTGACTTACCATATCTGGGCCATGTCATAAATGCACAAGGCATACATCCGAGTCCAGAGCACCTCCGTGCCATACAGGAGTTACCTTCGCCACAGAATGTGAAGCAGCTACAGAGTGTGTTGGGAAAAATTAACTACTATGCCAGGTTTGTGCCGCGCGCTTCTTCCATTTCAGCTCCGCTTCATCGCTTACGCCGTAAAGGTGTTCCGTTCGTCTGGACGACGGAATGCGAACACGCCTTTCGCCGGTTGAAATCGGCGTTGCTTTCAAATACTTGCCTTACGCCATTCGATCCCCAGAAACCCCTTTTGTTGATGGTCGATGCATCGGAATTCGGGATCGGTGCTGTGCTTGCGCACAAAGATGGATCGCATGATCGTCCTATTGCCTTTGCTTCAAAATTGCTCTCGTCTGCGCAACGCAATTATTCCCAGATAGAGAAAGAAGCTTTAGCTCTCGTGTTTGGTGTTACTAAGTTCCATGATTTCTTGTATGGTCGTCACTTTACCATCATCACAGACCACAAACCTTTGACATCGCTTTTTCATCCGAACAAGCCTGTTCCTCCACGTACAGCGCAGAAATTCATTCGCTGGTCTCTTTTCCTCTCGCAGTACCGCTACGATATCTTGTATCGGTCCACTGCTAAGCACGGAAACGCTGATGCGTTGTCCCGTTTGCCTGTTGCTGAGGATAAAGCATTCGATTCTTCCGAACTTGCTTGCATGTTCATTGATTCGGAAACCGATGACGTGGTCGAATCGTTTCCGATTGATTTTCGTCGTGTCGCTACAGCCACAGCTGCTGACCCTGTCCTTGCTACTGTTTTGCGTTTTGTTGCTACGCAATGGCCCTTGTCAAAGTCACGGATCGAGGATCCGTTGGTTCGCCGATTTTTTGCTCACCAGGGGAGACTTTTTGTACGACGTGGTGTTTTGTTGTTGCGTTCGGATAATGATCAATCCAGAGTCGTGGTCCCACGTTCGTTACAGTCCTCTGTCTTACGGCTTCTTCACCACGAACATTGGGGTATAGTGCGAACGAAACAACTTGCTCGTCAGCACTGTACTTGGTTCGGAATCGATGCTGCGATTACGAATATGTGCTCTTCTTGCGTGGCGTGTGCCGAACAACAATCCGCCCTGCCGTGGAAATTCTTTGCATGGCCGACAGCCACTTCCCCTTGGCAACGCTTGCACATCGATTTTGCTGGTCCATTTTGGAATGCTCGATGGTTGGTTGTGGTGGATTCCTTCAGTAATTTTCCTTTTGTTGTCCGGATGTCTTCCACGACGTCATCTGCCACCATCCAAGCGTTGTCCGCTATTTTTTGCATTGAAGGTCTTCCCCAGACTATTGTTTCCGACAATGGCCCACAATTCATGTCCGCAGAATTTCAGTCATTCTGCAAGGTCAATGGTATTCAACATCTGACATCCGCGCCGTTTTCGCCTCAGTCAAACGGTGCCGCTGAACGGTTGGTCCGGACTTTCACGTCACAGATGTTGAAGTTGAAAGAGTCGCATTCTCGGGAGGACGCATTGTTGCTCTTTTTGTCTTCGTATCGCTCTCAGCCCCGCGATGGTCGCTCGCCGGCTGAGTTGCTCCATGGTCGTCCTCATCGAACCTTGATGTCTTTGCTGCATCCGCCGCATCAGGTTCCAGTGCAGCAGCAGACTACTGCTTTTGCTCCTGGCGACGTTGTTTTCTATCGCAACTATCGCGGTTCATGGCGTTGGCTCGCAGGGCGCATTCTTCGCTGCCTCGGCCGCGCGATGTATTTGGTTCTGGGGGCCTCTGGTGAGGTGCGTCGGCATCTCCATTAGCTGCGCCTCTATCGTCGCCTGGGTTCTGCCGCTCCCCGTCTGCTTTCAGCGACGGTGCCGTCCGGTCAGCGCCCTGGGGACCCATCTACTGGCTCACCTCATCCCCAGGTGTTACCGTCGCTGCCTTCCATTTTGCCTCATGGCGTCGCGCCGCCGCCGCGGCCGCCGCAGCCGCCGCCCGCAGTGGACGCTTCGCTGCAGCCGCCAAGCGCCTCCCTGGGTCACACGCCGCCGATCGCTTCCCGTGACCAGATGCCCTCCACCATGGAACTCTTGCCCGCTCCGGACCAGATGTCGTCTTCGCCCGTCGGGTGCCCCGACCACATGGAGGTCGACCCTTCGGCCCCTCCTGTCTCTCTACGGGCGCATACACCGCATGTTGACGTGCACCCTGGACTAGGTTTTCAGGCGTTTCCTAGCTCCCCTCGGACCAAATGGCCGGGTGCAGGTGGCACAGCCTCGCCTGTTGTTAGGCTCCCCACCTCATCGCATACGTCAACATGGGGTCCTCCCCACGGCGGGCGGTAGCCTTATAACACGACCGTTCGCCGATTTGCGGGGGAGGAATGTGGTGTCACCGCTAGACACCACACTTGCTAGGTGGTAGCTTAAATTGGCCGCGGTCCATTAGTACATGTCGGACCCGCGTGTCGCCACTGTGTGATCGCAGACTGAGCGCCACCACACGGCAGGTCTCGAGAGACGTACGAGAACTCGCCCCAGTTGTACGGACGACGTTGTTAGCGACTACATGGACGAAGCCTTTGCTCTCATTTGCCGAGAGACAGTTAGAATAGCCTTTAGCTAAGTTTATGTCTACGACCTAGCAAGGCGCCATTAGCCTTAGATAGCTTGTATCTAAAGAGTCTCACTTGTATCGCCACAATCTCCAGATGTCTCATCAAGAACGATGTAT